>NC_083723.1:86227034-86530064 GCF_028564815.1 Eubalaena glacialis | reverse complement strand
CATACAATGGAATATTACTCAGCCATAAAAAGAAATGAAATGGAGGTATTTGTAATGAGGTGGATGGAGTTAGAGTCTGTCATACAGAGTGAAGTAAGTCAGAAAGAGAAAAACAAATACAGTATGCTAACACA
The DNA here is from genome assembly GCF_028564815.1 of Eubalaena glacialis. Classification (NCBI taxonomy): domain Eukaryota; kingdom Metazoa; phylum Chordata; class Mammalia; order Artiodactyla; family Balaenidae; genus Eubalaena; species Eubalaena glacialis. Next base: position 86,529,930 of record NC_083723.1, on the reverse strand, counting down.
TATATATGGAATCTAAGGAAAAAAAAAAAAAAAAAGGTCATGAAGAACCTAGTGGCAAGACGGGAATAAAGACACAGACCTACTAGAGAATGGACTTGAGGATATGGGGAGGGGGAGGGGTGAGATGTGACAGGGTGAGAGAGTGTCATGGACATATATACACTACCAAATGTAAAATAGATAGCTAGTGGGAAGCAGTCGCATAGCACAGGGAGATCAGCTCGGTGATTTGTGACCACCTAGAGGGGTGGGAGGGAGGGAGATGCAAGAGGAAAGAGATATGGGAACATATGTATATGTATAACTGATTCACTTTGTTATAAAGCAGAAACTAACACACCATTGTAAAGCAATTATACTTCAATAAAGATGTTTAAAAAAAAAAAAAAAGAATGCGCCAATCAACATGACCAACAGTACGACCTCAGCCAAAATGCATGTGGCCTGAGTTAATAGCTATGAGTTCAAGATGGTGAATAATGGGTTTTGATAATAGATACACGAATGGCCTAACTTCCAGATTAAGTTTTTCTAGAGAATGGGTAAGAGGCAGACAGATCTGGGTTTTTATTTCATCAGCTGTGTGACATTTATTAAATCACTTACCTTATAAAGCCTCAGTTTATTAACCTGTAAAATGGGGTTGCTGATATTAACTGTCTAATTGGATTGTGAAGATTAAATGACACAGTGCCTGTATTTCTCTTAACACAGTAAATCCTGGGGAAACCGTCAGCCGTTAATAGTATTATTATTTTATTCCTCCAAATGGAGTTGAGCCATCTCTCAAATCACTGGAGTCAAGATGGAGCTTTTTAAGAAATAATGTTAGGACAACTGGGTAGCCATGTAGGAAAAATAATATTAGTACAACATCTTACACCACACACAAGAATAAACTCCAAATGGTTGAAAGATCTTAACATAAAAAATGAAACCATACAATTACTAGAAGAAAACATGGGTGAATTTCTCTATAATCTTGGCATAGAATAAAAGTTATCTATGATTTAAAATCCAGAGGCAAGAAAAGATTGATAAATTTGATGACATAAAAACAAAAAATTTTGCATGGCAAAATACCTTGTAAACAAAGTTGAAAGACAGCTAACAAACTGGGAGAAAATATTTGTGACATATAGCACAGACAAGGGATTAATATCCTTAATACATAAATAACTCAAAAAAATTGAGGGACCAAAAACCAGAAAACTGGGAAAGGACATGAACAGACAATTCACACAAAAAAGATATAAAAGTGGTCCTCAAATGAAAAAAAAAAGACTAACCTCATTCAAAATTAGAAAAATGTAAATTAAAACACTGAGATACCATTTCTCACTTACCAGACTAACAGAAATTGAAAGGCGTGATAATACATTCTCTAGGCAAGACTGTGGGTAAACAGGAACTCATGCATGGTGGGAATGCTAACTGACATGACCCCATGGAGGGATATTGGGCAATAACTAACAGAACTACATGTGTAATTACCCTTTGACCCACTACTGGGAATCTACCATGAACATATACCTCCAACATCACAAAAATACATATGAACAAGGTTACTCAAAATAGTATTATTTGTAATTGTAAAACATTGGAAACAACCTAAATGCCTATGTATAGGAGAGTGGTTGAATAAACTATGGTACATCCACACAATCGAGTACTATGCAGCTATGAAAAATCTGAGGCAGAAAAATCTCTACAAAATGATTTGGAGTGATTCCTAAGACACAGAGTTAAGGAAAAAAGCAAAGTGCCATAGAATATGTCTAGCATGAGACAGAAGGGGATAGAAAAAAATACACATGTATCTGCTCATTGGTGCAAAAGAAATATAGGAAGGATAAACCAGAAAGTAAAGAGATTGGTTACCTACAGAGCATGGATGGAAACTGGGGTGAAAGGAGGAAGGAAATGGGATGAGTGAGAAGGGATGACGAAGAAGCATCACTTCTCTCAATATACTTTTTGTAGAACTTTGACTCTTAGAATCATGGAATGCTTCAAGTACCCCTCTCCTCCCCCACTTAAATCCAACCAGAATATGGGATTAACCCAAAAAGGAATACAAATGGTAACAAACACACCTAACAATATTTTGAGTGAATATTATAATCACACTGAAGGCGATGCGGAAGGAAGGACCTTAACATGACTTCAGAAAACAGTATCCTGATGAAGATGGTAGCAAGACTGAAGACAAATAGAACCTTATATAAATGCTGTAGCCTGGTTAGTAAAAGTGTGTCTCACAGCGCCATGGGCTGGCAATTCTGAAACTACTTCATGTGTATACTTGGATTGAACAAATTTATAACTCTATTGTGAATAATGAGAGCCATATTTCTCACTATCAGAGAAAAATATTACAAATAATGAAAGGGGAAAAGCTATAATGAAGTTGGTCGTGTTGGATTAGAATTGGCAGCATCAGTATGAAATCATGCTTTAAAATAAATCGGCTTTACTGAAGTGTAATTAACATACAATAACCTGTACATATTTAAAGTGTGCAATTTGGTAAATTTTGACGTGTATACATCCATGAAACCATCACCACAAGCAAGATAGTGACTATATCTATTACTTCCTCCAAATTTCTTCATGCCCTTTTGTAATCCCTCCTGACCACTCCTCCCTACCCCTACTGCACCCCCATTCATAAGCAACCACTGATCTGTTTTCTGTCACTATAGATTTGTTTTTCTAGAACTTCATATAAATAAAATCATATTCCATCTGGTTTCTTTCGCTCAGCATAATTATAACAGGTATCAAATAGTTTATTCCTTTTTATTGCTGAGTAGTATTCTAGTCTCCCATGCAAAAGGCAATTATTTGTAGCATTTCCCCCCTTCTCCTTTTTTAAACCTACAAGCTCTCACTCTATGTCCCCACTCTTGCCAACGCTCTCTCATAACTCAGAAATGGAAACAGTTCACAAATCTTACCTTCAGAACTTGCAACTTTTAACCTTCCTTCAACATTTGATGAACAGCCTGGCAAGAGAAGGTAAACAGATGTCAAAAGGTCTCTTGACCCCCTGAAGCAGGGGTGTTCTGATAAATGTTCAACAATCAGCTATCAAAAAAAAAAAAAAAAAAAAAAAAAGCCCTGATTTGCAGCATTTGCCATTTTCCATGGTATAAATACTCCTACCATGCAGATGTGCAGCTAAGACAGTGCCACTGAATGGGGTTCTGGGAAGGGATGTGTGGCACTGGCTCTGCAGGGAAGCCAGCTCCAGCACACCACTGCCCTGAGGTCTGCTAGGATCCCTTCCATCCTCTAGAGAAGGTCAGGATTCCTGCTGGTGCCAGTATTGCACGTGGAGGGGCCTGAATCTCCCACTCTCAGGGCCACCTTAGGCTCTAGGGTTCTGATTCCACACAGGCTGAACCTGCTCCTCACCACACGGAAGCAGACAAGGAAACACCCATTTCTGCAGTTTCTGCAAAGAAACCCCACTCATAAACACAATTCTCTATCAAGGTTTCAAGCAGGTATGGGGAGTACACGGGCAGTTGCAGCTGGAGATTTTCCCTGGGCACTTGGAGTCACTTAGCCCCAGGCTCTCTCGGCATCTTGCTGACCCTCTTTCCATCCTTCTCTCCTCTCTGCCCCCTGCCTCCTACCCCACAGAAGGCAGCTGAGCCTCTGCTTTGTGTCCTAGCTGAGGCTCCTGCCCTTCTGGCCTTACTTCCCACCCAAAGTGTTTATAAAGGTATCTAAGCAAATAAAGACATTTCCTCTCTAAAAAAAAAAATGTTGGTGTCTGCTACAAAAATAAGTTTAATTCTATTGCCCCACATTTTTTGCCCTCTCTGAACCTCTGTGCTCTGATCTGCAAAATGGGTACAATAATATCTACTTATAGGGTTACAGTAAATTAGAAATGAGATTTTATGTGTAAAGTATAGCTCTACCCCTGCAAATAGCTGGCCTCCAATAATTCTAGTCACCTTTGACTTCCCTTCCCTTGACTTAGAGGGTTGAATGCAACCTCCTTTTGTCCAAAGATAGATGATGGGGAAGCTGGCCTGGGCAGCCTTTCTGCTACCTGCAGGAAGCATTTCGGAGACTATAGGAAGGCCTACCGGAGCTGGAAAGCTTTTCCCTCCCTGAAGCCCGAGAGCAAAGTCAGGAGAAGAGATCAGGGCAGCTTTGTCTCTCTAAGCTTATGTGTAGTAAGAGGGCCTCAGACCCACAATACATGACAAAACGTTATCACTCATTCACTCCACAGCATTTGTGATCCCTTGCATTATCAAAGGCATGGGGATAGTTGCTATTATGCAGAGTCTTTTTTTTTTTTTTTTTAAGGCACATTCTGGGCTCTACTAGCTCTCACCGAGACAGCCCACTATCCCACCTCCTACAGGGGTCAGTGAGGCACAGACTCAGGTTCAAATCCCAGCCTCACCACTTAGCAGCTGTGCTGTCAGTTCAACTTTCTGAACATCATTTCCTCACCTTCAACTCCCCTCCCACTTTCTGCAACGCTGCACGACCATTAAAAACCACATTGCACCTTCCTCTACCATCTATTTTGTTGTGAATCTTCTAGAAGTTCCTTTTAGATCCTTCCTGGATATTCCAGCCTGCTTTTTAAATTCATCTGAAGCACAGAGGCCAACGCATGGCATCCAGTGAGCTGAGCAAGAAGCAAGGGAGAGTGAACAGAACACTGTTCTATCAGGAACAGAAGCCCCAGTGGCTTCAGAAGGATGGGCCAGCATGTGGGGCCAGTGCTGGATGTGTCATATCAGACCCTCCTGCAGCGCTGAGCAACCCTCAGTGAGCAGGGACTGTGTATTCCAGAGGCTCAGCTGAGTCCAATGCTGGAGGTGAGGGGGGCTGACACTGGGAATCCCAGCACCACTGGCCTGGCCTTTGCTGCTTAACAGACAAAGTAGGCTGTCAAACCCAGCTCCATTTCTCAATACTATGCAGTCCACTCAGAGATAGATGGGTTAGCTGGCCAGATTCAGCTTTTAGGCCACCGGTTTTCAGCATAAAGGAAACTGTTCCTCAGCACAAATCATTAAGGAACTGATAACAATCTGTTGCCAAGGTAGCTATTCTTCCAAGATGCTCAAACAGAGAAATTACTCTGATTACTCAGATAGTCAATGGTGATGTAATTTTGAACCCAGTGGTTATCTGGCATCAAGTCAAAAAAGCACAGCCAAAAGCCCATGCACATTTTTTTTTCTTTGCTTGCAATTTTCCTAAGAGCCCAGGCATGGGAACCTTGTCCATACACCCCAGCCCTTACAGCCAGAGGCAGCAGCAGTATTTGTCATCATGCCTGGGAAGGAGAAGAGGTCCTTTGTGGAACAACTCGAGAAGGCTCCCATGCCAGCCTCCTCTTCCAGCTCTTGTCAATGCTCCCTGCAGAGGGGAGCCCAGAGAACAGCCTGTCAGCTCTTTTCAGGGCTGAGAAAGTCAGGCTTTCTGTCGCCTTGGCTGGGCTGAGGGACTTGGATCACTGGTCGGCAGCCCAGGATTTACACAGAAAGGAGCAAAGAGGGATGGGAAACATCAGACCTTTCACTGACTGAGAATCAGGGACCCGGAGCTGGAAGAAACCTTCCAATCACCCCGCTCCCTTGACTGATGAGAAATGGAGCCCAGAGAGGGTCACACAGCTCAGCGCCGGGGGCTCCCGCCTGCCCAGAGCCAGGAGGTCCCAGTGAATCAGGCATCTAGCCCGGCGTCTCCCTTCGCTGGACAATCCATTGCATCAGCCCGGCCTCTGTCGCCCGACTCCTCAGAGCCACGCTGTGATGCTCCTGACTCTGCTGTCCCCCAGTAAAAGAGTGTATTCATATCCAAACTCCTTTCCCACCTCCATCCAGCCGTCCAAGCAGTCTGTCTCCAACACGGTCGCCAGCCAGTCCTTTCTAGCTCGTGTCAGTAGGGATGCAGATTCCCAGAAGAGCAACTCCAAACTCTTCAGAATATCATTTCAGACCCTGTGATCATGGAAAGAGTGCAGCCGGACAAGGGCTGGAAATCCAACTCCACCACATTCTCACACTTCATATTGGTCAAGTTACTTATTTTTCTGAGCCTCAATGACCTCATCAGTAAAATGGAGATGGTAAGATATACCAAGGAAGGTTTTAAGAACTAAATGAGAGCCTACAGAGTGCTCGCAGCATTGTGACTCTGCCTGGTGATTGACAGCTGCTTCTCTTTGGAATCTTCCATCTTACCAGGCAGGCCCAGCTCTCAGTGGGTCCCTGCAGGGACCCTTCACTTCGGCCATTACTGTCTGCTCTCTTTGGTAATCTTGCTGTAACTGTTTTTCATTCCAAGTAAATGCACTTCCTGAAATGTTTTCCTGCACACCTACTGTGTGCAGGCCCATGTTGAGTGCTGGGGGTGCAGCAACCACTTGGCTGCAATTTCTGTCCAATGGATGCTCACAGCCCAATGGGAGGGCAGAGCAGCAACTCCACAGGGCAGAGAGGGTCATAGGTGACATACAAATACGACCTGGAGAAGTCAGAGGAGGGGTTGGGTGCTTCATGGTTTGAGTGTTATCTAAATGTCTCTCCTGTTCCAGAAGGAACCTGGTTCCCCTTCCCATGCCAGAGATCCAGGCACCTGGGCTGGGAGCAAGGATTGCTCTGTCTGGCCCCGCAGCATGGAGTCCAGGCTTGACAGTGTCTGAGGGGAAGCCTGAATAGAGAACCAAAGGACCGTCAGCCGTGGGCCATGCTCCCAAAACCTGCCAAGAGTCTGAGGCAGGGATTCACTTGCTTTATTGGGGGGATGCTTTCAAGACAAGGGGAGAGAGGGAGAGAGGGAGGGTAAGGCAGGCGATATAGTCTCAGCTGGCGTCTGGCTTCAGCCTTCCCAGAGGGTGCTTTGGAGTAAGAATTGCAGCACAGAGTTGACTTCACCATGAGACAAAGAGGCCACACTTTTGTACCCTGTCCCTGTCAGGCATTAGATGGGCTTGTGGGGGAGGCAGGTTGATGGATACCCCTGGGTGAGGTGGTTTCTGCTGGGCTAAGGACAACTCTGGAGGGAAGGGGGGCAGATCTGAGCCCTCAGCAGCCCACAGCTGGAGGACGGGTGCCCTGGTCACCGCCCTGTCCAATTGGAGGCTTCAGAACAGCAAAAGAAAAGAGACCCTGAAATGCTAGTGTGTCTGTGTGCGTGTGTGTGTGAGAGAGAAAGAGAGACAGAGAGAAGACAGTAATTCTAACAGCTAACGTTTACTGAGCTCTCAACTGTATACTTGCGCCAAGCCTTTTATAAATATACATTTTATAACTACAACCTCATTTAATCCTCTCAAAAACCTTATTAAAATGTACATTTTGTATATAAGGAAACTGAGGCTCAGAGAGGTTAAGTCAGTTGTCTAAGGGCACACAGATAGAAAGGCCAGCGCTGGGAGTTGAACTCAGATCTGGATTACTCTACAAATCAAGCTCTCAACCCCTGCCACTCTGCCTACTGAGGCTGCCAGGCCTATTTGGACAGGCAGCTTTCAAGAGGGGGCTTGGGTGGTAACGCAGATGAAAAGAGGCCTCAAGCAACCTTTCCAGGTTCCAAAGCTGGAGTCACTCCAACTCTCCTTGCTCTCTCTTTCCTCCCAGCCATCCATGGCCAAGTCTTGCCTCATGGACCCCTTCAGCTTCCCCGTCATCTGTCCTTTCTCTCTGCCCCTGGTCCGCAGCAGCTCAGGCCCCGTTCCCCTCCTAGCTAGAGCCGGACTGGCCTCTCGTACTGGGTCTCTCCTCCCGGCTCATCTCTCTCCCTCCCAGCCATGTGCACAGCCTCACCAAACTCATCTTGAAAACCCAGCTCCAATCATGTCAATTCCTTGATAAGGCCTTTCACTAACCCCCGTCACCTGCTGCAGTAAGCACACTCACCTCAGCCTGGCATTCAAGGTCCCCAAGATGTGGTCCCAAATGTAACCCCAGCCTCATCTCTGCTGTAGGCAAAGAGATGATATCCCCCCATCCCTGCAGGCTCCTGTCTCTGTGGGCTGCTCTCGCTCTGCTCTCACTGTGATGTGGCCGCTCCCAGGACATGTGCCTGTTGAAATCTGACCATTTTAGAATTAAATGAGACTTTAGAAATTAAGATAAGAGTCTAATTTTCCAGGTGAGAAAAATGAGACTCAAAAATATATATCAATACATGATGACAGCTATTATCATGAAGGTGCACTATATGTACTCAGGTAGCATGTACGTGTACACACATACACACGCTCATACGCACGTTCACTCTCAGTCTTTATCCTTCAGTTCTTGCATGCATTTCACCCTGGGCCCTTGCCGCTGGGGCTGGCTCTCCCCCAGCTGGTTTAATGAAGAGCACGTGGTCTTCCTGGTGAGAGGAGAGACTAAGAAATGGAAGAGCAACCTCAGGAATGGACATTGGATCACAATCATGGTCCCAGCCCTGACTGTGTACTAGAGTCATCTGAGAAGTTTTTAAAATTCTCAATGCCCAAGCTGCAACCCAGACCAATTGTACCAGAAGACTGGGAGTGGGATCCAGACATCAGTATTTTTTTTTTTTTTTTTTTTTACAAAAGAGTGTCCACTGCTGTATAGCACAGAGAACTCCACTTCGCTGTACAGTAGAAACTAGCACAACATTGTAAAACAACTATACCTCAATAAAAAAGAAAATGGTGGGAAAAAAGTATCCAGAAACAAAAACTTCAACTTGAACAAGAAACAAGAGAACCACCAAACTCTGCATCCCGTTCTAGAAACTCAACCAACATTTTGTTTGCAAATCGTTTGTTGATCATCTACTACGTGCCTCCAAATACCCAGGCCTTGAGACTGGAAGCTGGCGCCTGAGGACATGGAAATGAAAGGACACAGACTCTGACCTGAAGGAACGCCAGTCCATGGGGCATATGCTCACATCAAGCAGCCAGCAAGTCCCACACCAGAGGCACGCCTGGGGAATCTGGGAAAAGAGGAAGCAATGAATACTCTTTCAGGAAAAGACTGCACAGAAGGAGTTAACTCAACCTAAGTCTTAAAAGATGAAGTTGGAGAGAAGGTTCCCAGGCCAAGGACCAGCATAACAAAGGCCCATGGATGTGTGTTTTGCACCCTCACTGGAGGAGCAGTCAGTGCTCCAAGGTGGCTCTGCTGAAGGTTTTGACTTTTATCCACCCAAGCACCCCCATTGTGCCTTTTTAAGGACTCTTGCTTCCATTGGCTTTCTAAGGCAAACCCTGCTTATCTCCTTTCCGATTTGTAGAGACTCTTTATTGGACTCCTAGCCTCCAATCTCACCTACAGCTTAACAGCTACAGGCATACCTCAGAGATATTGTGGGTTCAGTTCCAGACCACTGCAATAAGAATACCGCAATAAAGCAAGTCACATGAATTTTTTCTTTCCTAGTGCATACAAAAGTTATGTTTACACTATACTGTAGTCAATTAAGTGTGAAATAGCACTGTGTCTTTACAAAAATACATACCTTAAAATACTTTATTGCTAGAAAAAAATACTTTATTGCTAAAAAGTGCCATCATCTGAGCTTTCAGTGAGTCATATAATCTTTTTGCCACAGTAACAAAGATCACTGATCACAGAACACAATAATGAAAAAGTTTGAAATATTGTGAGAATTACGAAAATGTGACACAGACATGAAATGAACAAATGCTGTTGGAAAAATGGCGCTGATAGTCTTGCTCAATGCAGGGTTGCCACAAACTTTTAATTTGTAAAATCACAGTATCTGCAAGCATGATATAGTGAAACAAATAAAACAAGGTGTGCCTCTACTATAAAATTCAGTGTTTTCAAACAACAATCATTTTATTACATCTTAAGATTGTGTTTGCATCCGAACAGGGTTCAGCTGGGTGAGTCTTCTGCTCCATGTGGTGTCCACTTAAGTCACCCAGGGGTTCATAGCTGACAGATAGGCTGGTGTGGCGGGTCCAAGACAACTTCATCCACAGATATGGCATTGTGGTAGAGCTGGTTGGAAGCTGGAGGGCCTAGATGTAGGCTTTCTAGCATGGCAATCCCAGAGTAGTCTGTCCTCCTACATAACTCAGGGATCCCAGAGAGAGTCCCAAGATTGAGGAGACAGAAGCTACCACTATCCAAGCCCAGGTGTTACTCCCACCAAATCAGTCACAGAGCCTGCTCAGTGTCAAGAAAGATCTTATCTCTCTGGGAAAGGAATGTCCAGGAATGTATGGATATCTTTAGTCTGCCCCAGCCTTACACCCATTTCCAGATTAAGCTCCCCAATTTAACAGTCCTCGGTTACCCCAAAAACAGTTACAGTGGTTTCCCTTTGCCTACAGGATAAATTCCAAATTGCTTATTTTGGATCCATGGGCCTTCAACATTTGACACAAAACATCTTTCCAATGTTGGGAGATGCTTCTCCAAGGGTCTCTGGCACTCCTGCACATCTTGCCAAGGCCTTGGTCTCTCTTTAACTGGTCCCAGGCTGTTTCTCCTGGTTGCATTTGCAGCAAGCACCCTTGAGAGATGAGATATTGTCTCTCTCTCAAACAGCAGGCTGCTGTAAGGTGGTGGGCTCTCAAGGCCCAGGATCCCTTTCCTGTGTGTCGCCCACCTGCATGGCCCCTGTGGGCCTTGGGGCTCAGAACTGATGTGACTGTGCTGACACTCTGGATCTTGCTATTGCTACAAGTAATAGAGTCCTTGGTCCCCAACTCAGGAGTTGTATGTCTTCTGTCAGCATCCACGCACTGGGGCAGGCTAACTCATCTGCTTGCAAGCAGGGAAAATCTCAACCCCTTCCCAGCCCTTGGCATCCAGCACGTCACCACCACTTCCAGCTACCGCAGCCTACTTATCGCACCCACAAACATGCAGAAAATTCCTACCTCAGACTCCTACTGCCACCCAGAATATCCATAGGTCTCTCCTCTGTCTCATTTCTTTCCACTGGCAAAGCCAAGTTGCACCTCATTACTTTTCACTCACGTCAGGTGTCTTCACAGCACTCCCTGCCTCCAGCCTCTGGTTGGTGGTTCCGGCAGCAAAGTCTACGAAGCCCTTTGTGATCAACCCTTTCAGCTGTTAGGGCCTCGTCTCTGAGCACTCTCACTGCAGCAAAACCAAACCTCTCTCTTTCCAGAGCACTTTCATGCTGTTCCTCTTGCCTGGAATTATCCTTCACTGTCTGTCTGACTCATTCTTCAAGGTCCAGTTCCAGAGACACTTTCCCCAGAAAGCATCCCCTGTTGTCTAGCTAGCTCAGTTGGGGGTCCCTCCCCCTCCCCTGCCTGCTCCCCCTGCACAGCACACAGAGCAGCAGTAACTAGTACCATAAGCGTTGGTACTGAGTCTGCTCTTCCAGTATCATGAGCTCCTTGGAGGCAAGAACCGAATCTTGCTCACCCCGATATCAGTGCTTAGCTGGGGTGATGCTCAGAAATATTTCTTTTAAAAAAAATGAATGATGCCCACTCCCTATATAAACACTTTCCTTACCACCTCTGGCCAAAATAATCTCATTCCTCCAAATTCCCAGAGGACTGGTTTTCTTTATGACAGTATATATGGGGATGTCCCAGCATTTCTCACATGTACCCCTTGAAGGTCAAGATCATATCTCCTTGTTCAGATCAATCTTAGATCACTTTGGAGTTTTTCTAGCTTTCCATTTTGTAGATACATTATTTTAAACCCCCTAAAAACCTAACCCAAGGATAGCAAGAAGAGCTATGGAGTATGTTAAATTTTATTTGGATCAATGGACAGATTTCCAACCAGCTCTGAGCACATGCTAATTTGCATTTCTATTTCTAATATAATAACCAAATCAATCTCCTAGGAGAAGAGAAGGGTACTTTTTCTCACCTCTGTCTATTCACCACCTCTGAGCAGGGGTGAATTTATTCAAGATTCAACAAATATTTATTGAGCGTCTAATAACATTCCCACCCCCCAGGCACCTGGCCAGTGTCCCAGGCAGTGCATTGGCAGGGAATGGAGCTCTGCCTTTATTTACAGGTTGGAGATGGAGTGGCGTCCCCACTGCAGCACTGACATGCAAGCTTCCTAGCTGTTAATCAGAAAGATCTGAGAATCCAAAAAGATCGTGAACAAACATATGGAGTGATGGTCTTTGACAGCTATCCTTCACATGTGGTTTGTCCTACTCTTTCTCCACTCTTCACAGCACATTTCTCCCAGAAGCAGTCTGGAACACTCGGCAGCTCAGTTCAGAGAAGGGCTATCCACAGGCAGCACTGGAGGGTGGGGAGAGTGTAAACAGTCACTGGGCAGAGCTGCTCCCAAGCAACAAGGCAGAGGAAGAGTCCTGTGAGGAGAGGGCGGGGCTTTCTTGTCAAGTCACCTTGCATCTCTTTCCAATTCTAGTTTAGTTTCTCGAGAAAGATAGACGTCTCTGCTATTTTGTCACACCCAGTGTATAAGATGGAAAATAGCAATATACTGAAGTTAGAATCCAGTCAATTTCACCTTGATCACTGTGAGGTTCTGTGACCTGAGACCCAAGATCTGGATGTAGCTGGTAAAATCTGGAGAAAGTGGTGTTTCAGTTAAGAGCAGTAGTGTGGTTCAGGGCTAAAAATGTGGTCTTTCAAGTCGGAGAAGGACTCTAGTTCTACTTCTGCCACCTACCAACAGGGTGATCATGGGTGTGCAAGTTATAGTTCCTCTTTGAGCTAATTTTTCTCATCTGTAATCAGAAACGGTAAAACTACCTCTCAGAGTCATTATGCTTTCACCATGTGATGAATTCTACCCCTCCTGAAATTCCTACTCTTTACATAGCCCTCAAACACTAATGTGACTTTCCCTGATACACCCCCCAACCCCAAGCGGAGGTGTGCAGGCCTCTGATCTGCCTTCCTTTCGGGCTCCTTTATCAAACAAGGCAAGTACCTGATTCCTTTCATCGCTGTATGATGGAGGTACTGTGACCGAACCATGATCGTTTTGCCTGACGTGCAGCAAGCCGAGATACTGAGACGCTGACTGAGGTTTGCAGCAGAGAGAGAGTTTACGCCCAAGCCATGCGGTATTTATGAGATAAAGAATAAAGCAGCAGGGCGGTCTGAGGCGTGGAGAGCGTGAGGAGAATAGGGAAAGGTGATTGAAAAAAGGTGCGGTAATTGTCACTCTGTACAGGTGTAACTAAGCTACAGGTTTCAGCACGTTCAAAATGGAGGCGCTTAGCACGATCTGAGGGTGGAGTTTTGGGCCCTCTGACGCCAAAAGGTCACTGAGCTGACACTCACGCATGCCCAGTTGGAGGGTTGGTGGTCTTAACTGGTCTTAACCAGCTCAGCTCGAACTAGACACAGCTGACTCCACATTCCTGGAAAACAGCCGAGGCAAATATCTTATTAGGCTACGTGCCACTTGGAGGACATGCAAGTCTTTTGTAGCAACAATTAAAACAACCTTGATTAGTGAAGGCAGGTTACAGGTGAAATGGATTTAACTAATGATTACCCAGGGTTTCAGTATGTTCTCTCTCTCCTCCCACCCCTAACCAGCTAAAGATAATTTTGTCTTTTCCTACTCAGATTTTCCCTTTTCCCTACTCCATAAAAAGAGTTTAGCCCCCGCTCACCACAACTAGGGAAAGCCCGCTCGCAACAACGAAGACCCAAAGCAGCCAAAAATAAAATAAATTAAAAAAAAAAAAAAAGAGGTTAGTCTTTACTAACCAAGTTATAAAATGTTTGTGTCAACCCTGGAAACAGGGGTAGAGAGAAACAGGCCCTGAACTGTAGGAGGAAACTAGGCATCAGAAAGAGCTCAAAGGGAATTTGACAAGTGATATGCTCTGGAGCATCTATTATCTGCTAGGAAATAGACAAAAGAGATTTTGGAAGGGTTTGAGGAGTTATGAATTTGTTCCCCATTAATATTCCTTAATTCCAGACATGGTCAGGGAGAGGCCTGGACCGGGTTCTGTGTGAGAGTCAGCTTCCCCCCTGCTCTCCTGTCCCAGAGCTCCTGCCTTCTCAGCGAGTGTCCTGCACTTACCACACTTATGTGGCAAAAGAGGGAGAATTATTTTGGATATCAAAACAAATGGTGATCCCAGAAGGTTTCTGAATTTGGGGATAACTGGGACCCACAACTGTCTCCAGCAGTTTGTGCTCTGATATTCTCTCTTCCCTTAATATCTTTCCCTTTCCTCATTTCCATTTTTTACATCTTATGTCTTTATTTTCAAGGAAATGATATATTTCTTCTCAGCACAAATTTGGTCTCTGCTTTTTATTTTTATCTTTCTTTTTCTGTTGTCTCTCAAGATGAACAAAGTAGCTGCCACCCCGTCCATCATTTCCCCAGAGGGAAGTGTCCCGGCCTGGACACTAATGCCAACCATGAAACAAACACTGAGGTAGCACCTACTGGGGGCATCCCCAGGCCAGGCACTGGGCATGAAGTAGTTGAAGATACACTTCAAGAGGCTGTCTAATAAATCATAGTTTTAACCTCCTCTTCGATCCAAAAGTTTTAGGTGAGGGGTGTGTGTGTGTGTGTGTGTGTATTTCATAGGACAACATAAGGAAGTGAAAAGACACCTCTGTGGTCTTCTTCAAAGTCCATAACCCAAATCTAATCATGAGAAAAACATCAGACAAACCCAAATTGAGGGATATCCTACAAAATACCTGACCAATACTCTTCGGAAGTACCAAGGTCATGAAAAGCAAGGAAAGACTGGTAAAATCCTAAAAAAAAAAAAAAAAAATCTGTAGTTTAGTTATTAGGATCGCACCAGTGTGAATTTCTTATTTTTGACAAATATACCATAGTTATACAAGATGTTAACATGACGGTAAGCTGGATGAAGGGTATATGGGAACTCTCTGTACTATCTCTGCCACTTTTCTGTAAATCTAAAATTATGACAAAATTTTAAAAAATTAGTAAGGAGAATGCATAAAAATGAATCAATAGTTAAGCAAATATTCAAGCTGGTATAATTCTATTTGGAGTTTTTTTCCCCCTAATAATCAATAAAACAGATTGAAAAAAAAGACTAGACACATCCATAGCAAAATGTTAATAGATGTTAGTGCAAGATAGTGATAGATAATTTTACTTTTGTTTCCTGCATTTCTCAATTTCCTTCTATGAATATATTTATTATTAACTTTGTAATAATTGTTTTAAAAATAAAACATTATTTTAAAAGTCATATGGAGAAAAAGTGACCTACACTCTGTCTGTGGGCCCGAGAAGGCCCAGAGGCCAGAAGATGTACCCATTATAATTCTGTCTGGAGCTGAGGAGAAATGAGACGAAGCCCTGGAGAGAAGGGAAGGAGCTTTCCAGGAAAGTGGAGCATTGGAATGCAAAGCTTGTTCAGGCTCTGACATGCTCAGGGGGACACAAAGGCCTTCAGCACTTTTGGCAGTAAGTGCTCTCCCTGCATGAGCAAGAAAAGCATCTCGGCTGGGTCAGTCAGCTCTCTGGGTCCTCCCCGCCGACAGTCAGGATGCAGGAAATGTTTTCCAGGTTTGAGTGGCCTGTTGCCAATCACTGAAAGGGAAATAGCAGGAACGTGGTCTGGCGGCCTGGTGTGAACAGGGCAAATGCACATGTGGGTGGCGGGCAGAGCAAGATGGCTCTGTTCACTGGAGGCGATGACATGCCAGGTCCCAAAGTAAAGGTGAGCTTAGGGTGGTCCAGTGGCAAGTGTAGGAAGCAGGGCTGCTCACACACAGCAATGAAAGGCTCGCTGGTGAGTTTAGAAGCGACCAGACTGAAAGGCATGTTCAGTCAGCAAAACAGATAGGTAATATTTCTCTTCCCCACCTTCCAAAGGTCTTGATGAGGCCATAGGACCAAGGGGAAACTTTTACACCACTAGTCAGTCTCTTTCGTTTGACTAACCAGGGAACGCAGAGATTCAATTTCCTGGCAGTCACCCAGAAACTTAAGGAAGGGGATTTGGCAAAATGCAGCAGTTTCTGCAGGATTCCATCTCATAATCTTGATGAAAGTGATGTTGAGTCATTCCTTTATTCCCTTACCTTAATGCATTCATTCTTAAAACCAGTGTTTATTGAGCATCTATTTTGTACCAGATTACAACAATCCCAATGTGCCCTCCTTAGGTAAACTAAGAAACGGGTAGAAGCGGACTAAAGTGGGGGTCTGGAAGGAACAGAGCATTACAGCAAAAAGTGTGCTGAGCCCATGACTTAGAGAGGTCCCTAGGCAAACCAGCAGCATTGTATTTTATACGACATGGCCTCGGTTTTTCCAGATTCATTACACTCTTCTAAGAAAAAAAAAAACTATAGCAAAAGAAGAGGTCTTTTCAGTGTCAAAAGGAAAACTCGGATGTCACTGTAGCTTCAGAAGCTTTCTCTAATTGCTACGGAATCATGGCCTAAGGGCAAAGGTCAAATGATAGATCCGTTTTTGACTATAATGACTAGCTAGGAAGTTTCAAAGAGCATTTCAAAAGAGTTTAGGTGGCAGAGCACCTGGACGTCATGAGACCTGGAGTCCTTTCCCAAATCCCCAGTTTCCTGTTTTATATGGGTGGTCCTGCTACCTACCTCATGGGGTCATTGCAAGGACGAAATTATGTATGTGACTCATTCAGCACTTGTCTGGCACATACTAAGACTCAACAGATGTTAGATATGAATTTAATACTGAAGTACTATGACATGTTGATATGTTAAATTCCATCACATAAACTAATTTTACCTAATGAAAATATGACCGCGTTCCAGGTATGCAGGAATTCTTTACCTCATTAAAAATACATAAGTTATTAAACACTTTCTTGAATGTTTAAAAATTCATACTCACTTAACACTTGTGTATTTGTTTTTCTGCCAGCTGACAAGCAGGATCGGCTACCAAAGGTATATAAAAACTTGTTGGAAAAGAAACTGAACTTGAATCCATTCTATCCGCTGACTTATAATTTCCTTGTGACATGGGACACAGCCATCGTTATTCAATGCACTCCTTTGGGAATCTTCAGAAGTGTCCTTTGGAAGCAGAGTCTGAGAGCCGCTGGATTGGACAGAATATTTATAACCACTTGCTTTTAAAGAGAACCAGTTAGGATTCGTAATGAGGCCATGAAAATCGCCCTGCTTTGTGCCAACCTCTCTAAGAATCCAGTAAATCTGAGAAATCCTAGAACTCAAGGAAAACAGTGCAAATGCTCAGGCTGATGAGCTCGGCAGCAAGGCAAGATTCTGCTGCGTAGGGCTTCCCTGGTGGCGCAGTGGTTGAGAATCTGCCTGCCAATGCAGGGGGACACGGGTTCGAGCCCTGGTCTGGGAAGATCCCATATGCCGCAGAGCAACTAGGCCCGTGAGCCACAATTACTGAGCCTGCACGTCTGGAGCCTGTGCTCCGCAACAAGAGAGGCCGCGATAATGAGAGGCCCGCGCACCGCGATGAAGAGTGGCCCCCACTTGCCCCGACTAGAGAAAGCCCTCACACAGAAACGAAGACCCAACACAGCCATAAATAATAAATAAATAAATTAAAAAAAAAAAAAAAGATCTGCTGCGTAGAGGACCTTATCATCTATCTTATTAAGTGACGGGACACTTTTGAGAGTGAAAGGGGCCCTATTAAAAATCATTCCAAGACAGCAGTTATACACACACAGCTTGTCCCTGCAAACCAGGACACATGGCCACCTCCTCTGCAGGCAGCTGAGCCCCTGAGATACTTCTGGGCAGCAGACAGTGCAGAGACTCAAGTGCTCACGCTTGCTGTCCAGCCTTCTCCACGTGGTCGGTGAGGGAAGGGGGGAGGCTGGGCGTCTCCACACCCATGGGGACAGCTCAGAGGTGGGAAATGGGTGAGCAGATCAATGCTCTCACTGCAACTGAAGAAACTGAATCTTCAGAACACGCACTGAATTTTCCAAAAGAAAATTTGGGAGTAAATTTGAGAGGAGGCCTCCAAAGCCTTCTTCCCATAATTATCAAAATGATTCAATTTGGTCCATGAGCAGGTCTTTAAATGGCTTCCTGTGCCAGGTGCAGTGGCCAGCCGCTGGGGACCCAGAGGAGAACAGGAGCCATGAATGGGAGAGACGAAGCTTTCTGACCATACATGCAGTTTAGAGCAACCGGTCCCAGACCAGAGGCAGCAGACAAGCCACAGGGCACAGAGGAGGGAAGGGAGGACTCCAGCTGGGGAGGCCAGGGATGCTTTGCTGAAGAGAGCACGCCTGCGCTGAGCCTGGAAGGCGGGGCAGGAGGCCAAGGGGCAGGCAAGGAGGGAACACTGCTGGTGGAAAGAACGGGGTACACAGGCTCAGGGACATGCAATGAGGGGCAATTTGGAGACCACAGCAAATGCAATCACGGGAGGAGCTGAGTAGGAGAACCAAAACTGGGGGCATATGTCAGGCCTGCCCTCAGTAACTGTGGGAGTTGCAGCAAGAACACAAGTGAAGGTCTCTGGCCCCTGACCCAACCTAACCCCCACCTCCCATCTCCTACCATAAAGGGCCTCATGAGCATGCATGTATGTGGACAGCTCAGCCCGGTCCCTCCATACCAGCTTGCAGATAGCCACCCCTTGGCCATCCCTTGTGTGCACAACTAGGGAGAACAACTTGCTGTGCAGTCTCCCCTGGAGAAGACAGAACCAGGGAGGAGGCCCCACAGACCCAGAAGCAGGCTCAGCGCGTTTGGGCAGGTATTCCAGAATCCCAGGTAACCGGGGCGTAGTCTCAAAAGGAGTGCACAGGCTCTGGGTAGGTAGATCCCTAAGCCCCGTGGACTCCTGCGGGAGGGGTCCCTGGGGAGGGCCAGAGCAGGGTCTTCGAAAGCGCGGGGCCCAGGGCAGGGGCCGCCATTGCCCAGGACCAATGGCCATTCTTACCCGAACTTCACCCCCACTCCCAATTCCTGACTCCCCTTCCATTCGCAGGGGATCTGGCCTTGAAGGCCTCCTCAATACCAGGAGTACGTTTACAAATGATCCTGCCAGACTTGAGGTCAGGGCCTCCTTGCTGGCCCTTTAAGAGCCCTCTAAGTTCCAGAAGCTTCCCTCAACATGTGAAAATCCCTAAAACCTCATCTGGAGGTCCCATCAGAGCTCTCGACTCTTACCTGGAAAAGACACCCATGCCCACCTGGCCCAGGAGGAGCCCAAGAGTCATAATTTGTTCAAGCTTCCAGGTTCTGCTGCGCATTCTGAGTTGACGACCTCCAGGACCCCCTCTGAGGTGAAGGGTCTCCACTTCTGCCTACAGTTTGCACATTTTTAAAACACCTATTTTGCCTTTTTTCGTTAGGATCTCATACTTTCTGTTCAGAAGTAGGACAATTTCTTGGAGACCTCCAGGAAATGCTCTGTTCCCAAACCTTCCTCCATACACTCTTTCTTGAGAGGAAATTCATGCATCTCTCCATCTATTCATCACACACACAGGATCCCAGGCCTCATGCCACTGGGGATACAGGGGTGAACAAGACAGACACAGTCCCACCCTCAGGGAGCTTCCATCCTCATAGGGGGAGACATGTTAAACAAGCATGAAAATACATTGCAATTATGATGGGTAATTTTAATCAAAGGAGGGTATATCTGGGCAACCTACCCTAATCATCAAGGGTCTTCCTTGGAGACCTGACATTGGAGCCAACCAGCAGGACAAGTGAGATTAACTGAGGGTGAGATTGGCCTGGGGAGGTGGGGGTGGCGGAGCGTCCCAGGAATGGAGTCTTGAGGGAAGAGACACCAAAACACCAATGTGGCTGGAGCGTGGAGAGAGGAGGGGGAGAGGGAGAGAGTGGGGTGGGATGGGGCTAGGGAGGCTGGCAGAGCTCAGACCCGGGGGAGGGGAGGACCAAAGAGTGTATCAGTTACCTACTGCTGCGTAATTAGTTACCCCAAAATTTAGCTGCTTAAAACTACAAAAACATATTACATCACAGAATTTCTGAGGGTCATAAACCCACAGCACCTTAGCTGAGTGGTCCAGCTCAGGGTCTCTCATGAGTCTGCAGTCCCTGACGGCTCCAAGGGATCTGTTTCCAGGGAGGCTCACGCACTTGGCTGCTGCCTGGAGTCCAGGTCCTCGCCTCCTGGGCCTCTGCACTAGGAGAGAACCCATGAAGTGGCCGCTGCTTCTCCCAGAATGAGTAATCTGAGAGGGAGGGCACCAAAAATGGAAGCCACAGTCTTTTATGACCTAATCTCAGAAATGACAAGCCATCCTTTCTGCCCTATTTCATTGGCCAGAAGGTAGTCTAAATCCAGTCCACACCCAAGAGAGGGTGTTACACGAGGGTGAGAATACCAAGATGTGGGGACCATTTGGGGTCATCTTGGAAGCTGGCCTCACAGGGAGCATAATCAGATTCGTATCAAAAAAATCATGCACCCATAAAGGAATTTTCTGGAGTGATGGAAATATTCTATATCATGATAGAGGTTACACAAATGTAAACCTTTGCCAAAATGCGTTGAAGTGTAAATCTTAGATGCATTATTGTTTAAAAAGATCGCTGCTTCTGGGAAGATGGAGTAGATATACTTTTCTCTGTTCTTCCTGTTGAGTACAAATAAAAATCCTGAACATTATATATATAAAATAAACATAAGAAGATTCTGAAAGGGGGAGAGAAGGTACAGACCAGCTAGGCACCTGATGACAACGTGGGTTTTCTTTTTGTCTCATAGACCCCAGATTTGGAACTAAAGAAGGCAGCAATCTGAAACATCAACAAACGCAGACCCAAAAAGTCCTAAGAGAAGCCCGCTTTCTCTAGTCAAAGGACCAGGAAAGGGGCATCTGCAAGATAGAAAACTTTTGGACAATGACCGACCTACTCCAGCCAAACACCATAGAAAACCTGCGGCCACACAACCTGGGTGAATCTCCAAAGAACTATGCTGAGTGGGAAAAAAAAAAAAGCCAATCGCTAAAGGTTACACACTGTATGATTCCACTTATGTAACAATCTCGAAATGACAAATTTATACAAATGAAGGAAAGTTTAGTGTTAATCTAAGAACAGTTGGGGAGGGGGAAGGAGAGGGAAGACAGTGCAGCTATAAAGGGCAGCGTGAGGGATCCTCGTGGAGATGGCAGTGCTGTGTCCTAACTTTCCTTGTCAGCACCCTGGTGGTGACACTGTACTGCAGTTTTGTGACTGTTACCATTGGGAGAAACTGACTAAAGGGTGCAGGGTTCCCTCTGTATTGTTTCTCTCTGAGTGTATTACTTCTAACACTTGCATGTGAATCTACAATTATTTCAACATAAAAAAAATTTATTTTAAAAAAGGGCCACACATGTTATGAGTTCACCTATATGGCATTCTGGGGCAAAACAAAAAAGGGGCAGAAGAAGATCTGTCTTGCAGGAGCTGAGTGTGAGCTTGACTTGCAGGTGACTCTAAAGGGGCAGCGGGAAACCTCCTGGAGTGACAGAAATGTTCTAGACCTTGATTGCGGTGGTGGTTCCCTTAGTATATGTGGTTATCAAAATTCAGAACTGTGCACTAAAAAGGATAAATTATACTGTATATAAATGATACCTCCATGTAGCTGTTTTTTTAAAAGATCGTATGTCCAAAGAAGTGATTTTCCTCATCTCTTTGGCCTCTGAAACTTTTCTTCAAAGGAAATCTCACGTGGATTTTTTAACCTGTAAAACAGATAAAATTGGGAGTCTGCACTTGAATTGCGTAGGGGACATCCTGTCCCCCATCATCACAGGTAGCCCCAATGCCTCAGGAAGAGTTGAAGAATGCTGTTCTAAGTCACAAGAAAAAGGCTTGTCAAATCCCTGGCCCTGTGAGTTGTGGGACCCAAGAGGTGACCTGAGGAAAACAGCTCCAATTCGTGAGCTGGGTTTCCTAGTCAGCAACTTGGAAACTCTGAAGGCAGTTCCATACTCCTGGGTGTCAGGTTGAGGCAGTGAATCTCCACTGTGAGCTGAGAGCAGCACTGACTGGTGCCCGAGAAGGGCCGGCGGGGAGTGGTGTTAATAAAAAGTGATCGTGTTAAAAAGAGGCCCAAAGGCACTCAAGTGAAAATCAGCGGACTGCCTTGGTAGTGCTGGAGGGATGCAAGAGTCCCGAGAGAGCAAGCTGTGGTTGTTGCAAGTGGGACAGCCCCTGCCAGCTGCCCACACCCACTGGCTTTCTGTCTGTCCCTGCCCCAAATGGGAAACGTAGGGGAAATGGCTTACCTTACAATATCCTTAGAAGCAAGAGGCTCTCTTGAGGCACCTACATCTTTTTTAGCTCCATCCTTGAAGAGAATCTCCCAAAAAAGGTATTCCGGCGGATGCTTCTGGAATTGGTTCTGTCAGCACTGAGTCTGCACCTTCTGGATGACCCGGTGAATCCTGCATCCTCTGACTTACCCCAGATTCCCAGCTGTCACCTTTAGAGCCTCCTTCTCTTGGGTGCTTTTTTCCTGAACCAGTTTTAGGTGATGGAAATTTGTGAGTTTGGTGTTGACAAAGAAGGTCTCTCAAAATTGCCTCAGACAGTCAAAGAGTAGAGCACAGGCCACTCAGATCTAAGAATCAGAGACTAGGGGATGAGACCCTCCTTTGCCAGACTCACAGCTTCACTGGCTCCCTTCAGTACCTGGTAGACATATGCTGCAAAGGAACGTGTTTGGAGACAGAAGTTGCCCGGTCACCATGGTGATGAAGATGTGCTACTTGCATCGTACAGGGCATCCTATATATTTAGCAACAGCAATTAGAAAGGCTGCAGTTGCATTCAGCTGGGGCACATGACTGGCTGGTCCGAGCATCTTGAACAAGATGCAGCCCCCACAGAAGGCCTCGATGAAATTTTGGTGAGGTCTGAAGACCTCCCCGTGACATAGTCCAGTCTTTCTAATGAGCCTGATTTGGGGGACGCAGCATGGTAGAGCAAGCCTGTGTGGCTAAGACGCTAAACAAGGATGGAAGGAAGGTTGTGGATGCCAGAGATATTTAAACAGTGGAATAGTTTTCCAACTTCCAATTCCTGGAGCCACATTAATGAGACAAAAGACTCTCCAAGAACTACTAATTTTACTGCAAGACCCAGGTTCCCATTTGTTCTCCTTGCAACGAGATGAAATGTTACTATCTTAGCAGTCGCATATGGGAAGGCCTCAGGAAAATTCTCTCCCTGGGGCCTGAGACTCCCTCATACTGCTTGCTATTTAATGATTTTTTTCTCTTATTTTGAAAACAGCTGAGATTAATAATCTTCTATGCTGGGTAGAGGGGGTGATGGGTAGTAATAATATTTTGATTATTTACTGTATACCAGGAAATACACAAAATGCTTTACATTTATTTATTTTAAAGGGTGAGATTCATGTAGCATACGATTAACCATTTTAAAATGTACAATTCAGGGGCATTTAGTGCATTCACAAATGTTGTACAACTATCACCTCTTTCTAGTTTCAAAATTTTTCATCATCTCAGAAGAACATCCTGTACAATTAAGCAGTCACTCTCCATTGCCCCTCCCTCTGTCCCCTGGTAACCATTAATCTGCTTTCTGTTTCTGTGGATTTACCTATTCTGGATATATCTTAGAAAAGGAATCATATGATATGTAACATTTTTGTCTGACTTCTTTCGCTTAGTGTAATGTTTTTGAGGGTCATTCAAGTTACAGCAGATATCAGTACTGCATTCCTTTTTCATAGCTGAATAGTATTCCACTGTATGGATATACTACAATTTGTTTATCCACTCCTCCACTGATGGCACGTATATTATTAACTCATTTAATCCTCTCTACAGTCCTATGAGGATTTTTTGTTTGCTTTTTACAGGACAGGAAACTGAGGCACAGAGAAGTGAAGTGACTTGCCCAGAGTCATATGTATAGGACAAGGTAGCACAGGGATTGGAACCCAGGAAGTTTGGCTCCCTTCAGTGCTCTGCTTCCCCACAGAAATGCTGTTTCTGGGGGCAGAAAGTGAAACTCTAACAATACATGTAAAAAACAAACAAACAAAAAAAGTGAGTGAAGCTGTTGCAAATGTTAGTTATTTGTTCCTAAGAAGGAGGGGAAAAACAAAAAAGAGAGAAGAGGAAAGGAAAGGGAAGAGCAAGAGGAGTCAGCCAGAGAGAAGGAACAGGGGTACTGCGGGTGCTGCAGGAAGTGAGCATTTCTCAGGACGAACATGGATTTCAAATGGTTGCAGCCAAAGTTCTGGTACATGCAACCATTTGCTTTCATCATCACATCAGAGGGACTGAGAAAACAGGAGGAAGTGCTGGGCCCCTGGTTTGGGTCGAGGGAACTGCAGAAATAGAGAACAGCCACAAGCTGCAGAGAGGAGAACAAAACTGGGCAAAGAAACGAATTTAGTGGGAAGTTGATCGTAAAAAACTGTCAGGAATTCAGATGAATCTTGCCAAGTCTGTGGACCTCTACAATCAATGGGAAAAGGTTAGAATTAAGCTTATCTAGATCTCGAGAGGTCCTGAGACCACAGTCGATATCTGGGTTATACTATATGAATTAAACATCTTTCCAATGAGGAGCTGCCTGGTGCAGCGTTTCGTGAGGCACTAATGAGATGACATCTGCTTTCTCATAAATACATCATGTGTCGGGAAAAATGGAGGAGGTGGAAACATAGTTAAGTCTGTAAGGAAGCTGTGGAACTAAGGTTGACAGAGAAAATCTCACAACTCCCATTGTAGAGGTCACCAAAATCCACAGAGCCCGAAGAACCAAAGAGTAAATCCATTAGTCACAGAAGTCCGAACAAGTCACCAAAACAAGGTCCCAACTCAGCTCTCTGAAGGCAGAGTGTGGATCTAGGCGTCTTTGAGCCCCCTGGGAAGCACTGACAATGCAGAAGCAGGCCTGGGAACCCCCTGCAACAGACATTTGTGTGTGAGCCGAGGACTCAGTTGGAGAATTGGCCACATTCAAACAGTCAAGCAATGATGGATGAATTATTAATTCAAGCCCAAACCAAAACTAAGTCATAATCATTAATATTGCAATAGACTTAACTTCTGATTTGTTCACATGGACCATTAGCCATCCCCGGTGCATGCTGAGAGAAACATCATCCTTCCAGATTGCCAAGATGGAGACTGAAGCTACCTCAGTGTTTTCTGTCTGAATGGGGGCTCTGAACAATACAAATAATTGACATAGTATCCAACGATGTCAATCCGCTAATCTTATATAACCCTCGCTGGAGGTAGTGCTTGTAACATGACATGATTTTTCATCTTTGCCCCCTTCCTCTACTTTGATGTATGTGTTAACTGAGAGAACTGGCTGAGAAAAGATGGAAGGAGGGTCGAAAAATAATCATCCATAAACGGGATGACCAGCTGCCAAGTAACCAAGAGCCATCCGTCCTGTGTCAAGGATCCTTTACGTTTATTTCTAAACCATGTGCCATGATTTAAGCAGAGCATTATTGATATCAGACCCAGCAGTAATGGAACTCACATTCTTAAACTCCACTTCCAAAAGAGGCACACACTATTATTTTATTTATTTTTTGTACATATACTTCCATATATTACATTTATTTAATGTTTCCATTATGAAACTCTTAAAAGACATGGAAAACTATTAAACATCAATTTATCAACTGCAGCGTGGAACAGCCACTTCCGACATGACCTGCTATAATAGAACAAGACAGAGTGTGACCTTTTGGAGCAGTCAGATTCCTTTACTGAATACCTGGAAGTTGGAGGGGAAAAGGGAATGTGCAGACAGATGCTGTTTCCTTCCATGTCTGCATCTCCTCCCACCACAATTTGATATAAAGCATCCCAAGCCCTGAGATGAAATCCCACGACGCTGGTAGGATCAGAACTGCGACTTAATATTTTCAATTTCATAACAGGAGCTTACTTCAGCAGCATCTTGAATCTGCCTGGAGTGTAGAACTGAAAGTTTACAAAATGGGGACAACTCAGAGCTTATTACTTATTTGATTTCACTGTCTGGTTTGATCTCTGCTTCATCCCTTAAGCAGGGAGATCTGGTACTGTTATCTCCCTTCTACAGAGGAGGCTGCTGAAGCTTATAACAGTTACAGCGATTAGTTCAAGTTCACAGATTAAATTCAGAACCATGATTTAAATCCAAGACTTGTGACTATTAGGCCACCGTTATGCCCATGGCCTTTCTTCTTCATCATTCGCTATTGTCCCAAAAGAGGGCTACATGTGGCCACCCCCATCAGATATTGTCCATATTTTTTTTCCTGCTGCCCTGACCCTTGTTCTAACTATGAATTCCTCTGAGTCCTTTTTTTTAACCTATTTTTTAAATTATTTTAAATTGTGGTAAAATGTACATAACATAAAATTTACCATCTTAACCATTTTAAGTATACGGTTCAGGGGTATTAAGTACATTCCCATGTTGTGCCAGAGCACACACTATTCTTAATTGACCAATGGATTTTAAATAAAAACAACACAGAAATGCTGGGCTTTAGAGCTTGTCATCTCTCCTGTTCACAAAACAAATATTGGAAATAATTGCTTTTAATATGCATCAGGCAAAAATCTCTGATGTGAACTGTCCCCTCTGGACAGTTCCAGTGACCTCTGGACTGGCCTCCAGGTGCCACTGCCCCTGTCCAGGGTCCAGTCCCCAAAGCCCTGGCTTAGGCATGCTGGTCCCTGTACCGAAAACACTGATGGATCCTCACGCTCTATAGTGCAAGTCTATGCCCCTTAGGTTAGCATTCATAAATCTATCAAGTGCCTCCGATGTTGCTGTGGAGCCACTACTAACTGTATTGCTTCTCTATCTGCTAATGACTGCTGCCATGTGTGAGCCCTTCCTATGTGCTCAACACCGTAGGAAGAGACTTGGTCACCTCATTTAATCCTCTCATCAAATTTAAGAGTTGTAGGTGTTGCTGAAATCATTTTACAGGTCAAGAAACTGAGATGCAGCCGAGTCAGGCACTTTACTCCCGGCTTCATTACTGGTTACGTGGGCTCTTGTTTAGCTTCTGGTTCACCTTCCAGCTCCTGTCATAAAATGGGGTGGTCCTGTTTTTATCTGCCATAGCACCCCTCAATCTCAGGGGAGAAACTAGCTTCAAACCCAGACTTATTGGGAGAGAAAAAAAATTTTTAGCAGCCTAGAGCAAATATAAATTGGTAAAGGAATCTGTGTTGATAAACAGAAAAGCTACATACATATTCTGTGACTCAGCCATTCTACAACTAGGAATAAATACATCCTGAGGAAATCAGAACCATGAGTACACGTTTGTCTGCAAGGATGCACACTGGAGCATTATTTATATTAGTGAAAACAACCCTCAAGTCCAATAATAAAGGGCTGATTAAATTATACATACAGTTTATACACATACCCATATTATAATAATTGTTAAGATATACTGAGTGCTTACCATGTGCCACTCATTGTTTCAAGGGCTTTATTGGTATTAACTCATTTAAACCATGTGGTGGATTACAGTATGATCCTTAAAATGAGATTGCACAGGAATACTTATGGCTTGAGAAAATGTTCATGATCTTTTTTTTTGGCTGAGCCACGTGGTTTGAGGGATCTTAGTTCCCCGACTGACCAGGGGTTGAACCAGTGCTCCCTGCAATGGCAGCGCGGAGTCTTAACCACCAGGGAAGTCCTGTTCATGATCTATTGTTGAATGAAAGAAGCATATTAAAAAATTATGTTTAAAAACTATAAGTTTATAGCAGCTTTATTCATAATTGCCAAAATGTGGAAGCAACCAAGATGCCCTACAGTAGGTTAATGGATAAATAAACTGTGGTACATCCAGATAATGGAATGTTATTCAGTGCTAAAAAGTAATGAGATATTAAGCCATGAAATGACATAGAGGAAACTTAAATGCATATTTCTAAGTGAAGGAAGCCCATCTGAAAAGGCTACATACTGTATCATTCCAACTATATGACATTCTGGAAAAGGCAAAACTATAAAAACAGTAAAAAGGTCAGTGATTGCCAGGGGATGGGGGGTTGGTGGGGAGTGATGCCAGGTGGAACACAGAGATTTTTAGGGCAGTGAAAATACTCTAAATGATACCATAAGGATGGATACAGGTCACCATACATTTGTCCAAACTCATAAAATATATGACGCCAAGAGTGAACCCCAAAGTAAACAAACTATGGACTTTGGGTGATAACAATATGTCAGCGTAAGCTCATCCATTATAACAGATGTCCCACTCTAGTGTAGGATGTTGACAACATGGGAAGCTGTGCATATGTTGGAGGCAGGGGGTATATGGGAAATCTGCACCTTCCCCTCAATTTTTCTGTGAACCTTAAACTGCTCTAAAAAAAAGTCTTAAAAAAAAAAAAAACTACATAGTAGAAGTAAAATGATAGTAATTAGGTCTGAGAAATGGAATTACTGTTTTTTATTGTCTTCTTTGTAATTTGGAGAATATTCCACAATAATAATCACTTATTACTTTCTAAAAAACTGATTTAAAAATAAACACATAGTCAAGGTATTAGATGGCACCTGAGGACCTGATGGCCAGAGCATCAGGCAAGGTCACTGATAAACAAATAAGAGAGTGAGCCCGGCTGGCACATTGGCCAGGGAGCCAATGACCCTAGGGCTGACCACAGGGGCCCTCAGCAAAGTGACCCAACAAGGGTCACTCTGTGCTGTGGGCCCCGCCTACTGCCCTATTTGCTCAGAAGTTCTGCTGCTGTGAGGCCCTGGTACTGGGTGACCAGGGAGGAATCCAGTCACTCTGGCCAGCACTAAAAACAGAGTTCAGGGCCTGACACACTCAGGATCAAGATCAAAGGTCTTATTCTAGCTGTGAGAGGACTTCGCTGTCTGGCTCCTGCTGATTTTTTGGACTCAGTTTTCCACGGCTCTGTGTCACAGAACTTCACTCCAGAAAGACCATTTTCTCCTAACTTTCCCATGTACCCATCATGCACTTTCCTCCTCCTGCACGTTTTCCAAACTTTCCTTTCCCACCCTCTGCTCCAAAAATACCCTTTCTTTGTTTCAAGTCTATGGATGATGCTGATGAAACATGATAATGTTGATGCACACTGCTCTAAACTTAGGTGTAATCACAATAATAACAGCTACAATTTATGTAGCAGTTAGTGTGTGTTCTTTAAATACACTGACTCCCACTTAATCTTTACAGCTCTTCTGTGGGCAGGTACCAGTGTTCTTCCTTACAGATAAGGTATTGACGACTCAATGAGGTGAGTTCATTGTTTAGTTGGGCATGGCAACTTATAGGCAATGTCCCAGGGGAGGCATCAGATGGCCCAGGAAAGCCCACGACTTTTGTCTGATTTCACCCCAGGACTGGGGTCTCGGCACACTGAGTGGCCCTGGGCTCAGCCAGGCCCCTATGGCCTGCTCAAGGCTTGGCAGAGAGGAAAAGTGATTCAAGAGTATGGACCCAACTTGAGGAGCTGCATTGAAAAGATCGCTAGAAATAGTTTCTTTACATACACACTAATTCCTGAAATCCTTTTCTTAGAGGATATGGCATTTTTCTTGGGAGATGGTATTTATGAAAGAGTATATGACTACACATTGTTTGTTTACTTTGGTTTTCATACGTAGGAGTTGACCAAATTCAGGAATCATCACCTTCACAGGTGCTCTGGATAGCGGATGAGTGAATTTAGTTCACACATGTATGCCACGCTCCTTATAACAATTCATACATTAAATATGTGTGAATTGAGCCATATTTTAAAATGTGCCTATTAAGTCTGATAGTTAAGGGAATTCTGCTGTGAATTAGTTTTAAAGTAAGGACCTTTTTAAAGTAATTAGTCCCTAAGTTTTCTTTGTAACAACTTTATTGAGATATAATTCACTTACCTTACAATTCACGCATTTAAAATGTAATTTCAACATAGTCATGCCACCATCACTACAATTAATTTTAGAACATTTTCATCACTTCAAAAAGAAACCTGTACATGTAAGCTATCACCCTCCACCTCATCTACTGCCCCCTACCCACCTCCCAGTCCTCGGAAACCACTGATCTACTTTCTGTCTCTATAGATTTACCTCTCCTGGACATTTTGTATAAATAGAATCATGCAATATATGGTCTTTTGCAACTGCCTTCTTTCATTTAGCATAATGTTTTCAAGTTCATCCATTGTTATAGCATGTAGCAGATGTCTTTCCTTTTTATAACAAATAATGTTCCATTGTATGGCTACATAACATTTTGTTGTCCATCACTTGATGGACATTTGGGTTCTTTCCACCTTTGGCTACTATGAATAATACTGCTATTGAACAGTACTGCTATTGAATAATACTGCTATATGAACATTCGTGGTCAAGTTTTTTGTGTGAACATATGTTTTCAATTCTCTTAGGTATATACCTAGGAGTGAAATTGCTGGGTCAACTGGTAGCTCTATGTTTAACTTTTGGAGGAATTGCCAGCCTATTTTCCAGACTGGATGCACCATTTTACATTCCCACCAACAGTGTGTGAGGGTTTTGCTTTTTCCACATCCTCACCAGCAATCGTTATTATCTGGCTTTTTATTAATAGCCATCCTACTGGGTATGAATTGGTATCTGGTTGTGGTTTTGATTGGCATTTCCCTGACAACTAGTGATGTTGAGCATCTTTTCCTGTGTTTATGTATTTATATATCTTATGTGGACATATGTCTATTAAGATCCTTTGCCCATTTTTTAATTGGCTTATTTGCCTTTTTATAATTAAGTTGTAAGACATGGGGAACATAGCCAATATTTTGTAATAACTGTAAATGGAAAGTAACCTTTAAAAATGTATTAAAAAATTTAAAAATAATTAAGTTGTAAGAGTTCTTTACATAGTCTAGATACAAGTCCCTTATCGGATACATGATTTGCAAATAGTTTCTTCCATTCTGTGGGGTATCGTTTTACTTCTGGATGGTACCCTTTTAAGCACAAAAGTTTTAATCTTGATGAACTCTTATTTTTTCTTTTGTTACTTATACTTTTGGTGTAAGAAACCATTGCCAAATCCAAGGTCATAAAGATCTGTCCCTATGTTTCCTTCTAAGACTTTTCTAGGGACTTCACTGGTGGCACAATGGTTAAGAATCCGCCTGCCATTGCAGGGGACACCGGTTCGAGCCCTGGTCAGGGAAGATCCCACATGCCACGGAGCAACCACAACTATTGAGCCTGCCCTCTAGAGCCTGTGAGGCACAACTACTGAAGTCCACACGCCTAGAGCCCATATTCTGCAACAAGAGAAGCCACTGCAGGGAGAAGCCCGCGCACCGCAAGGAAGAGTAGCCTCCCATTCGCCGCAGCTAGAGAAAGCCCGCACACAGCAATGAAGACCCAACGCAGCCAAAAATAAATAAATAGAGAGTTTTAAAATTTTAGTTCTTACATTTAGGTCTTTGGTCCATTTGAGTTAATTATAGGTCCAAGTTCATTCTTTTGCACGTGGATATCAATTTGTTGAAAAGTCTATTCTTTCCTCATTGAATTGTTTCCTCACTCTTGTAGTTCAATTGACTGTACTGTGAGAGTTTATTTCTGGATTCTCAGTTCTATTTCATTGCTCTATATGGCAATCCTTATGCAAGTACACTCGCTCTCTCTCTTCTTGTTACCAAGTTCCTTTATTATTTCCAAAGGACACTTGGTGTTAGCTGGGAACAGAAATCGCCCTGGCTGAGCCGTTCAAGGAGCTTAGAAAGCATCTTTTTCCATTTGGTCAGTAATGTCACCAGCAAGGCCTCTTTCAGGTTACCTGTTGCGGTGCCTCCGACCCGGGATTCCTGTCGCAGAGATCAAGCCGGACTGAACCCTTCAATTGTGCGGGAGGAAAGCGGAGAAGCCCGGCGACCTAACAGAGCCGCCGGAGGGCGCGCCATCTCGCGCTCCGCGCTTCCTGGTATCCTTCCTCCCGGGTGGAAATCAGGGTCGCGGGGGCCGCCTGGATTTCTTCGGCTTTTGCAAATGTCCAAGTACCCCAAACCCCTAGTTTTCCCGGTACTCTTTACCATAGGCGAGGGTCCCGAGACTGCTTGGGCAGGACCTTAGGACCTCGGCGTCAGGAGGCAGGAAGGCGCAGCCCCCATGAGCAGCCAGCCGGGGAAAAGCCACGGTCCCCAGTGCGGGACCGCCCCCACGCCTCCCGAGACCCCAGATCACCCGGTGGTTTGCGGGGCCGAAGCTCTCCCGCTGCGCCTGCGACACGCTGGGCCCCAGCAATTGCGAAGTTTGTGATCCTGGGGCGATCTCTTCTGGCTCACGAGGTCTGAAAAGCAGGCCAATTAGCTATGGGATGGAAAACAGTTTTTTCTGCCAAAGAAAGAGTGTTATTCCCAGTAGATTCTTACGTGGCCTGTTTATGCTTCTGCTCTTCTCTCTATTCAGCTGGCCTCCTGCCGCAGAGGCATTGGCTAAGTAGTATCTGAACGGATGTGACATTACCATTTCCCCATGTCAATAAGGATGGTTCAAAAGTAGCATTTTTATCCGTGCAAAATATTACACTGTCTGATTGTAACTGACGTTTAACCATGTCCTCCAGAAAGAGACTGGGACCTCTGTGGGGCACAGACGCTCGGTTCCTAAGAGACCTCCTTGGATGAAGCTGTGTGTCACCGGCATTGGAGTACTGTCACCAGCACTACAGTCACGCCCCATCTCCCCAACTGGGACAATCCACAGGCAACTCCCATCACTTCAGGGTCAGTGGCCAGGTGTGGCCTGGCCCTCAGTTTGGGTTCTTCTGTAAAATCCGCGAAGCCTGATAGGCTTTGGGCTACAGAAGAAGACAGTTTTCCCAATGGGGTGTGTTAAGATTCTACACTTTAAGTGGACCAGTTTACTTTTAATGTCAATCCTGAAAGAAATTAAATGGGAAGTTCCTGTTAGACACAGGCTGTTTACAGTGTTTATGGGAACCTGAGAAATTGCTGGGTGAGCCCACATGAATCCACCCAGGTGCCAGGGTCTGGGTGAGTCAACGCTGGACACTCAACATGAACAGAAGGGCAGACACAGGCCTGGAAAGCTCCCTGTGTGCCCAGCAGATTCCCTGAAGCCTCATGGCATTGCCTGTAGGTTTGATGGAGTCTGTGGCAGGACCTCCACGGTTCATGCCCATCATTTTTGCCTGTCCCCCACCTCACTGGATGGCCCCTGTAGAGCTGCCCTAGTCACCCTCCCAGCCTCAGGACCCGTGCATCACTTGCCAGGGCAGGTAGCCCCCTCTTGACATCTTTTCTTTACCTATAGATTCCCTCTGAGCCCACACTCACCTCCCTTACCAGTGTGAGAGAGATCTTTGAATGTATGACACATGTGGTGCCACTGTGTGTTCACATGTATTTTAGATAATAGGAATGGTAGTGGGCTTTAGACCCTGTTCCGTTTCTTACCTTTCTTCCTCAGCCCTGTGTTGTTGCTGTGTGTGTATGGTTTGTCGTTCCTCGGGTCTCTATCAGTCTGATGTCAAGAAAACCAAAACCACTAGATGAAAAACACACTTCAGCAGTTTTGTATGGTGCTGACTTGCTGAGATTCCAAGACCCAAACAAATGTTATCCATGTTATCTTTGCAATTCACTCACGAGGAATTATTCTCCTCGAGATGCACATAATGTCAGATTTTCTTCCCTCTGATTTATTATGAACCACCCACTAAGACCGGGAGTCATTTAAAATCAGTTTCCTCCTTTGGGTCTCACAAAGACTCTGGGTGGGGGTGGGGGTCACACAGTCCCAGAGACGTCCCCCAGGTGTCCAGATCAGGGTGGCTCCCCGCTCTGGGCAGTGCTGGGCCTCACCCCATAGCACACATGCACTGGCCTCCTGCCTCCATCTGGAAGGACCCTGCCAAGGAGGGGGCCTCCAGGGCAACCCCGTGCCCTCCCTGCTGGGCCTGCCAGGGCCCTCCACACGGGCCCACCACGCCCTGCAGCCATCTCTCCCTCACAGGTCTGCGCAAGGCTGCTTCTTCCTGGCCCCTCAGAGAGAGAGGGCAGGCTCAGGCCACTGTCCGCTTTTCACACCTCCAAAACACAACACATGCATTCTGCCCCTTTGTGCCATGACAGGGCATCAGCCTTAAAACCACAAAGGTTTTCTGGATGTAAGGAGGGTTCTTAAGAATCTTGAGATCTTAAGGATACCTAAGTCTGGTTCTCTTCCTGGAAGAAGAAACATAGCTTTCGTTTTTTTCCTAATTAGTCATAAGTCGACTCTGCTCCCACCCCACAAGGATGAACAGAATTACTTAAACAAAACATCCACAAAACTAAACAACCAAAAATTCTCAACCTCTCACCCAGCATCCTGCTACACTGATATTTACCGAGCACTTGGCTGCGCTCTAGATGCTCTGCTAGGCACTTGATAGAAGCGAGCTCATTTTATCTTCACAACGATGCTGCAAGGAAGAGGTAACAGTCTCTGTTCTCCAAATGAGGAATGTGAGACTTAAAAAAAAAGTTGGGGAACTTCCTCAGCGTCGAGTAGTAGAGCCAGGACTGGCACCTACCTGATGCCTGTGGTTGAGATTTGTGTAAATATTCTGGGCTGAATGGTTATAACCCAATGCCTTCCATCAATAGAAAACTGCATACCATCTGCTAAGCCTTCCTTTGTCTAACGGTAAGGACAACTTGCTGGATTACGTAGTGCATTCCGCCTGCCCCTCCCAGGGCTCTGCCAAAGCTCCAGAAATTCATTCTGTTATGTCTTGTGCTGCCCTGGTCACTACCTTCCTGGGATGAGCAGGGCCAGGCTCTTTCAGAAAAGGTTGACAAGAAGTTCAGCCACAAGGAAATTGGTCTCCTACTTCTTCTCCCTCCCCTCACTTTCAGGGGGATTATGTTCAGTGATAGAACCAGACAGCAAAGGGAAGGCCCTGGAACTGGACGTCCAACAGCGGGTACCACAAATCACCCCTCCACAACATCCCCAAGAGAGACTCCAGTTGCTGTGAGGTCTCCACTGGCCAGGTTTGACCTTGACTTTGTGGGTTCTCACTTCTTTTGAGGCCAAACTAGTCTTTCACTCTGCCAGCCCACCCATAGCCCCTTGGCTGTGTCAACTTGCGGAAGCAGGAAGCATCACTCATCTGCTACATGTTTCTAACTATGGAAAATTAATTCCAAAGGATGGACTCATGAATCCAATTGTAAAGGTGCTACACTGGCACATTTCTTCACTGTAGAAATGCCCATGACTACAGGCCAACTGCCTTAAACATGGGGAAATCACTTCCCATCAATTGCTCCTTTTAGTATAAGAATTCCTTAAGCTGTAGGTGAGGAAGAGATCACCCCAGTCAGACAGATGGAGAAACTGAGGCAAAGAGAGGATGAAGGGCTTGTTTCTCATCAGAGAGTTGGAGAGCAGAACCTGTCTCATGCTTTTTCCCTCAGACCAAGTTTTTCCACCTGATGCTATAAGGGCCCACACCAAGTTCATGGCCCTCAAAATGCCTTTTATTTCTTAAAATCCAAAAACATTAATATAGCCCCTGGAACTTAGTGCCACTACAGCTGCTGAGGCCAGGAAAGGTTACTCAGTGGAAGGAGCCTGATGCTGGGCCAGTGCTGCCCCCTGGTGCCCACTGGGAGTTGTGTTCCCAGCTCTCCCAAAGTGGGATCCTGGCACACACTTGCTCCCCCCTTCATCTTCTCCAGAGAAGAGGGATGAGGACAGACCGGCTTCCACCCACACATCCATTCCTATAAATAGACTACCTGCCAGGCAAGGTCAGCAGGCTTTTCAAGTGGCCAAAATAACCCTGTGAGGGCCCACTGTGTGCTATCACAACCCCAGGAGAAGCACATGAGTGTGTGTCAAACCCCTTTTCCAGAGAGGTTCCCCCATCCACCGAGGACATGGTAAGGTCACTGGCGACTCCTAGGCCAGGCTGATACTCAGGAAGAGGTCAGTGTCTCCCCCTTCCCAGCCACCAGAGAGCTGATGCCGTATTGTCCTTGACCACTGCCCAAAATGGGCACCACTAGGGTGATCATCCTCCCCTGACCCTAACTTCTCCCTGACCCAGTCCCATTACTCCTAAGCATTTCCACTGGGCACTCGGGCTGCCCTACACCACATTGCAAAGAGAGCAAACTCCCCTGGCTGAAGGTTCCTTCCACCTCCTTTCCTTCCACCTCCTGCTCTCCCAGCTCTTCTCAGATCTGGCCTCCTTGTGATGTTCAGGCCCCCATGAGAGTAAGCAAGAAGCAAGAAGGAGAAGAGCCACCACCAGGCAGGCTGGGCAGGGCCAGATCAAAATGCATAGAGGCTGTAAACCCTTAAAGATTAGCACCCTGCCCCCCATCCATCCAATTCAAAATAAAAACCAATTTAAAATTGTAAACAGTGCAAAAAAAATCCAGGATTCTGACAAAATCTTGGTTTCCCATGGAAAATAATTTGATGTCTCTTTAAAAAAATATCAACCTGCAAACTTTTCTCCTCCCAGTTTTTGGATACATAAGCAGACGTTTGATGTGCCTGTTGGGCAATGCACACAGGGTTGGGGAGGGAGGGAGGTGAGGTAGAGTGTGGAGACTCTGAGGTAAGAACAGGAGTGGGTGGAGACAGTGATGGGATGGGGAGAGGGAGCTTGAGAATTCAGAAGGGCAGGGCATGAGGAGGGGGCTGCAGGAGAGGGGAAGGTCTCTGGAGATGAGGTGGCCATGGTGGCCCCAGCCATGGGGCCTAAGGAGGAGAGAGGAGCCTTGGGAGGCCACCAAGGCCTCCTGCCCATTATGCTAATCTGGGCTTTGAACTGGCTGCACTGGGTTCTAGAACGGTCATTGTCAGTCTCTGTCTTGGGGAAACTTGGGGCCAGTATGCTAAAGCCCAGACCAGGTCCAGGCCATGGTCAGTCCCCACTGGAAAGCAAAGGGAGAAGAATGAAGCAGTGATGACTCACCAACTGGTGCTCCCAGGGAGATGCGAGGGTGTGGAAGGCACTTGACCATGGCTGCTGGATGCTTAGAGACAAGCTGTCCATAGTGATCTCGCATGGTTTGCAATCAGCTCAAATCCAATCCCTTCCATTTACATGACTTCAGGCTCCAGTTAAGTTACTTGACTGCTCCTGCCTCAGAGAGGTAGAATGGTAGGTAGAGAGGTAAACTCAATGTTTTCTTTTCTCTCTTTCTTAACTATTTTTTAAATTATGGAAAATATATATAACATGAAAATTTCATTTTAACCGTTTTTTAGTGTACAATTCAGTGACATTAATTACACTGACAGTGTGCAGCCATCACCACCATTTTCAAAAATTTTCAACATTCCAAAGCAAAACTCTGTACCCATTAAGCAACAACTCCCCATTTCCCCTCCCCCAAGGGCCCGGTAACATCTGGTCTACTTTCTGTCCCTATAATTTTCCTATTCTAGATATTTCATATAAGTGGAATCATACATTTGTCCTTTTGTGTTTGGTGTCTGTTTTTTTCACGTAGCACGCTCACCCATGTTGTAGCCTGTGTCAGAATTTCCTTTTTATGGCTGATGAATATAGTCTACTGTATGTATACACCACATTCTGTTTATCCTTTCATCTGTCCATGGACACTTGGGTTGCTTCCACCTTTTGGCTATTGTGAATAATGCTGCTATGAACACGGATGTGCAAATACCTGCTCTAGTCCTTGCTTTTACTTCTTTTGGGTATATGCCCAGAAGAGGAATTTCTGGGTCATATGGTAATTCTATGTTTAACATTTTGAGGAACCTTTAAACTGTTATTGTTTTCTTTATGTTTGGTTGTAATGTTCTGTTTCAAGAGTCTAAGTTACTTTTTTTTTCCCTAAGTTACTTTTGTAACATTCTTAAAACTCTTCCCTAAATAAATAAAAATAATAAAAGGTCTTGAAGTGTTTCTGAAACAAAATAAAATCCAACAGTTGAGTGGCGTGGAATTCAGGGTTGGCGGGTGCCCTGGGAGCCCCCTGGAAAGCCACCTCCTGGCGCAGGGTCACAGGGTGCGTGAGGATGCTGCCACCTTCTGTCCCAACAGCCACCATCCGCCGCTGACGCTCGAATGGCGGCCCGTGGGAGTAAGGCAGGGGCTGTCTCCACAGATCCTAGCCCCCACTTGACCCCAAGAGATGGGAGGCCCGAGAGGGAAGTGGCTGGACAGGCGCAGGGCAGCCTCGCGAGCTACTTGCATGGGGAGCAAGGCCCTGCGCGGGCTTCTAGGCCGCCAGGGGGCAGCACGGAGCCCGCCTTCCCCAGCACCGGTGGGGCCTGGCTGGGGCCACTACCTTCCGCTGCCTTAATCTTCGAAGCCCCCTTGAAGTGGCGGTGCATTTTTGTCTCACCGCGGAAAGCGGAACTCTTGGTGTGGGGCAGAGGACACCTGGCTGTCCCGTGCTCAGAGGTCAGATGGAGAGAATGAGAATGAACGAACGAATGAATGGATGGTAGAGAGAGAAGTGACACCTAGGCTCAGGTGTCAACCTGGCCACTGATCCCATCCAATCAACTCACAGGGTTTATTGGTGATGAAGAGGTCCAGGCCCAGGGATGCTGAGTTGATTCCTTTTAAATTTGAAGGAATATGCAAGCACAACAGCCAGAACTGGGAGCTTTGGGCCATAATGCAAAGTGCAGTGTACATAAATATGAACACACAAATATACAGTTGAAGATAAGAACACTCAAGCAGGTCCATGTAGCAAGGGACTGAGGCCTCCTGACATCAACTTGTCAGTGATCTGACAAAGAGGATCTATAAATGTTAAGTTTTATTAAAAGCTCATTAAATTTCATCAAGTTTTGATTATTATTCTATTATATGAGAATTTCCTTTTTTCTAGGAAATACACACCTAAGTATTTAATATAAAGGGCATTGGGCTTCAAATGACTCAAAAATGGTTTGGAAAAAAGTACTTTTTGCCAAAATTGAAAATCAGAAGGAAAAAAGTTCATTAAAAATCTATAAATGGGGGGACTTCCCTGGTGTTCCAGTGGTTTAAGAATCCACCGTCCAATGCAAGGGACGCGGGTTTGATCCCTGGTCAGGAAACTAAGATCCCACATCCTGTGGGGCAACTAAGCCCACGCACTGCAACTACCAAGCCCACGCGCCGCAACCAAGACCTGATGCAGCCAAAAATAAATATAAATAAAATATATTTTTTAAAAAATCTATAAATGGGGAGGAGGTATTTGACAATCTGTTGTGGGTACCAACGGGAAGCCAGCCCTCTGAGGGGGGAAGTGCTGAGATGTGGGCTTTGGGTGCACCCATGACCCATGGAGTAGGGGCCAGTGTAAACCCTGGCCCAGGGTGGGCAGCAAGGAGGGAGGGAGAGAGGTGCAGTCTCATGCGGGCCAAGGTTCGGGGGCTGCCTGGGTGTAGGGAAGAAGGTTGTAGGCCAGGTGGAGCTCCACAACAGCCAACACAAGCAAAGCCCGAGCTGGAATGTGGGGTGTGCATGGGGTGAACTGATTCAAATGCCCAGGTTGGCTGCAGAATTGGTACCTCATTTACCCATAATCCCTAGGGGGAGACAAGTTTGCAGGGGAGCAGGGGTACTGTTTGGCTCACAGTTCTTATTTCTGTGACCACGGCTTTGCCACCCACCCTACTGGACCTGTTGTAGTTCTTCCCTGAGATTTTTCAAACTTTCGGGCAGGGGAAGAACTCCTGCTCTCTTCTCTGGTTGAAACTGTAAAGATGGAAGCCTGGAGTTAACTAAGGCCATGGGTTGGGCCTGTAGGGACATCTGATCTGAGTGGGGAGGAGGCAGTGGATAAAATATTCTTCGTGATGCCTCCCAGAAACCTTGACAGAGGTTTATGAACCTAAAAGGCACAGACTTGCTGACTTTGTTGATGTTGATACATAAGCCTATAGAAACTCGCATATTTGGGCAAGAAGATGTGTACAGAAATGTTCACTGCAGCGTTATTTGTAAAAATGTTTATTAAACAAAATACTTAAATAATTTTGTTTATTAAACAAAAATTTGAAAAACTATTTATTAAACAAAAAGATAAAATATTGTAGCAGTGGCCTCCTGGCACTCCAGCTTTTGTACAGCTGCCTCCCACACTGAACAGGGCTGAGCTGCATCAGCAATAAATAGCATATTGAAGAAAGGACATTGTGTGACTTCCAAAGCTAGGTCATAAAAGACATTGTGACTTAAACCTTGATCTCTCTTGGATCACTTGTTCTGGGAGAAAACCAGTCACCATGTCAGAAGGACATTCAAGAAGCCCTATGGAGAGGTCCATGTAGTAAGGGACTGAGGGCTCCTGACATCAACTCGCCAGTGATCTGACAGAGCCATCTTGTAAGCAGGCCCTCCAGCCAACATCTTTAATGCCATCCCCCAGCCAGAACCACCCAGCTAATTCCTGATGTGCAAAAACTAAGAAAACAAATGTTATTATTAGTTTAAATGTTATCATTACTAAGGTTAGGGGGCAGTTGTTGCTTTGCATACAGCAATGGATAACTAATACAAATATTATATAATTTTACAGTTAAAGTTTAGTCTTTTTTTTTTTGCTTTTTTTAATTGAAGTATAGTTGATTTACAATGTTGTGTTAGTTTCAGGAGTACAGCTAAGTGATTCAGCTTTATATATATATATTTTTTTCAGATTCTTTTCCATTATAGGTTATTACAAGATATTGAATATGGTTCCCTGTGCTATACAGTAGGTCTGTGTTGTTTATCTATTTTATATACAGTAGTGTATCTGTTAATCACGAAGTCCTAATTTATCCATCCCCCTCCTTTCCCCTTTGGTAACCATAAGTTTGTTTTCTATGTCTGTGAGTCTGTTTCTGTTTTGTAAATAAATTCATTTGTATCATTTTTTTAGATTCCACATGTGATATCGTATGATATTTGTCTTTCTGACTTACTTCACTTAGTATGATAATCTCCAGGTCCATCCATGTTGCTGCAAATGGCATTATTTCCTTCTTTTTTATGGCTGAGTACTATTCCATTGAATATATATACCACATCTTCTTTATCCATTCTAGTCTACTTGTTATTAATGAGGGATTAAAATGGCCATGTCATAAAATTCTACTGATCTTTCACTGAGAATCTATGTGAACTCTGTATTT
Source organism: Eubalaena glacialis (assembly GCF_028564815.1). NCBI lineage: Eukaryota > Metazoa > Chordata > Mammalia > Artiodactyla > Balaenidae > Eubalaena > Eubalaena glacialis. Next base: position 86,488,832 of record NC_083723.1, on the reverse strand, counting down.
GGCACATAGCAGGTACTCAACAAACACTTGTTGCTTCGCTTTTCGATGATTTTGTTCCCTTGCCTCAATTTCCAAGTGAGCTTTCTCTCCTTTGATAAATAGGAATTCTTCCCAGTTTGAATACTGTCAAAATGTTCACATTTGGTAGGATGAGTTCCTCAGTCCTCATAGTACAAGTTGGAGAGAAAGCCCATCTCCTCTTCAGGGCATGGGTTATACTTGGGTCAATCCCATCTGAATGAAGAGTTCACAGAAGTGAGCTTGCCTCAGTGGCCTCTACTCCATCTTCCAAGCATGACTATGAGGGATGAGGCCTAATTAAGCACTAATGAAGTAGAGGTTTGGGAGAGAAAATGCCAACTTGAGTTTCTTATACCTTTACCCAGTAACCCGAAGGTCTAAGGAAGATTTAATTTTGGTGTCTGAGTGAAAGAACTGTGTTCCTAAAATGTTAATTACAACACTGCTTTTTTTTTGGTTTGAAACGTAAACCACACTAAGCCATAGATTTGTATAATCAAGAGATTTATCCCTAGGGAAAAAATTGACAGCTACCCCCACTCCCAACCAGACAAAACATATATTCCTTTACTTCTGAAAACCAAGGGGAAAAAGCTCACATTAATTCTGGGGTCTGTGCCACGGCACCTATCACTTCACCCACCATTTGCCAAGTTGCTTAAATTACTAGCTTACCCCAAACACAGGGAACTGTTCTGGGCTTGGAGCATACATTTAAATATGAAAGAGCCCAGTGAAATTTAAAGACAACAGAATTAAATGAGGGGGGGAAAAGTTGTAAGCCCCTGCTAGACCTAGTTCAGTACTGCACACTTGGATGAGAAGCAGACTCCTACTCGTGGGGCTTCTGTGGTCTGTTTCCTTGTAAGTAGCCAGGGTGAAACACTGTTCCTTGCAACACACCTGTAAGCTAGGAAGCTAAGGACTCACTTTGAAGAAGAGAACCAAAAATAGACACTTGTTGGCAGCGTCTTACCATCTCCGCCAATTAGCCTCCCACCTTATGCCAAGTCCTCACAGATCTCTATTCTCAGAAGTGTCAACTACTACTCCCTCTCCCCATCCCAAAGGATTTCAGGAAGCCTGAATGGCATTAGGTTTCAGCAGGTCCACAAACACTGCATCTGGGTGGCCAGTGGGGTTTCAGGCTACCCTTTGAGAGCCTGGAACAGAACAAGGTCTCCTTTCACTTGACCCTCCTTTGCTAATACAATGCTGTTTGGCTGGGCCCAGCACTCCATGGGGCAAATGTTCAGGCCAAGAATAGTCTTCATTCTTCCTGTGAAGCTTTGAAAGTCTTCTAAAGAACACAGGAAATTGTCAGTCCCTATTTTCTGTTGAAAACGGCTGACACTAAACTCTGAACATTCTATGGATTAATCCCAAATCATGGGGACCAAGTTTGCTGGAAAAGCAGCAATGTTTTCATAGATGAGATACTGATAAACCATCTCAGCATTACTTACAAAGAAGTTCAAGTTTTATAACTCCCATTACTAGCACTGCAGAAAACCTGCTCTTAACCAGAATTACCTTATTTCCATGATGTACCCTACTGTTGAAACATACCTCATTTAGTAACTCCAAAAGGCTGTGTACAAAGAAGCAGGTCTGGAGACTTATCATGGCACCATGCAAACTTCCCTAAAAGTGGGAAAAGACAATACTTTTGATTTGTCATGGCCCTGGCATCACCACATCCATCAACATTCTGGGAGAGGAGGGAGGTGTTGGAACTGTTTTTGGTTTTGTGTTAACTGAATTTTCTTAAAATTCAAGGATAATCTCTCAAGGTCCAGACACCTTCACATGTGCAGTCACAATGTAATCTTCACTCTGAACCAGCAAGGGAGATATGGGCCCTACTTTATGGCTTAAGAAACAAATATTCAGAAAGGAAAGGTAACATAATTTATACAGAGATGGGATTTGAACCTAGATGATTAGTGTGTCCAGTGTTTTCTAGCACACACCAGGGGGTCATATGGCATAAGGTTGAAGCACACAGGTCCTGGTGTTGCCAAGACCAGTTCAAACTCCAGCTCTGCCAGTTACCACCCGTTTATAGGGTAAGTCACTAACCATCTCCAAAGCTGTTTCCACATCTGGAAAAGGATGACACTGGTATCTATTAAGGATTAAATGAAGATAATGCACATAAACCATTTAGCTGACTGTGTGGGGTAGGGTAAATATCCTAAATGAAGGACATGAACTTTTGTTTTCACTTGTAAGCTATTTATTAGAAAGGATTTCAATTTACTGGAGTGGCAGACAATAATCTTCCCTTTAACATCAAGTAGGATACCACAGCAGTATTCACTAGGACTTCCTTGGGGATTCAACAATAACTGAATATTAATCATCTACATACTACCTACAACCATACTAAATCAAGGGCTTCCAAAGTAGAGTGTATTAAATAATTCACTGGGCTTGGGAAGAGTGCTAAACTTTTTTTCAATTTTTAAAATTTTGTTTCATAATATTCACATTAACATAGTACTACATGTATACAATTTACTAAACAATTATAATCACAGATACATGTTCAAAAATATTTTCGTAAGGAAACAGGATCAGGTTTGGAAACAGTGATCTAGATGACTTGCTAAGTCAACACTTTGCTCTTGTTGCGTTATCAGACAACCTTCTTTCCTTCTTATTTTTTCTCACCTACTATACCCTGACCTCCACATTCCTAGGTCTTTCTCCAAGAGAATAAAAGGCACAAAAGGTGCAGAGTCAGAATCTGTCGGTTGTACTGTGACACTAAGCTAATGAGTCTGAAAAGCAGGAGTTTCTATCTCCTCAGCTTTCAAAGTTACAACCTGAGCTACACAGAAATAAGCCATATGTCCAATTTATTATCAACTTCCCCAGTTACTGGTGAACTTGATAAAAACAATTAGATCTTACTTCCAGTAGGTGGCAGTAAAACTCTGCCATGTGGTGCCCAAGATGTTCACTGGGATTAGTGCATACTTGGTCAGCCTCACTTAATTAGAAAGATAGCATAGTGGTTAATGAGTGACTTCAATTATATAATGCCTCTGACAATGGAGTCTAGGTATTGCCCATTTTGCTGTTTACAAGCTGGCCTTTCCTTATGCCTTCCTGAATGTTACATGTATTGTGAATAATCATCTAACACTTCTCAAAAATCCACAGGCCATATAACAAAAAAGCCCTCAGTATGCTTGAAAAGCTTGGAGCCAACCATCAAAAGACCCAGTCAAGTTGTATGGGTCCTACATCAGATTCAGATAAAACCTTAGGCATGACATGGATAAAGACTACTGAAAGTTTTCACTAGGGAAGTAGAATAAAGGTGGCTTTATAAAGTTATCAAAATGTACAGAATTTTTAAATGGCACCTATGAGAACCTGTTTCTAGAAGCAGCAGTACTTACCAGTTAGGCAGGTGGTCAATATAAACTTCCTCATTTTGCAGTCTTCAAATTCAGTGGGTTATTCTTAACTTCCTAAAACCAAACTTTTCTGGTTAGGGGTGTTAACCCAATCTCTCTTAATATAAGAACCAAACCAAACAAAAAAAAAACCCTGCACGTTTACTTACAGTTATTCCTGAATATCTGATTCTGGTCTTGAAATAAAAGCCAATTTTTTTTTTTTTTTTTAAGCCATCTGCAGGGCTTCCCTGGTGGCGCAGTGGTTAAGAATCCGCCTGCAAATGCAGGGGACACAGGTTCAAGCCCTGGTCCGGGAAGATCCCACAACTACCAAGCCTGCGCTCTAGAGCCCGCGAGCCACAAATACCAAAGCCCGCACGCCTACAGCCAATGCTCCACAACAAAAGAGAAGTCACCGCAACGAGAAGCCCGCGCACCGCAACGAAGAGGAGCCCCCACTTGCCACAACTAGAGAAAGCCCGCAGCACACAGCAGCAAAGACCCAATGCAGCCAAAAGAAAAAGCCATTTGCACTACAGTATATTCTGCAATAGCAGAAAGCATTTTAGGATTAACAAAAGTTTTCCAAGACAATCTTTAACTAGTGATGGCCATCAAATAAGGATAAGTATTTACTGCAGTATTCTTAAAATCATGTTTTTAATGCCCTATAAGATCTGCTTTAAAAATAGCACTCCAGGGTGAACTTATATGTAAAGTCAAGATTCTGTAAGGTGAATAATCTTCCTAATATGCTTTACACTTTATATATCTTTGAAAAGCAACAAGATCTTTCAAGCATACTGATTTGTTTAAACCCATCAGCCTCTGATGTAAACAAAAATATTGACTAATCAGAAATATCAGTTACTTCCTTCTGCTTGGATCATTAATTTTAAAAAGTAACAGATACGGTGAAACTTTTTAAGGTAACAAACTGTGTTGCATTAATTATACTTAAAATATCATAAAGCATTTTGTTAAAATCTATATCATTTGATCTTATAGTGAAAAGAAATTATACCACCCTCCTTCCAGTTAAAAAATTTCAGTCCAAGGACTTGTGAGTTCACCTGGGGAGTTGAAATTCATTCTCAGAGAAATAACGTGTTAATAGGAGACAGAAATGAGTAGAGAGATACTATATCCCGTTAGTTAGAAAATCAGGGCGTATGCACTCTAAATGAAACAAACATACAAGAGCAAAGGTAAGAGTTACAATCATGGAGGAGGCAAATTCAAGCTGAAAAGCTTCTTCCCAAACACACTGTACACTCTTGTATATCAACTGGAGAATATTTAAGACCCCACGCTCAGTTACATCACAACATTGTTTATTATGTGAATTTTTTACAATACAAACAAAAAAATACAGAAATGCAATATATGAATACAGCTAAATGCAGAATGGTGACTTTTTTTTCTTTTCAAGAGGCCATGATTCCCATTTCTAGTAAAATAAAGAGACTGCACATAGGCAGAAATAGGTTGGTTGTTAGCTTCACAATTTTGCCTAGAAATGATCTATAAATGCATTTTTTCCCCCTGCTACTTACCATAAAGTGTAAAAAGGGAATTAAAGGAAAGTTTCCTTGTTGGTTCCTACCATATGAAAGATGCTATATTCTATTTTAGCAGGGCCAATATATGGAAAATACCTAAATTAAATGTTATTACAAAAATGAAGCAGTAATGAGATTCTGGCTAAAGAGGGCACTAAATGAGAATAATATATATTTAAAGAATCCAAAACAAACAAACAAAAAAAGAGGTTGTTATAAAAAAGCTCTAGGTGCGTTGTAAGCATATAGGTTTTTTTTTTCCATGTGTATTTTTAAACAATGGAAGTGTCAAAAAATAGGGTCAACTGTGTTAGACTAAATTACATTACTGTGTATGTTGCACTGAATGGAACCTTTGTATTATAATTATCATAAAGAAGCATAGTTTGCATCATATTATGGCAATTTATCCTCAGTGAAAACCTTCCAGAGTCCTTTTATTTTGGAATATCCTGTAAACAATCAAACTACCAGAACATGATTGTACAACAGTAAAATGTTTTCTTGCATTAAATTGAAGACATCTGTTTAATAAAAAAAGAAAACATAGGAAAGGTACTTAGAGCTGTTAGTTTCTAAGTACACAACACCCTAGACAATTAAAGGCATCTTAATCTCCGTCAAGAACAAAAAAAAATAATAATAATTTTTGTCATGCTGTTAAATCCATCATTAAGGATAAAACCGGTGCAAATTGGTCAAACGGATCCAACAAACACTGATGTCCAAGCTGGCATGTTGGCAACTAATATGTAACTGGTGGTCAAAAGAGGGTTTAAAAGATCTTCCCTTTCTTCTTGTTCTTTTCCAAGGTTCTAAATGATTAAAGGAAAATAATCAAAATGAGTGACCACTTTATAAACATAGATAACATATGGTAGCAATAGCTAAACCAACTACAACTGTGTTGGATTTTCAAACACTACGTTTTCATTTAAAAATTAGAAGATTTAAAGTTAACAATAAGGACAATGCTAGTCTATAATATTATTTTCTTGGACAAATATTTGACAAAATTCCAATACAAACAGTAAAAAACATGACAAAAACCCATTTTTAATATACAAGCACAATTTTTCCTAAATGAAACAGTGCAAATCAAAAAAGATCAACTGACATCAACCAGGGTATCCTTTTCTCCTACTGCCATTTGTATTCTGAAATGCTTCGCTTTTACAAATATATTTTCTTCTTCCTTGGGGAAAAAGTTAATAGAAGGATAGTGTTGAAAATCTTGAAAATGTTTAGCAGTGAGGGTAAACTGTAGAATCCTTATAGGGATACAACTTTTCAGTTTTAAATGGGACTAATGAGGAAAAGAAGAAAACCAAAGTATAAATACTACTGATTTTTGTGTAAATTAAGAGTAACTAATTAGCTGCATTAGGAATTAGATATCCAAAATTTTATCTTAATGAAATAATTCAACACAATAAAGACATACCTCTAAATGTATAAAAGATCTTTGTAGCAGTGTTCTCTATGTTTGCCAAAAATTAAATACAACCATTATGTCCAACATTTGATGGGAAAAGGTAAGCAACTGATTATGGTGAGTCAACTGAAGAGAATGTTATGAAGCTACTAAATTATAATTACGAAGATTGTTAAGTCATGGAAAATGTTTACAGTGAAAAAAATACTGTTATAATAGACAGACTGCATCCATCTATATAAAAGATTCATCCATGAAAATTGTTTGTGCTTGGGATTTATGATAATGGATGATGTCTTTTTAAATGTTATTTTAATGTTTTTAAAATAAATAGGAAAATAATTCTTTAAAGCATTAATACACACATTTCTTGGGAATCTGATATTAGATACCTTGAAGAGTTCTGTTGCTCTAAAATACGTTGTTGGGCTTCCCAATTTGCTTTCTCATCTTCAAACTGACGACGTTTTTCCTCTAATTCTTTGTGCTGTGCTTCCAAATTCTTTTTCATTTGCTCATGGCGCCGTTGGAGCTAATTCAGAGCACAATATATAAAATAAAACTGTTTGAGAAATCAGGAGCAGAAGTACATTTCATCCAGGCATCCTAATGTTAACAGTATGAGCATTCAGTTCTTATGCTATAAATTCAAAGTACCACCTGGTTTTAGCACTGTCTAAAATTTTAGCACTGTCTAAAATTCCTCTGCCTATAGGACTTACCACCCAAAAGGCCAGTGATCGAAGACAATAATCTTGGTAAACAGGGAAAAAAAGAGTACAATAAGCTACAGTGTGTGGCACTTTATAATGGGCATACCCTATCTTATCATCTCATTTTTCCTTACTCACAAAACATGTAGGAAGCTGGGCAGGGAAGACACCACTGCTCCCACTTCATAGATGACCAAACAGTTGCAGAGTTTATGTCACTTGCCCAAAGTCATTAGTCAAAAAGTGGCAGAACCAGGATTCGAACCTGTCTCGTAATTCCAAGTTCAGAAAGCTGAGACAAGTGAAAAGAAAGCAAATAGATGAGGATCTAAGAGTTACAAGATCACGGGATAAGGTCCCCGATTCTTATAAAGCAGTGGTTCTCAAGTATCAGTCTTCGTACAAATCACCTGAATGCTTGTTAAAAATATAGAATCCTGGACCTCACAAAGACATACTGAATTAGAATCTCTGGGTTTTTGTTAAGTCTAGAAATCTACATTTTCAACAAGCCCCCGTGATTCTAAAGCAGGTGGTTCTTTCTACATTGAGAATTAATGCTATAAAGAATGCTGGCTGAAAGGTGGAAAACACTCATGCAAAGTAACTGCAGAAACAAAGAGCTTATCTAATAGTTCATTAAATAATTCATTTAGGTGCTAGTTAATCCATTTCTGAGGAAAACAGTCATAGAAAAAAAAAACTACAACGAATAACTAAGAACTATTAATATTAAAAAACTTTCAGATGTCCAGGAACTATGTTTTATTAAAGACTGTATTACACCAATGAATTAACATCTTGAATTTGGATTGTAATTTCGCATACAACTTGTTTTCTTAATTACTTTGTAAACCCACAAAAAGTGACTTCATATTCATTCCCATTCCAAATTATTTCATGCAGTTCTTACAAAACAAAACCATCTAAGATATATTTAAGCAAACATGAATCAAATTTGAGGTAACATCTTCCTGATGATAGCAAACAAGTTACTAAGAAAATGTCAGAAAATAGGAACACAGGAAAATGCCTTTGGTTATTAAAAAAAAAAAAATGCAAGGGAATTATATACACACAATTCAGAATAGTCACCTCTGAGAAGGAGAGAGAGGGATACAATAGGGGAGAGACACAAAGGGGCCTCAAATGAACTGATGATGCCTTATTTTTTTAAGCTGGACCATAGGTTCACCAGTGTTCATCATTCTTTACCTGTACATTTCTGTCACATATACGTATCTTTGTGTTAACTGCATGTAGGTTAAAAGTACAGGTCACAATCCCTCACTTCCTAGAAACCCTTGGGGTTAGATGTGTTTCATAGTTCAAAATTTTTCAGATTTCAGAAAGCCAATACTACTTAGAAAGGTCTATATACTCTATTTACAAAACAACTCCTGGGCTGTCTAAGGTAACACCTATAACCAAATACATTACTATTTTTTGCAGTGAAGTATATAAATATTCACATCAAGTGGGATAAAACTATTAGTTCTATGTCTGGTTTTGCAGTTTTCTGAAATTGTGGATATATGATTGTGGACTTGTCTAGCGATTAAGAACAAAGTTAAGTGTATTCAAATAATGGCTTACAGTTATGCAGCATAGACCAAGTTAATTTATCTTTCCTCTCATGTAAAAAAGGGAAATGGACAATAATACCCATCTTGAAGGGCTGTGGTATGAATTAAATGACATAATCCATGAATGTGCCTGATACGCTGTGCTGCTGGATATTAGCAACTGTGCCCCAAACAAATATTTCTAGCACTTGAGAAAAAACAGTATTAAACAAGGTTAAATAGGTTTCTTCACCTATATATTTACATACTTATATGGCTTACTGAATTAGCAGAAACTTGGTCCAGATCTCTTTACAGGTCCTTTTAATGTTAATAAAGATTCTATCCTTCAAAGAGCAGTTAAGTTTCGGAAAACTCTGTTTTCACCATTCACAGTAATCGTAAAAACTCTCAAAGGGTTCTATAACTACAGTTTTATAATTATTTGTTTATAACATTTACTCTTAGGAGCAGGCCCTAAAATATGTCTATACCAAATGTAAATTCAACTCCTTTTAGATTTTCACCATAATCTAAGTGTGGAGATAATGCAGACTGTTGATTACTCCTGTTTTTATTCACCTTCTGATAGGGATTTTCCAGATTATTTATTAATTAGTGAAGGGGTAGAGACTCAGATGGATAGATTTAACAAAAAGCTAATTAATAAAAAAGACTAAACTTAATCTCCTAAATGTCATCTTAATAACAGATGCCAGGGATGCTAGTTCTGCAGTGCTTGGTAGTCTTAGACCAGGAGGAGCTATTCTGTATCCCCACTGAATTAAGCATATGATAAATATAACAACAGTGAAAGTTTTTTTTAATAAGAGATTACATGAAAAGCCCAGTGATTTAAGAGAAATCTAATGTGGAATAAAAACATTTCCTCAAAATTACTGAATACTTTACTCCATGCATTCCATCTACTCAGTGGATCAGAGTACTTTTGGTTACGTATTTAGTCAAAGAAGGTTTATGTATTTTATGCAGTAATTCATTACAAAAGCAAAGAGACCAACTGTAAGGATCTAACAGACTAGATCGGAGTCTCCTTTTAATATATTTAAACACAGATATTATTATATTAGTGGAGCCACATATAAACACAGGGATCTCACTGAATTTTATCGTTAAAAGTAATTTTAAAAGTATTTCATATTAATGTCATCCCATATATTTAAAAGTAATTTTCAGCACAATGATAATAAATCTGTGCTGAGAAATTATACTGAAATTGTTGATTTATTTTGTGTTTACCTAGAGTTTCTTCTACTGCTCTTGGACATCAAGCCAACTACTTACTGTATAGGTGCTTGTGTTAGTGTGTTTTTTTCTCCATCTTTTATTTCTTATCACTTACTGAAGGACATGTCTTCATGATCTTTTTGATTAATAGAAACTAAATATATGCCTCAACATCTAGAGAGATTCCAAGGTAGTATATCAGCTTGCTGGAATGCTTTGTCACTACCCTACCTGATTTTTGTAACAGTGGGAATTACGTTGACACTGTATTACAAATAAGGCCCAACTCATTTATAAAAATCACATTTCTTCATTTCTTCCTCTGTCTGTAATTTACCCTGGCATGCCTATAGTTTAACTAAGGTTCTTTCTTTTTCATTCATATGCAAGTAAGTCTGTTCTATTATTATTACCCTAACACTAGTTTTTATTCTTACATCCACCCAAAACTCTGATCTTTACTTTTCTTATATTGACTAGATGGAATGGCTTATAATTTCATTTCTTATTAGTTGTTAATTATAGCTAATAAAATTTATTGTAAGTTTTCTACTATGTCTTCCTACCAAGTATACTTGTATTCAAGTACATATTAAAATATATATTATTGTAAACATAGTGCTTGCTTTTATTTTTCCATTTTATTATGTTAGCGTATTATATTTGAAAAAATCTGGAGAAAGGTTATATTATCTATGAATTTTATTAAAGATATTTTTTAAAGGAATACTGTGCCTATAAAAGGTGAAAATATTAGGTTGATTACCTCAGCTTCAGAGTCCTTCAGTTTTTGAACTTTTTCTTTGACCTTCATCTCAAACACCTGCTCCATCTCCATCTCCATCTTCTTCATCTTAGCTACATGCTCCCTTCTTTCTTCTTCCATTTGTGCAAGAGGGCTCCTGTGAACATTAAAGATAATCATTAAATGTCTAAAAATGAAAAGTGTAATACAAAACTCTGAAACAGTGATGAAAACAAATGAGCTGCTGTGTGCCATTACTAAATTCTCTGCTGTTTTTTGAAAATAAGTTTCAAAATAATTTTTCAATTATTCTGACACCACCTTAAATGACATGGAACACAGATTTGAAGTTTTATATATGAACATGTTAAAAATTCTTTAGAAACTTTTAAAATTTATAAATATTTACAATTTAGAACTTCCTTCCATGAAGTTTCATAGCTAAACTTGAAAATCTCTAGTGAATAATTATTATGAAAATAGATCTACCAAAGGCAACTCTTAGCAGAATGTTTCTCTAAATCTAATGCATATCAAATCTAAAGATAACACATAAAATAAACTGTAGAAGGAAAATGGAAAGGACACATTCCCTAAATACATTCTTAGAAAGGAAAACTAGAAGAAAATTACTTAATTTTGTATTTTAAACAAAATTTTAATGTGAAAAAAGGTACTGAGTTAATGAAGTCAATAAATGTAGAATACTTTTAGTTCTACAATTTTCCAAGTGTTATAATGCTCCTTTTAGATGACTACTGACATCACAATAATTCAAACCTATTTTGGTTACTGAATTGATATGCTAGAAAAAACTACCAGGCAATACCGAGAACACCCTCCGTTTAGGCAAGCAGAGTATTTCTAGGCCACTTAATGTAATTTTAATGCTCTTGAAAAATTCATTCCACCTATGTCAAATATTTTAGTGTCTTAAGTTTTAAAGATGGTCAGTGATCACACACACGTGAGAGAGAGAGAGAGAGAGAGAGAGAGAGACAGCGAAGAAGCAAATGAATATCTTGACATTTCTGAAATGCCAAACAATAGACACAAGCACAGTTAAATAAAAGTAGTTCACTCTATTGACATTAAACTCCACAGACTCAAATCTCTGCACAATTTTGTTCAAAATTTTCATGTTGAAAAATACTACAAATGAGCTTTATGTGAAGGCTAGTATATTTACAGACACAAGAGAATGCCGAAGTATCAGTAACCTATTACAGCCCCAGGGAGGAAAGAAAGGTGGGCTCTGTGGCTTTCACGATCTCTAAAAACAATTCAATACACTGGGACAACTTAAAAGAGGTAGGCCCTTTTCTGACTTTATTGATAAAACATGTTTATTTTGCCTCCACAAAAACAGGCTTTGACCATTTAATTGTACATATTAAATTGGTGAACTTTATCTCAATAAAGTGGTTAAAAAGTTAAATCATGGCTTAAAAACAAAGTCAGGCTTTGTATTTTATCCATAACTTCAAGGCTAGTCACTTTAATCCTGATTTGACACACTCTTGATTATGGTGACTTCTCTCCTTACAAGGCTGAGTATTTTGACCATTACAACACTATTCTTCCCTCTCAAGGAGGAGGACAAGAGAGCAAGATGGAAAATATTAAACGAGCAACAGGACAGAAAGAACACTGGCTACTGATTTTTCTTAGCAAAAAGGAAGGACAAAGATGTAATGTACTGTTGTGACCAAAAGGATTTGTTTTTGCAGTTAGTGTAAGTTAGAACAAAATGTTACTTAACTAAAGGATATTCCTTCACCAAAAGAAAACTTACAAACCTTCAGTATGTCTTAATTAAACAACTAATCAGAAGTTCTGAAAATGAAAATAAACCAAACATTAACTTAGAAGAAGAATCAACATTCAAAAAGTGAGGTAAACTGAAATAAATTTTAAAGCGTAAATATCATTATTTCATTAAAAGCCAATAAGGTCCTTCATATTAATATATTTCTCATCTTTATGGCAGGTGTTTTTAATATAGGGGCCTCGGATCTCTTGGGCAGAGTGTCAATGAATGCCCTGAAATGACATACCAAATAAATGTGTGTTTGTGTTGTGTATTCATGCAAGCATTATTCCAGTGAGAGGGTTCAAAGCTTTTGTTTGATTTCTGTAAAACTCACTTCTGCCACTCCCCAAAACATTTTTAGGTTCTAGAAAAAAAAATACTCTAATAACGATTTATGAATTGGCAGTCTTAAATAATTGAAACTGTATGTTTAAGCAACTTAGATTATCCAACAATACTGCTGCAATTTGAAAACAAATAAACATATTGTAAACAAATTATAAAAAACTAGAAATTAAAAAAATAAATTAGAATTCACACAGAATTGAGATTTTAAATATATACTCTTACTTATAATAACCTATCTATAAAATGCTCATTTAATTTCATCCTTGGGAGGAATAAGGCAATCCATATAAATGTAAAGAATCTGCAGTATAATTTGCACATGAAAAGGCTACCACCTTACCAAGAGTAAACACTGTCATCTAGATTATTATTTAAATAACTCTTGGGGGAAAATAGAAGACTGCAGAGAAACATGCTATGATGTTTTGAAGTTTGCTTTTAAATTCAAAATTTAAATATTAAAAATCTTCACATACTAAAACTGCTTATGTCTTTGGAAAAACAAATAACCACTTACATGCCTTCAACTGTGTCATATCTAAAAGAACAAAAAATACAGAGACTTAGCACACTTAAAGTAAACCAAACTAAAAGCAGCAACTAAAGGCAAATCCACAGATTTCACAATGAAAGTATGGGCCCTAAAACAAAAGTTTATGGCCAAATTTGTTAAAGCTAGTTAATTTCTTTTCCAAATTCTGTCAGTAATCCCTATACCAAATCATTATGAAAATAAATACGCTGTGCGATTATCTTCTGACAGCCTGCTCAAATTTCTAAACTTATTTAAATATGTATACTTTCAAAGAAATTTGCAATATTTCACATTTGAGATACTTCAAGCTTTTCAGCCTTGTAAAAATACTTGACTCCTTAACCAAATGAAGTGATATTCCAGTATTATAAGAAAATGGTTACATGTATCTAAAATGAATTTTTGGAAGCCTCTCACCAGTCAAAATGATGTTTCAAATCTAATTTTTAAATTAATTAGCACCCCAATTCTAGTCATTTTTATTAAAGTGATATTTAGAAAACTGTAACACAAAATTGTGCCTATAATGTAGAAAATGCAGGAAAAAGGATCACTTTTTAAAAATTAATTTTATTTTTTATACAGCAGGTGCTTATTAGTTATCTATTTTATACATATTAGTGTATATATGTCAATCCCAACCTCCCAATTCATCCCACCACCACCACCACCCCGCCACTTTCCCCCCTGGTGTCCATACGTTTGTTCTCTACATCTGTGTCTCTATTTCTGCCCTGCAAACCGGTTCATCGTTACCATTTTTCTAGGTTCCACATATATGCATTAATATACGATATTTGTTTTCCTCTTTCTGACTTACTTCACCCTGTATGACAGTCTCTAGATCCATCCACGTCTCTACAAATGACCCAATTTCATTCCTTTTTATGGCTGAGTAATATTCCATTGTATATTTGTACCACATCTTCTTTATCCATTGGTCTGTCGATGGGAATTTAGGTTGTTTCCGTGACCTGGCTACTGTAAATAGTGCTGCAATGAACTGGGGTGCATGTGTCTTTTTGAATTATGGTTTTCTCTGGGTATATGCCCAGTAGTGGGATTGCTGGGTCATATGGTAATTCCAGTTTTAGTTTTTTAAGGAAACTCCATACTGTTCTCCATAGTGACTGTATCAATTTACATTCCCACCAACAGTGCAAGAGGGTTCCCTTTTCTCCACACCCTCTCCAGCATTTGTTGTTTGTAGATTTTCTGATGATGCCCATTCTAACTGGTGTGAGGTGATACCTCGTTGTAGTTCTGATTTGCATTTCTCTAATAATTAGTGATGTTGAGCAGCTTTTCATGTGCTTCTTGGCCATCTGTATGTCTTCTTTGGAGAAATGTCTATTTAGGTCTTCTGCCCATTTTTGGATTGGGTTTTTTTTTTATATTGAGCTGCATGAGTTGTTTATATATTTTGGAGATTAATCCTTTGTCTGTTGATTCGTTTGCAAATATTTTCTCCCATTCTGAGGGTTGTCTTTTTGTCTTGTTTGTAGTTTCCTTTGCTTTGCAAAAGCTTTTTTTATTAGGTCCCATTTGTTTATTTTTGTTTTTATTTCCATTACTCTAGGAGGTGGATCAAAAAAGATCTTGCTCTGATTTATGTCAAAGAGTGTTCTTCCTATGTTTTCCTCTTAAGAGTTTTAGTGTCCGGTCTTACATTTAGGTCTCTAATCCATTTTGAGTTTATTTTTGTGTATGGTGTTAGGGAGTGTTCTAATTTCATTCTTTTACATGTAGCTGTCCAGTTTTCCCAGCACCACTTATTGAAGAGACTGTCTTTTCTCCATTGTATATCCTTGCCTCCTTTGTCATAGATTAGTTGACCATAGGTGTGTGGGTTTATCTCTGGGTTTTCTATCCTGTTCCATTGATCTATATTTCTGTTTTTGTGCCAGCACCATATTGTCTTGATTACTGTAGCTTTGTAGTATAGTCTGAAGTCAGGGAGTCTGATTCCTCCAGCTCTGTTTTTTTTCCCTCAAGACTGCTTTGGCTATTCGGGGTCTTTTGTGTTTCCATACAAATTTTAAGATTTTTTGTTCTAGTTCTGTAAAAAATGCCATTGGTAATTTGACAGGGATTGCACTGAATCTGTAGATTGCTTTGGGTAGTATAGTCATCTTCACAATATTGATTCTTCCAATCCAAGAACATGATATGTCTCTCCATCTGTTTGTGTCATCTTCGATCTCTTTCATCAGTGTCTTATAGTTTTCTGAGTACAGGTCTTTTACCTCCTTTTGTAGGTTTATTCCTAGGTACTTTATTCTTTTTGTTGCGATGGTGAATGGGATTGTTTCCTTAATTTCTCTTTCTGATCTTTCGTTGTTAGTGTATAGGAATGCAAGAGATTTCTGTGCATTAATTTTGTATCCTGCAACTTTACCAAATTCATTGATTAGCTCTAGTAGTTTTCTGGTAGCATCTTTAGGATTCTCTATGTATAGTATCATGTCATCTGCAAACAGTGACAGTTTTACTTCTTCTTTTCCAATTTGTATTCCTTTTATTTATTTTTCTTCTCTGATTTCCGTGGCTAGGACTTCCAAAACTACGTTGAATAACAGTGGCAAGAGTGGACATCCTTGTCTTGTTCCTGATCTTAGAGGAAATGCTTTCAGTTTTTCACCATTGAGAATGATGTTGGCTGTGGGTTTGTCGTATATGGCCTTTATTATGTTGAGGTAGGGTCCCTCTCTCCCCACTTTCTGGAGAGTTTTTATCATAAATGGGTGCTGAATTTTGTCAAAGGCTTTTTCTGCATCTATTGAGATGATCATATGGGTTTTCTTCTTCAATTTGTTAATATGGTGTATCACATTGATTGATTTGTGTATATTGAAGAACCCTTGCATCCCTGGGATAAATCCCACTTGATCATGGTGTATGATCCTGGAAAAAGGATCACTTTCTGTCATCACATTTTTCTTCTCAAATGATAGTTTTTTTTATTAGGTGACTAGAAAAACCATTTAAATTATATCATTACCTGCCTGCTTTTTAATGAAAACTCTTCTTCACACACGTAGATAAGCTAAAGCTTATAAACTTAAACTTGTCAGAGAAATTTAAAGCAACT
This sequence comes from Eubalaena glacialis, assembly GCF_028564815.1. NCBI lineage: Eukaryota > Metazoa > Chordata > Mammalia > Artiodactyla > Balaenidae > Eubalaena > Eubalaena glacialis. The sequence continues at coordinate 86,472,343 of NC_083723.1, read as the reverse complement.
CAGTCAAAAAAAATGAAAAGACCTGGTAAAAAATTTTTTTTAAAAAAGGCTACAATATAACCTGAACAGCACATTAAATCCCCAAAGATATAACTTAGCTCCTTTCAGGGATCTATTCAAGGGGTGACAGTTCCTGAAAGCCACCAGATGACTTACCCTTTTCATGTGACCAACAATAGAATCACAGCAAGGACCACACTTAAGGCTGACCCAGTAAGGCCCTACTGTGGTTGTCTTACATGACCCACATTTTGAGTGTAATGGAAAGACAACCACATTTCATTTAAATTACGTGTGGTCTTTCCTGAAGAACTCATTAAGCAAGTACATTTACATATTTTTGCTTCAGTGGTGTGGTAAGTCACTATGTATACAGACATGTAGCAATTTTCATACAAAATTTTCCAAAGGAATTTCACTTAAAATAAGAATTTCAAAGAGCAACAAAAATTTCCAAACATTCTGGGAAACAATTGTTACCAGCATTTTATTTTGCCAAGTGAGAGTGTTAAAACTAAATGTAAATAAAACAATACTATCATTATATTTTCATGAAAGGACACATGAACAAGAGTAAAAGATATAACTGAATAAATTATTTTTTTTTTGGAAAAACTTGGGACAAATTTCAGAAAATTGTCTTTATATCTCTTTAGATCAATGAAAACTTTGTCATGTACCAAAAGAGTTCTGAGGATTAGCCTTTAGAAAACTGTATTTTCAGTCATTAATAGGAATTCAGTTATCCATAGAGTTTTCCCAAGACTACAGATGCAGAAGGCTGTAGAAAACAAAAATAAAATTAATATATGGGGAAGAGGTAACTCCAACTTGACCACCTCAATAAAGCAGAACAGATATAGAAATAAAGTGAGTCACACAAGTTTTTTGGCTTCTTAGAGCATATAAAAGTTATGTTTACACTACACTGTAGTCTACTAGATGTGCAGCAGCATTATGTCTTAGAAAACAATGTATATACCTTAATTTAAAAATATGTTGTTGCTGAAGAATGCTAACCATCATCTGAGCCTTTAGTGAGTCGTAGTAGGAACATCAAATATCACTGATTACAGATCAACATAACAAATATAATAATAATAAAGTTTAAAACAGCGGTCCCCAAACTTTTTGGCACCAGGGACCGGTTTTGTGGAAGACAGTTTTTCCACAGACTTGGTGGTGGCTGGGGGGGTTGTTCAGGTGGTAATGCGAGCAATGGGGAGCGATGGGGAGCAGCAGATGAAGCTTCGCTTGCCCGCCGCTCACCTCCTGCTGTGCGGCCCAGTTCCTAACAGGCCATGGACCAATACCAGTCCGCGGCCTGGGGGTTGGGGAACCCTGGTTTAAAACATTGCGAGAATTACCAATGTAACACAGAGACATGAAGAAAGCAAATGCTGGTGGGAAAATGGCAAAGACAGATTTGCTTGATGCAGTATGCCACGAACCTTCAATTTGTAAAAAACACATTATCTGCGAAGTGTAATAAAGCAAAGTGCAATAAAACAAGGTATGCCTGTAAAAGATGTAAGGAAGACCACGAAGGAAGAAGCAAGTAAAACTTTAAAAAAGCATGTTGAACAAAAAAGGATAACCCTCGGGCTTCCCTGGTGGCGCAGTGGTTGAGAATCTGCCTGCCAATGCAGGGGACACGGGTTTGAGCCCTGGTCTGGGAAGATCCCACGTGCCGTGGAGCAACTAGTCCCGTGAGCCACAACTACTGAGCCTGCGCGTCTGGAGCCTGTGCTCCGCAACAAGAGAGGCCACGATAGTGAGAGGCCCGCGCACCGCGATGAAGAGTGGCCCCCGCTTGCCGCAACTAGAGAAAGCCCTCGCACAGAAACGAAGACCCAACACAGCCAAAAATAAATAAATAAATAAATATTTTTTTAAAAAAAAGTTAATTTAAAAAAAAAAAGGATAACCCTCCCCTTATTGGGGATTACTTTAAGAGATCTGCAATCTTGACATGGTTAATTCTCCACTTTCCTTTACAATCTTGTTGAATCTCTTTTAATTTGGAACCTGACCTCCCTTTCTGTTACTTCTAACCATCCTCCACCCTCCGGACAGGGGTGGGCAAGATATACTCTCCCTGAGGAAAACAGATGACTTGATATTTTCTTTGCCAGACACAAGTAATACCCGAACAGCTGCTAAGAAAAGAGCTCACTTTTCCAGACTCCAGCCTTGAGACAAATCAGTATTTGATGAGACAAGCTCAGCTATGTTTCAGATTTTAACCATATAATCTAAATCTTGGGTTTTGTCCCCAGCTTTACTGAGATATAATTGACATATAATATGGTCTCAGTTTAAGGTATACAATGTGATGTCGAGGACCACTAACATAACAGAAAGGCACATTTTCAAACATATAAACCAAATACCAAATATTTTTATTTTTAACCCATGGTTCAGTACACTCTACAGTCCATCCAAAACTGGCTCCGAAAATTAAATATAAGATAAATTAATCTACTTTATGCTTAACATTAAAAAAAATTAACTTATATACTAAAACCAAGTGTAATTAGCACTCTATGGAGCGTACACTGCCAAAGATTAATGTAACTATAAATTTTAAATAGATGTATATCTGTATATGTATGTATATGTCTATATATTATATAAGAACAATTAAAAAACACAGGTCTGGGCTTCCCTGGTGGCACAGAGGTTAAGAATCTGCCTGCCAATGCAGGGGACAAGGGTTCGAGCCCTGGTCCAGGAAGATCCCACATGCCGCGGAGCAACTAAGCCCGTGTGCCGCAACTACTGAGCCTGCGCTCTAGAGCCCGCGAGCCACAACTACTGAGCCTGCGTGCCACAACTACTGAAGCCCGCGTGCCTACAGCCCGTGCTCCGCAACAAGAGAAGCCACCGCAATGAGAAGTCCACACACCGCAACGAAGAGTAGCCCCCACTCGCCGCAACTAGAGAAAGCCCGTGCCCAGCAATGAAGACCCAATGCAGCCAAAAATAATAAATAAATTAAAAAAAAAAAAAAAAAGAAACACAGGTCCATCAGCAATCAGATGAATAAATGACCTTATTCTCAAGTTTATTTCTTTCTCATATTCCCTGCAGATGCTGTTTAGAGACCATACGAAGTAATAAAGAAAGTGATAAAATGACCACTTTTTTTTTTTTTAAAGGACCAAAGTTCAGTGGTCTTCAAACTGAGGTCTCTATTTATATGAAGAGAGTTACTTGAGTCTGTGCAGTTTTTTTTTTTTTTAATTTATTGTATTTATTTATTTATGGCTGTGTTGGGTCCTCGTTTCTGTGTGAGGGCTTTCTCTAGTTGTGGCAAGCGGGGGCCACTCTTCATCGCGGTGCGCGGGCCTCTCACCACCGCGGCTTTACTTGTTGCGGAGCACAGGCTCCAGACGCGCAGGCTCAGTAGTTGTGGCTCACAGGCCTAGCTGCTCCGCGGCATGTGGGATCTTCCCAGACCAGGGCTCGAACCCATGTCCCCTGCATTGGCAGGCAGACTCTCAACCACTGCGCCACCAGGGAAGCCCAAGTCTGTGCAGTTTTAAGAGAATCAATTTCCAGATCCTCAACTTCCATACAAAGTTTTGCCTAAAGTGATCTACCGGAAAATTTCCAAGTTAACAGATAGTCCGTTTCTCACATTACAGAAGAAAGACCTACTCTTTCTTACCTATCCCTTACTAAGGTACACTGTACCTGAAGGTATGAAAACCTCCAGGTGACAAGAGAGAAGTCTCTTTCAATGATTAATCAAACACTATAACATAAACCTGTAAGAGTGTATCTCCAAGTATTAAATATGTTTCTATTAAGGGCATGGTGTGGTGTTAGGTGTTAGAAACATGGTATTTGGGTCCCTGTCAGGATGCTCTGAATTAAGATATATAGCAAAGGGAGGTGGCTGGAGAACTGGCAATTTCTGTTTAATGACTACCTTTTCCACTCTGAGCTCCCTGAAACCTCAATCTCTCCGTGCCACCATTATCAAAGGATGCATTGCTAGGGAGAAAAAAGTCCCATGGGAGCAATACAAATAGAACATCAGTAAGAAGCCCAGACTCACATTTGCTTACTTTACGTATTTAAATATTAGCCATTCTTTTCAGTTATCTGTGGATGGGTCCATAGCTATAAAGAAAGGCACCTTACATTGGCTAAAGCACCGTAAATTGCTGGTACTGATTTTTTTTTTTTCCCAAAAATTCAACTGGAATGAACAGCTAACATTTTCAAGACAATATGAGATACAATCAAAGGATAAAAATTCCAAGTGACTTCTTTCAGATTCAGTATGTATCATTCAATAAAGTAGTAAAAACCTAATTTAACAAATCATATATCAATACCTGTTCTAATTACAACCATTCCCCGGTTGGTTCAATCTTCAAAAATATTTATTTTTCTATTACTTAAAGTAAAATTAAATAATATACTAACTCCTGGGGCAATCTGCTTTTTAGCAGTACAAACTTTTTTATTATTTTCATAGGCAAAGTTTAGACATGATTCATCTCATTAAGAAATACATTTCCAATAGAATCCTACTTTTCATGTTTTCACCTGGGTTATAGTTTAACTCAAGTAATCCACACTAGAATTCTGTATATGCAGAAGAATTTTTAACAACACTATAAGGTTCACATTTTTCTCTGAATTACCTTACCTGCATCCAACAGTAAAAAATATCCCAATAGCACTATTTTAAAAGCCTTAAATTCAAACTATGGAAAAAAAAAATTCCTTATTTCTAGCACATAAACAAATGTTTAAAAGAAAAAAATCGAACATTAAGTGCATACATTTAATGTATGCATTTAATGAAAGATATGTACTGACAGTACATTTTGCTTTAACATATTATAAAATTACCAGTGGCTTTAATTGTGTACGTTTTTCTTTTAAACAGTTAAAAAGTCCATAAACTAGTGAAATGCATTTAAAATGGATTCAATTTTATGAACAATATTCACTATGATGGATCTTTATATTTCTGTGCTAAATAATAGTTGTTTGATACAAATTCTGCTAAAAAGAAATAGATTAAAAACGTTGCCTTTTTTCATGCACTGAACCTTACCTCAAGTAGAATCTTGTATTTTAAATACTTAAAAAAATCAATTTTTAAAATAGCAGTAGTAAATTCCTAGAAGTCAGTGTTTTGCAAAGCATGCGTTACTAATCACCTATATCGAAACCATCAAGGGTTAAAAAAAAAAAAGGGGGGGGGGGGGGCGTGGATTCCCTGGAGGTCCAGTGGTTAGGACTCCACACTTCCACTGCAGGGGGCATGGGTTCAATCCCTGGCTGGGGAACTAAGATCCCACATGCTGTGCGGCATGGCCAAAAAAAACCCCAAAAAACAAAAAATCGTCTAGGGTGCTCATTAAAAATACAAACTCTCAGGCCCATCCCACATGTACTGAATCAGAATCTCTTGCTAATGACTGAGTCTAGAAATTTACCTTTTTACCAATTACTCTGGGACTTCCCTGGTGGCACAGTGGTTAAGAATCCGCCTGCCAATGCAGGGGACTCGGGTTCAAGCCCTAGTCCGGGAAGATCTCACATGCTGCGGAGCAACTAAGCCCGTGCACCACAACTACTGAGCCTGCGCTCTAGAGCCCGCGCGCCACAACTACTGAGCCTGCGCTCTAAAGCCCATGCACCACAACTACTGAGCCTGCACTAGAGAGCCCATGCTCCGCAATGAGAAGCCCACCCACTGCAACGAAGAGCAGCCCCCACTCTCTGCAACTAGAGAAAGTCAGAGTGCAGCAACGAAGACCCAATGCAGCCAAAAATAAACAAATTAATTAAAAAAAAAAAAAAAAAGCAATTGCTCTTGGGAGATCTCTAAAGCCAGAAAATCTAAAAACTGATCAATAAAGTTCCTCAAATAAGCACACTAATAATAGTGTAAGAAGAAATTAAAAATTAAGAAAGAGATTAGGGGCTATAACCCAAACATCATGAAGAAAATAAACACAGAGTTAGGTCCAAGATCAGTTTTAAAAGAGAACTGCTTGTGACTCTGCCAATGATTATTAATGCTTTGTGCACTTTCTTATGGAATTTAGGGCCACTGCGGAGACATAACTAAAAAAGCAAAAAGGAACATTTTTCTCTTCCATTATAAGGAATGCTGACCACTATAACACAGTATTGCTACTTTGAGAACTTGCTTCCCTTATTATTTATTATGCAGAAGATCCTTCAGGATTATCCTCTAATAGTATCAATACATAACACCTGGCTAAAAATGTGCATACATTGTTAAAATGGTTTTTGTAATACTTACGGTCTTCAACAACCCCAAATAAAGGAAAAACAGGGCACAGACATGGTTACCAAGTCTATACCAGCTAACTCACCAGCCTCCTCACACATCTCTTTTCCCTACACCATCATAAAACCACATCTTGAAGATACTAGCTCGGGTGGGTGAAGCTATACACTCAGGAGTCACTCACACCACTCTAACAACCAACAGAAGAAATCCAAACTCCAGCTAATTTACTCCCTGGAAATACACAATAGGAATAGAAAAGGTAACCAAGACTACAATAATTAAATGTTCCTTTTGTTTGGTCCTGTCCCTTATTTCTATATAATCTTCTAGTAAATACTCTGCTTCCAAAATGGTTTATTTTAAAAAGACATAATAAAAGGTAGAAGCTCTATGTTTAGTCTCCTTAAAGAGACTATGGGATGTTTATCTTAAGAGTAAAATGGGTTTAAGGGTTACTTGGTAGAAACTGTTCTCTTCCCTTAAAAAAAAAAAAATGCTGAAGGAGCTATTTGATTTCTAACTGGGGATCTATTAAATGTGTTACGTAGATTATTAAGATGATGGCAAAGACCAGAAGAGAATGCATGGCTCTTTCACTTAAGGAACAAGGTTATAAAACTACACTTCCTCCAACAAACAAAGCTTGACAATATAAATTTGGCTGTTGTACCTAAAGAACATTATCCCAATTTTCTATTGAGTAGCCAAGAGGAAAGTGATGAAACAATATGATTACTTACTACATAAATAATACCTTTTCTGGAGGAAACAATGTATACTTACTTAGTAAGCTGCCCTTTATTCTTGTTATTATCAACTCCATTGTAAGTCACAGCTGCCAGTTTTCTGCTCCGGTAGTTCTCATAGTGTACATTATTAGTGACATCTTTCAAGTCCTGCATGTGTGTTCTGTCATAAATAAATGACACATCAAGAGTTTGTTTCTATTAAGAAAGCTTTGGTGTAAATTCAAAATTTTAGCAAAACAAAAATTTCAGACTTAAAATGAGCAAAAGACTATTCTTAAGGAAGATGGCATTCATCTGTCTTTATTCACATGTAAGGCAGAGTAAGACACAATGAGCTAACTTGACACCAATGGAAAATTAGGTTCCAAATGAAAGTTTAGGAGCATAAATCTTCTCAAAGCAGTTACTAAAGAATGACATTTCTAGAGAAGAGTATTTACCTTTTTAGTATGTATTTTATTTTACTAGAGAAGGAAAAGTAGATTAGCTCCTACTAAAGTTCACAAATCAAAAGAAATTGCTTTCCTTTTAGCAATATTATTAATATTTGAGTTTTTATTCAGGTAATACATAGGGACACTTTAGATCACATATCAAGTTGGATGCAAACGGGGGAATTTTAATTTTGAGTAAATTTGTTTATTCAAATTGTCCAGTAAATGTGGTATTTTGGTTAAATGAATGTCTGCTCCTAGCATATCTATCATACATAAAGTCAATCCATAGGAGACAACTATACAATACATGAGACAATTTCATCATTCCTTAATGTTTCAAGATGCTAAAAGACTCCCTGAGCTGCTCTACGGTATCCTTTACCAATGCAGCAGTGTTTTTGGATATACGTGGTGTGGGAGTACTCTGTATCATTTGATCTTCCTTTTTCTCAACATCCATTCCTGCACCTGCAATCCCCCATCTTTCATCTCCACCACTTTACCAAAATCCCCTTATGGGAGACAAACATAAAGGTGTTACTCTGTATTTTTTCTTCCTGATATCCAGGAAACAGTTACTACTACTTTCCCTTTTGTAAACAGAATGTGATGTTCAATTACTCTGATTCACCTAGTATTGGACATTTCCATGCAGTTTTCTGATAGTTTAACTCCTCCTATTTCTAAGACTGGGTTTTCCACAAGCCTCATCTCCCTTTATACTCTGTCCCTTGATGAATATATCCTCTCTATGGCCACTAGAGTTACACCTAAAGCTCTATCCTTCTGTACGTCAGTCAAGTCAGACAGTTCCTTACTCCTAGTGTATCCAATGACTGGGACTGAATAGTTCATGTTAATTTGTCACTGACTCTCAAACTTCAGAATTCTACTGCTTTGGGAGCTCTCTTTGCAGTCTCGAAGTCAAACCACTCTAACCCAGGACAACTTTCTCCTTGGCTGTCAGTCATTTTTTTGGTACCAGTATATGTTATAGGTGACACCACATAACGTTTTCAACTATATTGTAAACACCCCCTTTTACAAAAAACATGCCATCACCTTTTGTACTCTTGCCACAGATAGCACATAATGGGCCCTTTAAAAAGAACTGATTTGAAGCTGAGTTATGATAAACACTGTTGACTTTCTAGAATTACTGTTATCAGTTTCTCTAAGCAGAGAATAATAACTGTGCCAATATGAAACAATCTTCTTGTAATTTTTAAATATTATATATTATCTCATCAATGAATCACTGAAAAATAACTAAAGGACCTGAGGTAAAGTACTTTAGTAGCTGAAATACAAGATGTATAAAATAAAAATAAGGTGGACTTATTAACTAGTTGTTAAACTATTTTTGTTAATGTCATCAACATTTTAGATAGTGAAGTATTTTTCCCTTTCACTAAAATAACTTTCTTTATGATTACCTGCTTCTGGTATTTTTCAGGATATAAAAGTCTCTATTTGCACTTACTTAAATATTTTACTTTATCCTTTTAAAAATCAACCCGTTCCTCCACTCTGAAAATAATTAGTTAGTAATATAGTTTTCTCCACAGTTTCCAGAATTTATTCATCTTTTCCACTTCCTATTGCTGATAACAAAGCACTCTCTTCTCTCCTTTTGTTTTCCTTCTCTATTTGATTTCTGCACTGTCCACTGTCACACCCTGAAACTATTTTTATCAAGTTTTCCTCTTTCCATTGTCTTCCTTGGTTTGCCTGCAACAGCTAGTTCTCTTAATTAGCAAAGTGACACAGCTTTGAACTTGAATCTTTCTTAGAAGCAACCACTACTCCTAAATTTAACATGCAGGATTTTAATACTTGGAACTTACAGACATATGGAACACTGGCATTGATATTTCCTTCATGTATTTATTAAATATCCACTAGGTGCCTTTATCATAAAGACATGAGCTACATAATACATACATCTTTCTCATCTCTCCTCCGAACTTAAAAGGAAAAGCAATAAAGTAAAATATTCCTAAGCTTACCATTTTCAAACCATACTTATCAAGGATGTTTTACACGTCTCAAAGACTATAAATGAAAAATTGTGTTAAGAAGCCAAATGAACATCTAGCGTAAGTGAACATTTATGCCTTAGGAAAGAAAAACAAGTGTGCTAAATCAAATTTAACAAATAAATGAATTTTTTATTAAGCAAAATTGCCTAATCATCTACCTCAAGGAGCTGAAGTCAATATCTTCATCCTACTTGTTAAAAATGTTAAGTAGGACCACTCCCAATCCCACAAATAAACATTTAAGGACTGTATTTATCCTAATCCATCTTAAGGCATCTATTTCCATGAATCTCTTCCTATCTGACCCACTCCATGATAACATACCACTTACCACTTACTCTGAGTTTCTTTAATACATCTAAGCAACCTCATCACAGCACACATCTACTTATATATTACATAATTTTAGAATTTTTTATATATTCATACATGTATGATTGTCCTGTTGCTTGCCTGTACTAAATCTTCCTGCAGGAATGGTCCTTCCTGCTTATAATGCTTCCATACTAGTGAGTCCCACTCACCAGATGTCACTGTGTACCTTCAAATGTTCAAAGTCTAGCTTCTGACTCAGTAACTAGCCTTCCTTTCTGTAGTATTTTAGGTATATAGGCAATTATTGATTGCATATTTAAAAAACACATAAGACAAAGTTATAGAATATCATTGTGTCAGGCACTAGGCAAGTAGCATAGATTTAAAATTGAGGAAAAGAATAAAATCAGAGGGAATGTACTGGCAATTAATACTTATGAAACATTCCTTACATAATGTCATAAGAGATTATTAGTTCTTCTGAAGTCACATCTTAAAAATGGAAGTGAAAGGAAAGAGTTCGTAACAGAACCTGAAGTGTTGTATTCTCAAAACCGAGAGATGACCACCCTTTCATATGCATTTGCTCTTCTCCCACTGTGTGAGGCATGGCAACCCCAATGGCTGAATTAACTCCGTCATCCACTTTCTACCAAAACATCTTGTCATGAGCTCTTTTGAGAAAAACCAATTACATGGCAATCTCTTTGATTTCAAAATTCACTTTCACCTCTTGTATATTTCTTGAGGTAGCAGTTTGACTCATATTTTCCCCCATTTTTAAGAATGATCTTATTCTTGTTCCATGATTTCCAATTATCATCAATATGCATGTTACTACTTCAACATAGCTAAAGAGATTCCTGTGTTTTGGGAAAGTGGATAGTATGAAAATGAATAGACACCAACTTAAGATGGCCATCCAAAACTGGAGGTTGAAGAGAATAGTACATAGTGAGGGTCTGGAGAAGCAAGCAAGATGAGAGAGGAGAGAAGTAGCAAAAGGGTATGAAATGGCATGAGAAAGGGATTTATCTCAGCATGAAAACACTGAGGTTCATTTTGATCCCCTTTCTGTTCCTTTCCCACTTATGTCTCTGGTTCTTTTCAACTTTTTCTTCAGGATTTCCTCTCTGCTATTGATTTTCTAATTCAGGTCCTCTAATCAGAAAAACCTCAATGTCCTGTTCTCACATGCTTTCCTTCTCTTTCATCAGGTGCACAAAGTACAATTTAGGAGTAATGTTTTCCCTCCTGGGAGGAAGATCAGTTTTGTTCACAGTGTTCCAGTAACAAAAACGCTCCACTCACCAGCTACCAAGCTATGTATTTTTAAATATTCAAAGTCAAGTTTTTGACCCAAAATTTAGCCTTCCCTTCCACAGTTTTCACATTAAAGAAGAGCAAAAGCCTTTTCCTTTCCACTTTCCATACCTCTTTCAGTATTAAACCTTAACACAAAGTATAATGATCAAGAGACCCATTTTCCTATATATCCCTAGCCACACAGCCTATTTTGTATTTTTGCTCTTGACTTCAAAACCTTGGCAAAATAACCCAAGCTGTCTCCATGCAGTGCTTACTGCAGTGCTTACTTCAGTGCGAGAATGAAGATACCACTTTAAATTAGCTAAATTTATAGAAGACAAAAAGTTAAATCTGTCTAACTCTGATTTTATTTAGGGAAAGAAAAAATTTATGTTATTTTCATTATTACTCACACTTACCTTATCAACATATTTCTTAGAATTGTAAAATCACAATGTTCACCATTTTCAACTATAAAAAAAAAAAAATAGATCACATACATTATTTCCACTAAACCCAGTCTTTTCAAAGGAAACTGGGTGTTAACAACAATGAGAGAATATGCAAAATAGCTTAGATCAATTTTTCATTAAGATTTAACACTGTAACATAGTACTTAATTTAAGGGCACATCAGACGACTGTACTATATTACTTTACTGTAGTTTAATCCTCAATGATAAAATATAAACCTAACAAATGAGCTCTCCAAAAGCAAACAATTTTGACATTTTGAAAGAGGACATCATATATTTCTCTTTATTGGTTGAAAATATATTTATTCCATAATAAAATGCATTTAAAAAGTTCAGTGTTGGGGGTGAGCAGGGGATCACTTTAGAAAAACCTCCCTAAGGGAACCAAGATGAAAACTTGAGCCAAGAACATTAAAGTTCTTTATTTTTTAAAAACGTATCACTAAAAGAACACTCTTTGGTGGGGGAGGTACCTAAAACTAAAGATACAAAGCAATTTCTTCTGTGCGTATTTCTAAGGGCTGTACTAGTTCTAAAGCCTCAGCTCAGCAACTGAAGGTTACATGGCGATGACAGAGCTGGGAATGAGCAGAGTATCACTGGTAGGGAAAGTCACTGATAACAACAGTAACTTGGAAAATATTCTAAAAATTACAGAATTTTTCAAAGTAATACCAACAAATAGAACAATCATGACTCAAATCTTGATTCCAAGTTACTATAACACATAAGATTAAATATTAGTAAAACCAGTATAAGAAACACAAATTTGGGGAAACATGTCTATTGCCAAGAAGGCTTGTTGAGAATTCATGCTATAACTAAGATTTTATTGTTGTTTAACACTCCTTAAAAACTAGTAGAGGATCTCTTAATAATGAAATTTTTTTGCTCTAAAGATGTGATGCCAAAAAAGGTGACTTCTGTCCTGAGGAAAAGAAACTGTGAATGTTTTAATTGAGCTTCTGACAGTTGTTCTCATGCTTGAGGGTCCCAGACCCATCTGAGACTCAGATAAAAGTGACAGGCCTTTTCTCCAAAATTGTTCTCAATTTCAGAAGGTTTATTAGATCCCTTGGAAGCAATCTTTGGTCCCCACGTAAAGAATTCCTGCATTATAAGAGTTTTCAAACAAAAAAACAGGAATAGACTTAATGGTGAGGCAGAGGTGGGAGGGTGGGTACTGACAAGTGGCTTCTAAAGTACTACACCTTTAAGATTTAACACATACTTGCCTGACTTAGTAGGACACAAGGTCTGAGAAACTTGAGGAAATGAGACTCAATGAAACTGAATTCAGAACTATCTTTGAAAATCTAGACTATATCAATGCAGTATGCATATCATACTACTTACTATAAATACAAATATTTTTAATCACATTTGTGAGATCTTATAGAAAGCCATTCACTGAAGAAAACCTTACCTTCAGCAACACCCCAAGGATACTGCCTTCCTCTGACCCTTTTGCCATTAACTTCAATGATAGTATTACTACCTACCACAGCAAGAGGTAAACGGTCCTATAAAACAAAGTACTATTGTTCAAATATATCTCTGTAGTCCTCACAAATTCAAGAATAAAGAAGTTACATTACTCAACAGATAAGCAAAAAAAATTATTACCCCGACAGTTTCTGCATTCATTTTTATAGGCCATTCAATTACTATTTAGTAAGATGCCATTAGATGGCATTGCCACCAATGTAAACAATAAATAAAATATTTTCACTGAAAATTTAAGAATACTAAGGCATATGCTGATCAAATTATTTGTTAAAACATCATTCCAAAAAGAAGCTGCCCCATATTGGAAAAATTAAAAAGGATAAAAAATATATTAGCAGTTAGAGGAAAAAAATGAGGCTTGTGGCTAGCTTGCCTACCTGATCACAAACCAACCCTAACAGCCCTGGAGGCAGAGAATGCCACTAATCAGTACATCATTTTTAGGTCCAGGGTACTTAGGAAACCACTATAATTTAAAAATACAGAAAATTATGTCGGTATGGATTTTTGGTTGATTCGTATGAAAGGACAAAAGAAAACATATTTCTGGCTCTTAAAACAAAGATTAAGCATAACAGTGCTTAAGAACAAATCCTTTCCCTTCTTATTACGCCCCCCTTTTCTTTCCCATTACCTGTTTTCAGGGGGGGAAATTATAAAATATGAAATCAGTTAACTGAAAACCACATGAAGACAAGAATTACATTATTCATCTCTCTATTCCATATAATGCTTTATGATACATAATAGCCAAACAACAAAGTTAATCATAAAGTTGAATTCAATATTGAATAATCTCTCTATTTATTTTGTAAGTCAACTGTTTAAAAATGCTGATATTTTTGGTCTTTCCAGCAGCTATTATAGTATTTTTAAGTTCCTAAAACATTTTAGTATATGTATGGGAATGAACCTACCTTTATCTTTTTAACAAGCTTATTTTCTTCTTCATCATCTGTCTCTGGGAATTCATATATTTTAATTTTATGTTCTTGGATTTCTTTCATTATCTAAAATGAAAGAGGAAGTCAGCAAAAGAGCATCACACATAATTTTAGTACATTAGCCTTATTACTCTTCTTAAATTCCTGAGTCCTCAGTTCCAGTTCCTGTACTGTTTTTCAATGATGCAAAATGTAATCTAAAACCAAAGTACTATGCTAGTCTTTTTTTAACCATAAAGTTGATATATAAAGGTACCATTCTCAAAATCCAATTACTTCAGAAGTGTTAAAGTCATATGGTTATAATACCAAAAGAGTTCTAAAAATGATGTAAGAACCCAGAAAGGGCTTTCTCTAGCTGATTTCTACTCTAATGGCTTTAGGTCATTTATTTATAATGACTGAGATACTTCCTCTAGATAAACTCTTACCAACTGTTTTATTCATCTGAATCAACAAAGCTTAAACTCACCTAAAATTTTTAGTAGAATTTAGCAAAGGTAAGTAAAATTAAGTATAGCATTGGCTCCAGGAAAAAAAAAGTGCACACTTATCAGAAAATATCCTTGCATGTACATGTGCATACACACAAATCAAGGAGCAACACATATAAGATCAAGCAAGCATACAGGGAGAAAACATGCCCTGGAAATTAAGAAGCTAATGAGTTTATAATAATAATCAATGAGAGTGCAGAAAAAAGAAAGACAACTTATTAATAACATCAGAATGACCTAGTTCAAATTAAATTAACTTGTCCAAAATCACTCCAAATTCTAATAAGAATACAGACATCCAAATAATGTTGAATACCTACCCTATTCAAACTCATAACAAACTGATGGCTAATATACCTATAGCTAGCTCCCTGCCTGTACTGGTAGTTCAGCGCTACTCTCACTGCCGGGGTCCCCAGCAGCAGCAAAGGGAACCTAAACAAAATGTGCGACACAGTTACTAAAGCAGACAGAAGTAAAACTGCCACTGAGAAAAATAGGACCACATATCTTTTACAATTGAGTTATATATGTCTATATACAAAAAAAACCAAGAAGATAAACGATGAGATGTCAAATACATGACTAGAAGAAAAAAGGAACACTAGCAGCTAGCTCTAGGAGCAGTGGTTCTTAGTCAGAGGTTGTATATTAAAATGGCCTGAGTGAGCATCTTCAAAATAATGAATACAAAAGCCCTATCTTAACTTACAGAACCAACTGGTAGAGATATGGTCCAGTAACTCATTTTGAAAAAGTTCTCTAGATGACTCTGATAAACACCCTTGGTTAAAAACGTTTCTAAGGGCTTCCCTGGTGGCGCAGTGGTTAAGAATCCGCCTGCCAATGCAGGGGACACGGGTTTGAGCCCTGGTCCGGGAAGATCCCACATGCCGTGGAGCAACTAAGCCCGTGCACCGCAACTACTGAGCCTGTGCTCTAGAGCCCGCGAGCCACAACTACTGAGCCTGCATGCCCTAGAGCCCGTGCTCTGCAACAAGAGAAGCCACCGCAATGAGAAGCCCGTGCACTGCAACGAAGAGTAGCCCCCGCTTGCCGCAACTAGAGAAAGCCCGTGTGCAGCAACGAAGACCCAACACAGCCAAAAGTAAATAAATAAAACAAATAAATTTATCAAAAAAAAACAAACAAAAAAAAAAACGTTTTTTAAAAGCATAAATGAAGAAAAAGAAAATTGTACAACCCTACAATGTGACCAATCCGGAAGTAGAGATCATTGCTTATTCGTCTTTATCTCTTAGTTCTTAGAACAAATACAAATCAAGGTACATACAAATCAAGACAGAAGAGGAGAAATGTTATTATATGATTAGTATTTGAACTTAGAAACAGCACATTACAAAATAAAAATGGAGTGAATAAACATAAAATAAAAACATATACTCCTGGTAGAAATACCAGATATATGTAGTAAAAATGATACACTAAAACATTCTCAAAATTTATACAGATTTAACACAATTTTGAAGCAAATTTCCACAGGTTTTTGTTTTTGTAATAGGTTTCAAGTTATTCTAAAATTCATACTGAAAAACGTGAAGAACCAAAGTACCTTGTTACAAAGGGGACTATAAGGACAATAAGAGATGATTAACTCTAAGATCTATTTAAAAATATTATGCAACACAGCCGCAGTTTAAAAGACATAAAACTGGCCTAAAATTTAAAAATAGGAAATTGGAATAGGAAAGTGGAATAGGAAAGTATAATAGTTCCAGAAACTGACCCTACATTTCATAAAATGTAATATATAATAAACCAAACACAACAATGAGGGAAAAATAAACCCCTGCTTTAAAGTGTTCAGATTTTCTGGAAAATTAAATTAAATCAAATTAGGTACCACTTTATTCCAAAAAAGTTTTAAAAATAAAAATGACAAACAATGCTGGCAAGACATTGGAACAAATACACCCGTTATAAAATGAATTTGATTGTTTTATTGGGAAAGCACCATGACAAAATGGGTAGGTGGGGGAGGGAGATAAAATAATCATACCCTTTCAAAAAGAAATCCTATTCCTGGGAATTCAGTCTAGGAAAGTAATTCTAAAGGGTGTGGGAGGGGTGCTGGTGGAAGCTATACGGAAACATCTAAAATAGCCTACTTAAATTGAAAGGATAAGGGCATATGATAATACTTACGGGCTCCAAGGAGAAAACTAAAGCAGAAGACTATTTTCAAGAGTTATTTTTAATACAGTGTAAACAACCATATAGTAAAGTAGCAAGAGGAATACACTGTAATACATTATACTGAAAATACGAAAAACTGCAAATTACATGAATGGTATTAGAAACCCAAGAGTTCAAACTCATTCTACTTACCTGTTTCTTAAACTGTTGGCACTCCTCTGGTGTGAGTGTGTCTGCTTTGGCAATAAGTGGAATGATATTCACTTTTTCATGCAAACGCTTCATAAACTCAATATCCAATGGTTTAAGTCTGAAATACACAATATTAAATATGACTGAATTGATCAGTTTGGGAGAATAGATTCTTCACATCCCAATGTTAAATTACATACATTGGAACTACTTTACTTACTCATCAGAAACACTCCCTGAAGGTGTATTGGGCCAGCAACAGTTAGGAAGAACAGGATTTCAAGAAGCATTGGAGTGGCTAAGAAGGCTTTGACTCCTGCCCTTTAACACCCTGGTCATAGGGTTTGGGCCCTAAAGAAGAATTAGAAAAACCAGAAGGGCTCCTAATAGGCTTTCCTACAGTAGTCTCTACATTTACTACTCAAAACTTGGGAAATCTTTGTTTTGTTTTTAAATGAAAAATTTAGTCCTCCGTCACTTCTTGCTACCAACTATATTTCTCAGAGAAGAGGCTCAAAAGAGAATCTTCTTCTTCATCCCTTTTACCTATTACACTCTAACTGCCGCCTCCACTTTGCCATTATACTTTCAAGAAGGTCACCAAATACTACCATGCTGCAAATTAATTAGCAGCAGCCAACTCATAAATACTGTGGTGTGTACCAGTATTTTTTAATTTGCCCACTATGCAGCATTGACATTACTCCCTCACAAGCTGTTACCTTAGGGTAATTTTCAGGATCCTCTTTGTAAGCTAGTCTCCTTAATAGGTATGTTCCTCAGAATTCTCTAGAAGGTCTTCTCTTCTCACTCTGCATTCTGTAAGCTTATCATTAACTACAATGACTTCTATTATCCTCTATGGGTCAATGACTCCCGAGTCTTTATACCCAGCTCAGATCTCACTCCTGTGTTCCAGGCTTGTGTCCACCCAGTGGAAATACTACTCGGACATCCCATTTTGGCGCCTCAAAATCAAAAGCTCATCTGAGCCCCCACGTTTTCCCTCCCCTTCTGTGCTTTCTATCTCAGTGAACAGCACTACAATCCACCCAATTACTCAAGTCTGAAACCTAGAATTCCTCCTTCTTCTAATCCTCAATTACAAAGATTCCCCAGGACCTGCTGAACAAATAAAGATATTTATATATTTATCTCCATTTCCATTACTTTGGTTCAGGCCACCAAAGTATACTTTTGGTATGGATAATGACAAGAATCTATCTCTCCAAACCATGCACACTGCAGTCAGAATGGTTTTTCTAAAATCCAAATCTGATCATCAGGTCATTCCTTGACTAAAAACCTTACTAAAGCTAGATTCCTTAGCTAGTGTGGCCTACAAGGCCTGTGAAAACATAGCCTCTCCAGCTGTCCTCATCTCTTAGCATCCCTTAGCATTTTTGCTACCTCCTACTTCCAATGTGCCAGCCTTTTTGAACTTCTCACAACTCCTTGAAAGCACCATACTTTGATCTCTGGTCATAGGCTACTACTGCTTTTGCCTGGAACACACTCCATTCCCATCCCCCTTCTACTTGGCTTGCCTAATTCCTAGTCATCCTTTAGGACCTAGCTTACTATTCTCATTTCCTCCGGGAATTCTTCTCTAACCTAAGACTAGGCATCTTTCTAAGGGATCACAACACTTAATTTGCCACATAGTAACTGCTTACTTATGTATTTGTTTTTCCCATCTTCTCACTAGAAGATCCTCAAAAGCAAGGCCTTTGTCTCATTCATCTGTATCTCTTATATCTAATACAGTGTCAATACTTGAGAAGGTATCCAATATCTGTTGACTAAAAAAGTAAGTTGCTGTGATTTTCCTTACATCTTTGAATAACTTTAAATAAAAACCAGCTATTCCTCACATCTAGAACACACTGTAGACTAAAAATTAATCTACAAAAATAAATGAAAGTAACAGCAATATTTTGCACAGAAATGTGGTATTCCTTAACTTTTATAAAACATGAGGAAAATGGAATAAAGATCTAATTTCATTATAAATTTTATTGACTAATATTTTAAAATAAAGAGAAAGCCCTTCTTAGGGTTCTCTTAGAGTACTATAGTTTAATATATATACAATGTTGGGCATATTGGGGGTCCAGAGACTAATGAGGTATTCCTTTTTACTAACAAATAATACTATACTTCTTTGTGGTAGTGACGCTGACTGGCAGAAAGATGGGGTAAGGAGGCAGGAAGGCAGATACAGAGAAATAAGATAGCTACCTCCAATACTAATTCTCATCTTAAATCCTCTGAATTTTGATATTGGCATTCAGAGAACACTACAGAAAAAACTTCAGAAAAGAGTGTGTGGCTGAAATAACACTAAATTTATCTGTAAATAGCACCCTTACCTCACTAGTGCTAACTGAAAAACCTTTCGATTTTTGAGAAAAAATTTAAGTTTTGCTTGTTTTAATCAATCATTATATCACGACACTAAATATAAAAGCCATGGCCCAGTCAATCAATCTCAGATTTGTAAATTTTTAGGGTTCACCTTCCAGATTATACTCATGACAGATTTAAATTACCACCACTACCACCTCATTAAACTGGTGACAGAATCAGTTAATCTAAAATTTTAATAAATCATAAGAGCATTTAATATAAAATATTAAAATCAAAATCCAAGTTAACAAGATTTTACACTTAAAACAACATTTGCAGAACATTTATTATATTATTTCAACTTTTAAAGAGAAAGATGTTTGAAAATAGCCATGACAAGGAAATTGGGGAAGTCAGCTTCTCAAATATAAAACAACAGGGCTGAAGTACATTTAAATCAGTCAAAAAAAACCAAACTTTAAATGTAACCTTCATTAAAGCCCCGATAAAATCGTTCCGCCCTTTTAAATTAGAATACAAATTTCAGAAGCATACAAAATGTCAACAGCAGAAAACACTTATTTCACAGTAGATTACATTCTGGTTGAAATTTTTCCTCTGTCCATTTAATTTTATTTCAGGTCATCTTTTCCAACAAATTTAGTTTTTAAATGTTTTTTTTACACAATGGAAAGTCCTTTTTAGAATTTCTAAAAGATAAACCCAAATTAGAGGGAAAAGACTACTTAACCTCAAAGCCTACAGCAAAATAAGTAAAATGACTAGAGGGCAAATGACAAGTATTTATTAAATATACATACATATATATATTTCTAAGGGAAAAAAAACCTATATAAAACTCACTGAGTGACACTGTTTTTTCAAAGTGGCAATCAACATTCAAAAGGTTTGTAAAAACACCATTTAAAATTTCAAGTTCAGGGGCTCCCCTGGTGGCGCAGGGGATAAGACTCTGTACTCCCAATGCAGGGGGCCCAGGTTCGATCCCTGGTCAGGGAACTAGATCCCACATGCATGCCGCAACTAAGAGTTCACATGCTGCAACTAAGGAGCTGGCAAGCCACAACTGAGGAGCTGGCAAGCCGCAACTAAGGAGCTGGCGAGCTGCAGCTAAGTAGCCCACCTGCCACAACTAAGACCTGGCACAACCAAATAAATTAAAAACAAAACAAAACAAAATTCAAGTTCCAAGTCAGTTACCAATCACTGAACAAAGAAAATGAAGCAACAACAGCTGAAATCATAAACTAACCCTTTGTTCAGTGACTACAATTGGTGGGGTGAGATGGGGGACACCAAAAATACGCTGTTGCACCAATTTATATTTACTCCAAAAACAGAACGTCTAAAAAGGGAATCCAGGGATTACCCAGATAAGACAGAAAGGTCCTAATTCATCTATTATGTTGCCTGGAATTTCACTATGTAGTGAGCAGGGAATTTGGAACTCTCTACGGAAAATTCAGTGTCATATTCTTTCACTTAATCCATAGCAGCACATACCAATGGGCAAAACTTTGTTCCATTTCTAAAAATAGTTAAGCTGAGAAACTACTCAAAATCACATTTTTATACATAAGAAATTAAAATTTGGAACTCTCATTCCTTGTGACAAACAAGAAATGGCCCAAAGCCACAACACATAATTTCAAAATTTTTTCTTTAAATAAAAAAATCGTATTTCCCATGCAATTTTAAGAAATATATTTTCCCGTAGGGAATAAGAGAAATGTGATTTCATGAGAATTACTAAATCTTGGTGAGAGTCCAAAAGATCTAAAATAATAAAACTGGATATAAACTGACAAATTTCTATTGACTTAACTGCAGGTTAAGATTTTATCCTGTTGGCTTCCAGGAAAAAGCCTTAACAAGTTAAACTAGAATGATAAAATATGTATATATATAAATTCAGGAAGAAGCTAACAAGGACACAGAAAAAGCTATACACTGTGGTATTTCTGAGAATTTTTTTTTTGAGCCTTTTAAGTAGATGAGTCAATTTTGTGCTTTAAATATGTAAATTTCTGAGAATACTGTAGAATAATATTAGAAATAAAAGAAGAAACATTTGCACCACTACAGTCAGACAGTGCAAAAATGGTAAACTAAATAATTAAGGCTTTCTGCTCAACCAAGATGGTGATAATGGGCACTAGCCTATCTAGGCAAAAGGTGAAAAAAGCAAAAAACAGAAGAGAAAGGTACTCCTTTGAAGGGACTGGTTTACACTACTGTAATTTGTGTGTTAGATGACTTAATGCTATTTAGTCTGATGCTATAAAACAGTCCAGTTCCTTCTGGTGGAGAGATGGTGGAGTTACAATCATCAGGTGGCGGAGTTATGCTGAGTCATTTATCCAAAGATGAAAGAAGAGTAATTACGAACATCTGCAGTTGACAATGACCCACATATCTACTCAAAATGACAAAGAAATACAAACAACAAAACAAGGAGTATAGGCTGGCCGTACTAACAAACAGAACAATCAGATCAGATAAATGTCTAGATACTCAGATCTTAATTTTAACTCCTAATAAGTAGAAGGTTAGTACTGATGATATGATACTTAAACAATCTGACTGTGACAGCTAAGGTGAAACAAGAAGACAAGTAGATTTAGTGAAGAAAGAAATGGCACATGAGAACCTTGGTATTTAAGTTTTTTTTGTAGCCTTCTCTACCAGATCTATAGTAAATAACATCTTTGGAGTTTCTTAGAATATGTCTAGCTAATTTTTATGGCTGTTTCTCCTTATTTGATCGTTCAATTAGTGGCAGATTGGTCAAAAAGAAAGCTAAATTAGCCACACTGAGACACCAAACATGATGGAAACAATATTCCTTTCCATGAAGCAGGTAAAGTCTTATGCATGACAAACTAAGAAGTAAAATCATTGTTAGCTTGTCTAGGACTTAAAAAAAGGCTTCCTATAAGCCATTTTTATATGGAATTTGGAACTTTACAACTGGTAAAGTTAAATGTACTCCATAGAGATGAGGGTTACTAAAATACGCACCCAAAGATGAGTAATAATAAAACAACAACAACAAAAAAGGTTATCAGAAGCATCAAGGTACTGACCCATGTCCTGAAGGAGCAATGAAGTATAAACAACACTGCACTCTGTTATCAGGCATCTGACGTCTGTTCACCCTAGATTCTGCATTTAGGTAGTCCTCAAACTTACTATCAATGTAGTCGATAACAGGCTGCCAGCTGTAGAATGCAGATAAATAAAATAATTAAGTTGTAATTCTACATATGAACATACAACTGATGACTCTGTTAAAGGGCAATAATCAATATTTTTAAATACACAAAACCAATGTAACCAATGGAAGACATCTCAAATTATTCTACATATACTGATTCAAAAACAGATATAAATTACATTGAATAAATCTTGATTCATTATTTCTAAACTTTCCAAACGGAAGAAAACTGTTTAGAGTCAAACACAACTAAATTATCATATTATTTGCATTAATAAGTATATCAATGCTAAGACACTTTACAATACGAAAAATTATATTCAAAGAGTTTTATATTTCAAATGAAAAGATTAAACAATACAGAAACCTCATAATGAACTGTTACGTAGGTGTTTCAAAAGTTGACAGAAATTTACTTCAAAAAACAATGTGGAACTTGGGACTTCCCTGGTGGTCCAGTGGTTAAGAATCCACCTTCCAATGCAGGGGAAGTAGGTTCGATCCCTGGTTGGGGAACTAAGATCCCACATGCCGTGAGGCAACTAAGCCTGCGCACTCTAGAGCCTGCTCGCCGCAACTAGAGAGAAGCCCACGTGCCCCAACGAAGATCCCGCGTGCCCCAACAAAGACCAAACGCAGCCAAATAAATAAATAAATAAATAAATAAAAACAACAGTG
Source organism: Eubalaena glacialis (assembly GCF_028564815.1). NCBI lineage: Eukaryota > Metazoa > Chordata > Mammalia > Artiodactyla > Balaenidae > Eubalaena > Eubalaena glacialis. The sequence continues at coordinate 86,449,161 of NC_083723.1, read as the reverse complement.
TGGAACTCAAAGAAAAATTAAAATATTTTTTATAAGCTACTAAGATATTGCTTCCAATTAGAAAGCCATGGATGTTTTCTTCACTTATGACTTATGGAAAAACTGAAGGTCTAAAATCAGGTTTAAATTAGGATGTGATAGAAAATGGATAAAATTATAGTAAAGAATGAAAAGTTTCAAGTTTCTTATAATAATGAGAATTCTTTTATCTATGTTTTAGAATCTGTCTTCAAAATACTTCTATGAAAGGTGTTATTTTCATTTTATAGAAGAGGAAATCAGTTCAAAGAAGTTACGCAACATGACAAGTAAGTGGCAAAGTTGATATATGAACCCAAGTCATATTACATAAAGTTCAGTGACCTTCACTAAGATGAGAAGTTTTAAAATGTTAAGGTCAAAAAGTCTAACCACTCCCATTCCCAAATGCAGTGGAAAGCAGCAGTGACAAACCCTTCTTACCAATTACTATTATCCACTGCATCTCCAAATCCTGGGGTATCAACTATTGTGAGCAGCAACTGAACACCACCTTCTTTGATTAAAACTTTGGATTGTTCCACCTGTAAAAGTCATTGATACAGATATTAATACCATACATTATATCCTTGGTTTCCTACAACGTAAGAGGTAGGGAGATGAGTGTTAATCAAAACCAAATGGGAAGCTTTTTGCAAACTAAATCGACCCACCCACACACTTTCTTTAGAATCAATTACTGTTAGAAGTCTTGGTTACTTAAAAGAAAAGCACATATGTAAATAGTGGGTTTACGGCTCACTGTTGGTACAGAGAAGGAAAACAGGAACTGATAAAATAATATTAATTACTAAAGCCATACAATACGTATGTAACCTAAATGCACATCTAATAATACAAATAAACAATGTGCTTGAATGATTAAGTAATTCATAGAGATCAAATGTTATTAATCAGACAAGTACATTTAATTTACCATTTGCAGTAAACGTTTTCCTGCACTATCTCCATCTAGTTTAGTCCAAACCAATTACTCAAGTGAACTTATTACCATTTGCAAATCTTTCTCAGCATGGCTGTAATTATTTATACTGTGTTTACGTTATGGCTAAGATACAATTCTCTTCTCAAATGTGTTACTGTACACTCAGGCCAAAGCAATCAGCAAAGGTCAAGGCATTGAAAAAAAAATGTATTCTGGTAGGGTAAAACCCTACTAACTCTGATTAAAATCTTCAGTTCTCTTTATAATTTGTAAAAACGTTCTATTTGAGAAAAGGTATTGGACTTAAAAACAATAACAACATTTCCTCCTACAGTCTAAGATATTTTTGTAACCCCAAACTGTTTTAGAATGTAAAAATCATTCATCTTGGGCATACCCTGCTGCTACATAAAGCAAACACTGATTCAAACAGAAAAGGGGAATCATTCTCCTAGAAAAAGATAGGCTTTCATTCAATTTATATCAAATGTTTATTAAAACTAGAGGTTTCAGTTATGCTGATAAGCTAACTTAAGAGGCAAGAATTATACTCAAACTTTGAGTGCTACAAGCCATAAGATGGTACAAATTATGGTACCAATAAGTACTATTAGACTTAAGAGGGAAAGGGGGCTTCCCTGGTGGCACAGTGGTTGAGAATCTGCCTGCCAATGCAGGGGACACGGGTTTGAGCCCTGGTCTGGGAAGATCCCACATGCCGCGGAGCAACTGGGCCCGTGAGCCACAACTACTGAGCCTGCGTGTCTGGAGCCTGTGCTCCACAACAAGAGAGGCCGCGATAGTGAGAGGCCCGCGCACCGCGATGAAGAGTGGCCCCCGCTTGCCACAACTAGAGAAAGCCCTCGCACAGAAATGAAGACCCAACACAGCGATAAATAAATAAATAAATAAATTTGTTTTAAAAAAGAGGGAAAGGTAATCACATGAAAAGCAACTTCAACTATTTATGTTGGTTAACAGTGTTTGGAAAGGAAGAGCGACTAATTTCTGGGTAGAAAAAGTTTGGTTCACATTTAGAGATTACAGAAATGATGATGTCTTTCCATTTCCCTTCGACATTTTCTTACAGATGTTAGCTGATGGACGAGGAGTTGAGACTAAGACTGCTGAGCAAGAAAGTGTATAGCAGCATTGTCCAATAGAACTTTCTGAAATGATGGAAATGTTCTTTGTCTACACTATCCAATATGGCAGCTGCTTGTCCATGTGGCTACTTATCCCTTGAAATGTGACTAGAGCGACTGAGGAGCTGAATGTTTAATTTTATTTAACTTGAATTAACTTAAATTCAAATAACTTCATGTGGCTTAGTGACTACTGAATTGGACAGTGAAGGCTGATAGCAATCAAAAATTATTTTGTTAAAAGAGTATTATCAAAAAAAAAACTTGCTGAAACCGAAAATACTGCCTGAGATTTGGACATGCATGTCCATGGCGAGGCTTCCAATCTTTTAGACAAATAAGGGACAAAGCTCTTATCTTTTAGACCAATGGTCTTCAGACTGCTTTGATCCTAGTGTAAACTATCAGTGAAAATTTTAAACATCCCAAATATAAGTATGTTTATTTACCTACCAAACATACACAATTGGCAATCTGAACATTAAATATTAGTGTCAATTTCTCGTAAATTAAAAAAGTAAACATCAATAAATAAGGGTTCTAATATTTTCTGGTCACCTTCAATATCAACAATGGTTGCAACACTGCTTGGGAGACCACTGTTTCACACCACATAGCTAAGATAATACAGTTTGTCTGATATCAGCTTACTGTAATAACATGAGGGAAACCAAATAACTGCAGAAATAATCAGACTCATCAGGGCACATTATCAAAACTAAAAAAAATTAAGTGATATTACTTCATGTGGCTTAGGAAGTTCACATTCTATATATCTGGTAGTCCTCTATAGTTAAAAAGGACAATCTGGTTATATGTCAATTATATCTCCATTTAAAAAAAAAAAAAAGAAAAACGGATAATCTATTCAAATCTAACATGTCAATATATATCTAATTCTCCTCCATCTCCTTCAATAAAAACAGGTTATTCGTTTATGGTAACTGTCATTGAAGCAGAAATATCCAAAGTAATCATACCAGGCCTTCACCTAACAATTCTTTTAAATGACACAGTACCGTATATTAGAACTGATGCAAAAATGTAATTGTTCTACATGAATCATCTCCTGATTTTACTCCAAACCATTTCTGGTTCCCTTATTACCAAACAAAGCCCATTTCTACCTTCAGTACTAGGTTGTACACTAATCACACACCATAACCGCTTAAATTTTAAGATTTTTGTTTCCTTGTTTAAAAAAAATTAGTTGAACAACTTAATTGTTTATTGAAATGACAAGAAAAATGAAGATCTGTATTTTATATGCTTTAACGAGTCTGTTTATAAAGCTTCTTTTCTTCTTTGGCCTATGAAATTCTGTGTATCCATACATGGTCAAATACAAAGAAGACGGCAACATATGGAAGAAATCCAGAAAACATAACTGTAAACTAGTGCCATTCACAGGATCCAACTGTATCCTATCATCTGGTTTTGCAAGTATCCTCATGGGATCCATGGAAAACAAATTAGTTCAAGTCCAGGAATTTCAAACTTTTCTTAAGAAATCTATTCCAAATGGCCACTTTCCCATGCACTTTACTTAAGCAGGTCACATCAGCATATTTTATGGCATCACTCAGAGTTCCAAAAGAATGAATCAAGGGCACTTTCAACTGAGTTTCTCTCTGAAAAATAAAACTAAAGCCTATTTTATTGTCTATGTATAATTAATTAATTAAGGCCTCTTTTGGATGCCTAGATTCCAGAAACCCACACTTTTTTCTAATATTTTCAGTTTTTCAATCTGAGAGAAAGAAAAAGTCAAACTTTCACTGTTTATACAGCTTCAGTTCTTCCATTTTTGAAAGACTATTAAATACACTACACTTTTCTAACTTAATGTTTGAGTCATTTTTTAAAGATAAATAAAAAGTGTTACTTAATTAACTATATTAAAATTTGAGGAGAGGGTTAAAATTTTCTGTCAGGAGTTTACCTCCAACTATACTTGCTCAGGAGGTGGCATTATAGCCAAAACTCTGCAGAGACTTGAATAGTAGATACTTGAACAGCCTGTGATATTCCACTTAGCTCAAACACAAAATCTATTTTGATTATTTAATAACTCAAAAGACAAACATCATCTTAAACACTTCATTATGTTCAACAAGAAACTTAAAGAGGCAATGACCAATAGAATAGTTATGCTTAAAGACTACTTCCCTCTCATCAAGACCCAGAACTAGCTGAAAAGACACTTGATCTGAAGATTCTAATTCTGCCTTCCACTCTCTGAACCACTATACCTCATTCCCTTGTCTCCTTACACTGAGATCTTAATCCCCTTGTCCGTTTCATTTTCTATTAGCAAGCCCCCTCCTAAATCCTTTCTTTTCCTTTCCAGCTCAGATACCTTTCCATAAAATTCATAAACTTCAACTTTGACAGTAATTTCCATGCCATATGATGATCCTTTTACTTGTTCCTTCATCTCATGCCTCTCACAGTATGGCTTTTATTTGCTCCTTCAACTCATGTCCCTCCCAGTATGGCTCTTCCCAAGCTCTACCTTACAATCTCTGCCACCATGCTCAGCAAAGCACTTGATCTCCACTGGAAGAGGAGAGCACCCCCAATTTGTTGTTGCTATTTATTATTTAATCTTTAAAAATTGAAGTATAGTTGATTTACATTGTTTCAGGTGTATAGCAAAGTATGTATGTATGTATATATGTGTGTGTGTATATATATATATATATTCAGATTCTTTTCCATTATAGGTTATTACAAGATATTGAATATAGTTCCCTGTGCTATACAGTAGGTCCCTGTTGTTTATCTATTTTATGTATAGTGGTGTGTATATGTTAATCCCAAATTCCTAATTAATCCCCCCCCTTCCCCCTTGGTAACTATAAGTTTGTTTTCTAAGTCTGTGAGTCTGCTTCTGTTTTGTAAACAAATTCATTTGTATCATTTTTTTAGATTCCACATAAGTGATATCATATGGTATTTGTCTTTCTCTTTCTGACTTACTTCACTTCGTATAATAATCTCTAGGTCCGTCCATGTTGCTGCAATGGCATTATTTCATTCTTTTTTATGGCTGAGTAATATTCCATTGTGTGTGTGTGTGTGTGTGTATACACCACATCTTGTTTATCCATTCATCTGTCAGTAGACATTTAGGTTGCTTCCATGTCTTAGATAGTGCTGCTGTGAACACTGGGGTACATGTATCTTTTCGAATTAGAGTTCTCTCCAGATATATGCCCAGGAGTGGGATTGCTGGGTCATATGGTACCTCTATTTTTAGCTTTTTAAGGAACCTCCATACTGTTCTCCATAGTGGCTTCACCAATTCACATTCCCACCAACAGTGTAGGAGAGTTCCCAACAGCATCCCCAATTTGTTTGAAGCAACACTGAATCTTCCCTCCTGTTCAGTGGAATAGATCCCTTTTTTTCCTAAGGCTAATTTCTCAATCTATGCTGGGGATCTGACCAATTTCCATTTTAGAGTCATTTTGACAAATATTTAGACTATTTCCCCTGTATCTTCAATCTCTTATCTCTTAGGGAGTGATTCCCCATAGGATATAAACATTCTCAGGTCTTTTTTGGAAATAAAAACCAAACCACTGTCTCTGTCCCCTACACTCAACCTCTAGGTATTCCCTCTCATCCCTTTCTTCATAGCTCTACCCCCATCTTCACTGCCTCACAAATCACTTCTCAACCCACTGTCATCTGCCCCTCTATTCCTACTATTTCACTAAAATATACTTTGCCAAGGTCACCTATACCACCCTATAGCAGCACCTTTCTCACTAAATCATAGTTGTTTGCTATATCCTTCATATGACTGTGACATCCTTGAGAACTCTGTGTCCATCATCCTTGAAGCCCTCAAACCTGGTAAAAGACAAGCATTCAATCATCTGTTCTGTGTATGACTGGTTCAAAAAACTATCAAAACTGGACCAACATCAACAGGAGAGTTTCCTAATTGGACTCTGTAAAAATGTTTCAAGGAGTCATAAGATGTTATCTTAGGGATAGGATTCACTGTTTTCACTTCTTCTCACCTCCAAAATTTTTGTACCCATTTAATCTAAAATAGTGATTTATTAGACTTCACAGACGAAGAAAAAATGTTTTAAAGGGGACCAACATAAGGCTACCAACAAAGAACTTGAAAAAAAAAAACTACCACTGTCATTTCACAAAAGAAACTGAAATGGATTTAGTCTCAGAATAAAGGACAGTCTTTCCCTAGGAGACAGCTGGCAACCTTTTGCTGACATGAAATAAGATATATTTTCAAATATAACAAAACTATAAAATTTGCTACCATATATACAACATTGTAATATTTTTCTTAAAATTTTTGTTAATCTGAGCGCCTATATTTGAGATTGGAATATGAAGTAGAGCTCAAGTGTTCAATTTTTTCTATCACTTTATTTTAATCAGTCTATTGGGAAAATATATATATGAATGAAAGGGAAAGTAACATGGTGCCATTTCATTCAATTTGAAATATTCTGAAAGAACTAAGGAAAAACAGTTCACTCTCTTTCTTCCCACAGAGATAGGATGAAACCAGTCTGCAGCAGGCCAGAAACACTACAGAGGAGTGGTCCACAAAGTATAGTACCCAGACTGGCAGCTGCATAGTTTGGGAACTTACTGGAAATGCAAATTCTTTGGGCCCTGCCTCAAACCTACCAAACAGAAAACTCTGGGGAGGGGGACTCAACAATCTGTTTGAGCAAGGCTTCCAAGTGATTGTGATACACACTGAACTTTGAGAACCACTGGTATAAAGAACTACAGGACTAGAATGTCAGCTCACATTTGGAACTGCACAGCTCAGGTACCTAAGGCCAAAGATAGGAGGTTGGGAATTAATCTCAGAAGATTTCTATCTATTACTGAAAGTTCACTCAAATCAGAACCACTGATATACCAGAAACTCAGAATCATTTCTCTGCTCAGAGTAGATGGTTTCTCCTTCCTTCCAAGACTGTGAATGTGAAGGAATTTCTTCTTTAAGATATAAGCCTCTTGTAAATAAACAATGCTCAGGGAAGAGATTATGAAATTGTGGTCTTTATTAAAATTTCACTCCCTGTTTGGCCACATCACAGATGTTTCTTCTCTTCTTCTTCTTTTTGACAGTTGGAAGTGTTCCAGAAAGGCTTCAGGTCAGGGAAATTGCAGACATTTGCCTTTTGAAACTCAGGATTGTATGTTTTTCCTGGTCTAATATGTCTGGGCTGAGATGTAATACTTCTGATCACTCTTCACTAAAAGAATTTAAGAGCTTCTAAGAGCAGATCATCTGCTAGATTATCGAGCTTGGTGAAAAGCCAGTCAACTGTAAAAGAAAACTACATTCTATTCTCTAACTACACCGAATGACTAGGAACATGTCATGTTCTCTCCTGGGTAAGTGAAGAAAACAGTTCAGATGATCTTCATCTTGTTTCCAGTATATCAAGGAATACCTCCATGGTATAGTCAGGAAAGAGGACTTCTCTGGGATTCTAATCAGGATCAACCCAGTTCTCAAATGTTAATGTCTCACTTTTGGTAAAGGGGGGAGATTTAACAGTGGTACACAAGCCTTTGTCTTAAAAATCTTACTAGAGATACCCTTAGTCCTAATTACTCCTTTGTTTTCAAAACAGGGAGAACTAGGAAGATATTCACAATAGAAGAGGACACTTGTGTTATCTTAAAAAGGAAGGCAAAGTGAGTTTAGACAGGATTATTTTGGAGACAGACCAATGTAAACAGAATTCTTACAAACTGAGAGCCTCTCCCACCACCTTTAACAAATGCCAGCCTGGGAGAAATTATCTGCAATGACTGAAATGTAAGGGACCATCACCTAGATAAGACACTTCTCCAAATTAAGAAGGAAAAGATAGGAAATATTAAGATGGTCCAAGCACTTCAATGAAATCTGAACAATTAATGAGTATAAAAGATACGTTCAATCTCATAAGAAATCAAAGAAAATAAACTGAAATGATGAAATGTGTTTATGCACACACACATGCACAACAGAAATGAGTACTTATGTCCACCAAAAGATGTATACAAGAATATTTATGTTAGTCAAAAAGTGAAAGCCCAAATGCTTATCTACAACAGAGGGGATACACTGTGATATATTCATGCAGTGGAATATTATGCAACAATGAAAAGAACTACAGCTACACAACATGAATAAATACCACAGACATAATCTTCAGTGAAAGAAATCAGACAGGAATATATCTAAATGAAGTTCAAGAACAGACAAAATTAATCTATGGAGATAGAAGTCAGAAAGGTGTTTAATTTGGGGGTGGGTATAATACTGAGTGAGAGGAGGCATAAGGAAGCCTTCCAGGGTCCTAGAAACATACTATATCTTAATCTGGGTGTGGTTAACTGGATATATGAATACATATATAAAAACTCATCAAGTTCTATGCTTAAATTTGTGCCCTTTTAGTACACAAATTACACATCAATTTAAAAATTAAATTAAAAAAATTCTGCTCAAGACAAAATAAAAATAATCAACAAAACTTCAAAAAAGATAATCAAATTTAAAATTATTCCACTTAATCTATGATAGTGTTTTATAAAACTTCACAGACCCAAAGAAAGATAAACAAAACTTCAAAGACCCTCAAAGTTTGAAATATCCCAACTAAACACTAAGTCTTATAAATTTTTAAAACTTCTTTGTTCAGTCATTCAACAAATATGGGATGCTAACGTATAACAGATGCAGTTCTAGGAACTTAGCTTGCAGCAGTGAATAAAGTGAAGTTCCTACCCTTATAGAGCTTACACATTTGGAGCCTGGGGTGGGAATTAGAAGGAGTTTATAGGGTGGTCAGGAAAGGCCTCCTTAAGAAAGCAACTTTTAAGCAGAGAACTGATGAAAATTATGAAGCAAGCCATGAGGATATCTCAGGGAAAACCACTGCAAGCAGAGAAACAGAAGTGGAAGGCCCCTGTGGTGGAAGTAGGATTAGCCTGTTCAAAGAACAACAAGGAGGTTGGTTTGGTCAGAGCAGAATAAGCCAAAAGTGGACAAGTGTAAGAACTAGGTTGGGGGGAGGGGGAGTAAAACAATCTCTCATTGTTTGAGCAAATACTTTGTTGCAGAGCATGTTAAACTAGATTTCTATGTGATGAATTCCTTAGATTGCATGTGCCAATACTTTCACCTGTTCAGACACTAGCAAAAATCACTGCATTGGGTGAATCAAGAGAGCTAGAAATATTGTCCATTTGCCTTTATTAAACAAAGTAAAATAAAACATGGTAAGGTACAAAACTTTTATGAGTTAATTGGCTCCCATCATCCACCAAGCAGTTTACTGGAATTTCAAGCCTAGTCCTACAGTCAGTCAATACCCTCCAGAGTCCAGCTGGAAAATTCAAATCTAATAAGCAACAGCAAACATTATGTGTGCACCATTTGATATTTTAAAAATAAAACAAACAAACAAAAAAACACTTCTCTTAAGTATTCCTTACTTGCCAGCATCAGATAGATCAGCCTTATGACCTAATTTTCTGGGTTGTTTTTTTTTAAACTAAACTTTCATATATTACATAACTATGAAGTGATGACTTCACCGATCAAATCATTTTGTCTTCATTTTGTCTAAATTGCCTAACTGGGATTAGACAAAATATCTCCAAATGTAAGATTTTTAAAGGCAAAGGCAATATAAATCAAAGAAAATTGACAACTTGTTGGACCAAACATTATTAAAAAGTAAAGAAAAGCTAATCCACTTATTAAGAAATGGTTAATCTGTTAAACTAACACTTATTAAATATCTACAGTATAAAGATAGTACAGTTGATACACTACAGACTAAACCAGATTTGCTTAGATTTGTATCCTAGTTCTGGTACTCTAACTACATGATCTTGGCATATCACCATCTCTGTGCCTCAATTTCCACATCTGTAAAATGGGGATAAGAATACCACTTACCTCATAAAGTTACTGAAAGAATTAAATAAGTAAATGCATCTAAAGTGTTTGGAATAGTACCTGGAAGATGTTAATGACTCACGGAATGTTGTTTTATTATTATTAATCTAGACCTGGCACTATGCTATGTGCTAAAACTACAAAGAGGACTCAGAAAATTTCCTCACCAGCACTAATCACCAAGAATACCACTCGTAGATACATAACCATTAATATTTAACAGATATTTTACAGTAAATATTACTGAATTTAGGAATCTACACTGTGGGGTTCCCTTAACATTTCTACATACCTAGTTACTAATCCTGGATTTAAATACTTAAATTAAGAAAGCTAAAAGTATATCTTCTTGCTTAGGGTTAAAATATTCAATGCATCACAAAATAAGCAATGCAGTACAGTATCAAGTTTTTATCAACAGAACACATATTTGCAGGTAATTTGAAATCTCAAGCTCCATGAAGGATATTTTTAAAATTCCTGGGCGTCCCTGGTGGCACAGTGGTTAAGAATCCACCTGCCAATGCAGGGGACACGGGTTCGAGCCCTGGTCTGGGAAGATCCCACATGCCGCGGAGCAACTAAGCCCGCGCACCGCAACTACTGAGTGTGCGCTTTAGGGCCCACAAGCCGCAACTACTGAGCCCGTGTGCCACAACTACTGAAGCTCGCGTGCCTACTGCAACGAAGAGTAGGACCCGCTCGCAGCAACGAAGACCCAACGCAGCCAAAAATAAATAAAATAAACAAATGTAAAAAAAAATTTTTTTTTAATTCCTAAAACAGAGAAAACTTTAAAAAGGAGAAATAAAATATCCAGCTCCAGAGTCACTGCCTCAATAAAACATGCTCCTGCCAGAACTGTTTTCTCCACTTCTCTTCCGCTTCTGTGCTGTGTATTACCACATCAATCCACCAACAATTTTTTCAATCAATAGTTTAGAGCAGTGCTGCCCAAAAAAAATGTAATGTGAGCCACATAATTTTAAAATTTTCAGTAGCCACTTTAGAAAGTAGTAACAGGTGAAATTAATGTATTTTATTTAACCCAATATAACCAATTATCATTACTGCAAAATGTAATCAATAGAAAAATTTATTAATGAAATAACATTCTTTTTTTTTACAAACTAAGTCTTCAAAATCTGGGGTGTATTTTATACTTGCATAACATCTCAATTTGGACTACCCACATTTTAAGAGCTCAACAGCCACATGTGGCTACCAGCTACTGTACTGGACAATGCAGAGCTAGAGAGTCTAGCACTTCACTATATGGGCCAGCAACATGAGCATCACCTTGGATTTTGTTAGAAATACTGAATCTCAGCCCACCTCAGACCTACTAGAACAGGAACTAAATTTAACAAGCTCCCCAGGTGATCTGAATATACATTAAAGATCAAGAAGTACTAAATTAGACCACACATAGCTTGTAAGCCTTAACAAATTGCTATTGCCGTTCAACTACCATGTGGTATCATGCCACTCACTAATACAGAACACTGTATTTAAATAATAATGGCTTCCACAGGAATCATGTTTTCTCTACACTGTCCAACAGAATTTTCTGCAATGGTGGAAACATATCTGTGCTGCCCCAAATGGTAGCCACTTGCCACATATGACTACTGAGCATTTGAAATGTGACTGGTGCAACTGAGAAAGTGAATTTTTAGTTTTATTGACTTTTAACTCATGCAAACTTAAATAGCTACTACATATGACAAGTAGCTACCATAATGCAGCATAACTCCAGCTGTTACTACATCCCAGTATACTCTCTAGGAGGTTCCTCAAGACAAATTTATAAGGTTCTAATCAAGAAAATTCCTCTAATTACCTGCACTTCTCTCAATAAATCAATCTCTCTTTTTTATCAGCAACCATGTTTACCACTTTACATTGGCTAAGGCCAAACTTGAAATCTACCTCTATGGAAATATAATACAAGTTATAGAATGTGTTTTGTATCTGTTAACATTACCCCACCTTATCATAAGTTAACAATATACATACCTGTACAGTCTTTTTTATTCTATGGGAAGGACCTGGATACTCTGGAGAATACAAATCTGTGAGGAATAATGAGTTGATTAATGTTGACTTTCCCAGTCCAGATTCACCTAAAAGAAATAGAGGTGGAAATCTGTTAAACTCAGCTACCTTATCAAGCTTAAATATTCAACCAATGCTATAATCAAACTTGCTTTTATGCAAGTACTTCTTAGTGGGACAAGGAAGTGACATTAGAAAATATACTATAAAGACTCTCTATTAGAATAAATTCTTTGCCCTCATTTTCTTATCTATCAAATTAGACTCATGTTTCCAAGGATTTTTACCTTTATAATTCTACCATCTGTGTTCTTTAAAAGTAATGTATCTGTAGTCACCATTTTTAACAGTAATGTATTCCTAGAGATAAAAGTTAGTCATGAAGGAAACATCCCAGCTGGATTATATATTGCTGCTTCAGTGAAATAAAAAAATAAAAGAAGTATAAACGTTTATTACACACAATGAATGACCAAGGCAACAAATCATGCAGCTATGAAAAGTAGAAATCTGCTGATAAAAAGAAGAAAAATTAATCACAATGCATATTAGTACAAAAGTGAACCACAAAAAAATACTTCCAATTTACCCATATACCAATCAGCTTAAGTATAAAGGGTACTTCTCTATAAACCAGACTCCAAAAAATCATGGGTAATTACTTTTTATAAAAATGCTCCTGCTTGAAGTAGGAAAGGAGGGAGGTAAGACACGATTTCCACTAAGATTCACATACTCTTCTCTGACCCTTCATGTCAAGTCTAGTACAACATACCAAATGTACAGATATTTTTTACTAAAATGTAAACAGCTTCAGGATATACATAATACAAAGTTAAAATAGATTAAAAGTCATATAATAATTATCAATTAATATGGCACCAGGTTAAAGAATCTAGTTATTGTTAATAGTTCAGTGAGTTTAATAGGCATCTTTAGCCTAAATAACTGATATCACAATATTAACCTTACTATTTCTATTTCTAGGTTGAGTTCTTTTGATATTGGCTCTCAAGAAAGGTAAGAACCGGGTGACTTCCTTGGTGGCGCAGTGGTTAAGAATCCGCCTGCCAATGCAGGGGACACAGGTTCGATTCCCTGGCCCGAGAAGATCCCACATGCCGCGGAGCAACTAAGCCCGTGTGCCACAACTACTGAGCCTGCGCTCTAGAGCCTGTGAGCCACAACTACTGAGCCCATGCACCACAACTACTGAAGCCCATGCACCTAGAGCCCGTGCTCTGCAACGAAGAGTAGCCCCCACCCGCTGCAACTAGAGAAAGCCCGTGTGCAGCAATGAAGCCCCAGCGCAGCCAAAAATAAATAAATAAATAAATAAAATTTAAAAAAAAAGAAAAGAAAGAAAGGTAAGAACCATTGTAGGTGGTCTGGGCTTAGTCCCTTTGAATGAGGAAGGATACCCTTTCTTCTAGACGTAGAAATTTCTAAGTCACAGGAAAATAAGTTATAGGTTCCCCATACCTGCTTCTTTCTAAACTCTTAAACCTTGAATAAAGAAGGAAAGACTAGAATAAAACCCAAGTACTTGGGGATAATCAGAAGTATCTACAATATTTTCATTTAGAAGCAACCCTGCCCTTGAACCATTGCTATAAAACTCCTCACCAAATCCTCCTTGGTTGGGACACACAGTTTTCGAGGCACAAGGCCGCTGTGTCCCCCTTTGCTTGGCAAAGCAATAAAGCTATTACTTTCTACTTCACCCAAAACTCTGTCTCCAAGATTCAATTCAGCACCAGTGCACAGAGGCTGAGTTTTCAGCGTCATTCCCTCAAACAAGAAGGAACAGAGCAGACTTTACTCAGATAAAACATTCTAACCTCTTTGGGGCTGTCAGAAGGACTAGTGTTGCCTAACTGGGATTTCAGGTTGGAGAAGCACGGGGCATCGCTGGTTAAAGTGCAGGAGGACTACAGATGCCTGAAGCAAAAAATTATGGGTGGAGAGACACAACAGACCACCTAAGGCCCTGAGGAGACTTTGAGGTAAAACTCCTTGGAGAATTAAGACATTCAAAAGAAACCATGTATGCAGGGGGAACTGAGAAAGCCACATACAGGCTCAAGCAATAAACATGCTCAGAAAAGTTGTGAAAAGGTATTAAACTTTCACTTTAGGCTGGATCTCTAGGCTCAGAGCATGCCCAGCTAATCATCAGACATCTGCCCTGACATATGACCAAGTCTGCAAAGACAGGGCAGGGTGAGGTTTTTCAAATGCATATTTTTCAACAACAACAACAACAACAAATCACAAGGCATTCAAAGAAACAAGAAAACATAGCCCATAGAAAGGAACAAAACAAAATCCCAGAAACCATCCCTGAAGCAGCATAGATAGTGGACTTGCTAGATGAGGACTTTAAAATAGCTGTCTTAGAGAAAGACAAATATCATATCTCTTATATGTGAAATCTAAAAAAAACGGGGGTACAAATGAATTTATTTACAAAACAGAGATAGAGTTTTGTAGAAACAAAGTAGAAAACAAACTTATGGTTATGGGGGTTGGGGGGATAAATGAGAAGATTGGGATTTATATATATACACTACTATATATAAAATACATAACTAATAAGGACCTACTGTATAGCTCAGGGAACTTTACTCAATACTCTGTAATGGCCTATATGGGAAAAGAATCCAAAGAAGAGTGGATATATGTATAACTGATTCACTTTGCTGTACATCTGAAACTAACACAATGCTGTAAATCAACTATACTCCAATAAAAATTTTTTTTAAATAAATAAATTTAGGGACTTCCCTGGTGGTCCAGCGGTTAAGACTCTGCGCTCCCAATGCAGGTGGCCCGGGTTCAATCCCTGGTCAGGGAACTAGATCCCGCATGCCGCAACTAAGAGCCCACATAACACAACTAAAGACCTGGTACAGCCAAATAAATAAGTAAATAAATTTAAATAGCAAAAAAATAATAATAATAAATTAAACAAAATAGCTGTCTTAAATATGTCCAAAGAGCTAAAGAAAACAATGAACAATTGATGGAGATCAGGAAAACAACGTAAGAACAAAACCAGAATTTAACAAAGAAATAGAAATTGTGTAAAAAAACCAAACCAAACCAAAACAAAACAGAAAAACAAAAATTCTGGAGCTCAAAAACACAATTGAAAAAATTCACTAGAGAGGTTCAAAAGCAACTGAGCATGTCTAAAAAAGAATCAGCAAACTTGGAAGACAGGACAATTAAAATGATTGAGTCTAAGGAGAAAAAAGAATGAAGAAAAGTAAACACAGCCTAAGGGATCTATGTGGGACACCATTTATTGAACTATTATATACAGTATGAGTTTTAGAAGGAAAAAGGGAAAGGGTCAAATAGATTATTTGAAGGAAAAAAAAAATGACCAAATTTTTTCCCAATTTGATGACAGAGATGAATCTACAAATCCAAGAATCTCACTGAACTAGTAGGATAAACCCAGGAACCCGCACTGAGACACATGATAAAACTGATAAAAAACAAAGACAAAAAGAGAATCTTGAAAGCAGCAAGAGAGAAGCAACATATCACATATAAGGTATCATCAATAAGATTAGCAGCTGATTTCTCAGCAGAAACTTTGGAGACCAGAAGACAATGTGATGATACAACTGTCAAATGAGAATTCTATGTCTGGCAAAATCGTGCTGAAAAGCTGAGGCAGAAATTAAGATATTTCCAGATAAACAAAAACTGAGGGGATTCATTATCACTACACATCCTCCACAAGGAATGCTGAAGGGAGTCCTTCATTTGAAATGAAAGAACCCTGGACAATAATTCAAAGCCACATAAACATCCCCAGTAAAGGTAAATACATGGACAAATATAAAAACTGGTATTATTGTAATTTCGGTTTCTAACTCCACTTTACATTTTCTGTAAGACTTGAAAGACGAATGAATAAGAAATAATTAGAAGTCTGTGTTATTGAGTATACAATGTTTAAAGATACAATTTGTGACATCAATAATAAAAAAAAAGTATGTGGGGGCTGTATATGAGTAGTTTGTATATGTAATTAAAATTAAATTGGTATAAATTCAAGTTAGGTTATTATAATTTAAGATTTTATATATAATCTCTATGATAACTACAAAGAAAGCATCTACAGAAAATACAAATAAGGAAATGAGAAAGGGAATCAAAACACGATGCTACGAAACATCAACTAAACACAAAAGAAGGCAGTAAAGGAGAAAATGATATATTCAAAAGCTGTAACACATACAGAAAACAACAAAACGACAAAACTAAGTTCTCTGTTACCAGTAATTACTTTACATGTACATGGATTAAATGCCTTAATCAAAGGCACAGACTGCCAGAATGGCTAAAATAACCCGATCCAACTGTATGCTATCTGTAAGATCTAAAGACTTTAGATCTAAGGACACACACAAGTTGAAAGTAAAAGGATAAAAAAGATATTCCATGTAAGCAGTAATCAAAAGAGGTGAGATGGCTATACTTGTATCAGACAAAAGAGACTTAAGTAAAAAATTGTTACAAGATACAAATTAGGATTTATTATCAATAAAAGGGTCAATTCATGACGTGGATATTATTACAGAATTATAAACATATATACACCAAACATCAGAGCCCCAAAATATATAAAGGAAACACTGACAAAATTTTGAAGGGGAAAATAGACAGTTTTACAATAATAATTGGAGAGTTCAATATTCCACTTTAAATAATGGATAGAAGAACCAGACAGAAGATAAATTAGAAAACAGAGGACTTGAACAACACTATAAACCAACTGGACCTAATAAACATAGACAAAATACTCCATTCAACAACACCAAAGTACACATTTTTCTCACGTGCACAGGGAGTATTTTTCAAGACTGACCATAAAACCAAGTACATCTTGATAAACTTTAAAAGATTTAAATCATCTTTTCCTATCACAAGGAAATGAGACTTGAGATCAATAACAGAAAGAAAATGAAAAAATTAACACATATAAGGAAATTAAACAATACACTCAAACAAAAAAAATCAGAAAGTGTGGATCAGAAAGTGTGGATATTACTCCCAATTTTACAGAAATAAAAAAAATTATAAGAGTACTATTAATAACTGTATGTCAATAAACTGGATAACATAAATGAAAAGGACAAATTCCATAAGACAAAAACTTAGAAACAATGAGGAATTAAGAGAACATATACAGTGAAAGGCAAACAGGCCTCTCAGATACTGATAAAGTGATTAAAAAATGGAAATGATCTAAATAATTAATATGGCTGATTTTCAAAAAAATACAAAAATTCCTACCCAGAGAATAAACATATTTTTCAAATACCTATGAAGCACTTACATAATCAGATCATGTTTTGGCTATAAAGAAAATCAATCAGTACTGAAAAACACAGAAATCTACAGATCATATTCTCTGACTACAATGCAGTGAAATTATAAATTAACAACAAAATAACACAATCCATTTGCCCACTTAGACATAAAACAGTATCTCCCCTCAACTCTTCTTATCTGAAAAACTACTCAAATACAAACAAAATGAGTAATATATACAAAAACCTAAGAGATATGACTAAAGTGGTGTTCAGAGAAAAACCTGTGCCTAATTAAGCCTAAAGAAAATAGATCAACCTTCAGAGTGGCCCTTGAAACTGTAAACCGGTATCGCTTTTCTTTTTTTTTTGAGGCAAGGAGTAACGACTTTATTCAAAAAGCCGGCAGACCGAGAAGATGGCGGACAAGGGTCCCCAAAAAACCACATTATTTTGATCTGAATGCCAGTTTCTTTTATAGAACAGAGAGGGGGGAGGAGGTGAGCAAGTAAAGTAAAAAGGCCATAAGCCTTGCAAATATCTCCTAGAATGGCCAGCCTCGGGGAGGGGAGGTGTTAATTTCCTCTTTTCTGCAGCAACTCACAGGTAGACAGGGTCAGGATGTTTCCCTGAACAAAGGCACTTTGGTTTAACATTCAGACAGAGGGTCAGGGTCCCGAGGCAGGCCATTATGTATGATTATAATAACAAAAGCAACAAAAAGCAAAGGTTAAACTCAAAGAAACAGATCCAACAAGGAGTCCTATTTAGCTCTTCCCTGGTATGGAAACTCAAGGAAGGGGTCATTGGAAGCTCCGACTTCACAGCTGGTGGGTCAGAAAGACCTGGACTTGTGACTGGTGTCTGAAGTGGCAACTGGGGGAAGGGGGCAGTATTATAGGACTGAGCCTTTAACTTGTAGAATCTGATGCTATCTCCAGGTAGATAGTTTCAGAATTGAGTTGATTGTAGGAAACTCAGATGGTGTCCGAGAATTGCTTGGTGGTGTGTAGACTCCTGCCCCCATGTTACTGAACTCAGGTTTGACTGCTCGCTGCTCAAAAGCTAATACTTTTGAGAGACAAGTGCTGGTAGGAATGGAAAGGTTGCTTTATGCAAGAGACTGGCAACTTGTGTCCAAAAACCAACTCCAAAGATTCTGCTCAACCATGAAAGTTTTTAAAGGGAGACTCATTAGCGGAGGGGGTCAGGGTCTTTATTATCTTCCACTGTGTGCAGACTTTCTTCTGATTGGTTGGTGGTGAGGTAACAGGGTGACATTCCAGGAATCTTGTGCTCAGCCTGAAGTTACCATCTTCCACCTGGGTGGGAGCCTTAGTTCCACAGAAGAACTCAAAGGTATTGCTGTGTATATTCCTTGAGGAGGAACCAGGACCTCGCCCCATCGCTGCACTATTGCTTTTTCTTTTTTTTTTTTAATTCAAACAGAAAGTCACAAAAATTATAATCATCCTCATCAGTTCACTGAGTCCCATGTAATTAATTTTTTTTTTCATCTTGATCTTTTGTTAGCACTTTTCCATTAGAGTTCTGAAAATGCTTATTCATTCAGTTCAGCAGTATAGTCAGTTACCAGAAACATGTACTCGTCAGAGTCTTTTCCATGAATTCCTTGAAGATGAAACCCTTTTATAGGAACATTTTTGCAAAAGCATCAGAGTACACCCAGAACTGTCTGTAAATGACAAAAGACTTAAAAATGACCATGGTTAAAGATTTGATGAAAGTTCATAATAATGCAACTGACAAGGAAATTTAGTTATTTCTGAGATATACATTTTAAAGTAATAACTAGAATTATGACTTACAACATTATACCAGAACATATAAGATTTTTAGAAATTTTATGTAATGTCTGAAACATTTATATTAACATATTTCCATACAAATAACCCAAAAAAAGTTTAGTATTAGTTTTTTTGTTTGTTTGCTTTTTTATACTGCAGGTTCTTATTAGTCATCAATTTTATACACATCAGTGTATACAAGTCAATCCCAATCGCCCAATTCAGCACACCACCATCCCCACCCCACCGCGGTTTTCCCCCCTTGGTGTCCATACGTTTGTTCTCTACATCTGTGTCTCAACTTCTGCCCTGAAAACCGGTTCATCTGTACCATTTTTCTAGGTCCCACATACATGCGTTAATATACGATATTTGTTTTTCTCTTTCTGACTTACTTCACTCTGTATGACAGTCTCTAGATCCATCCACGTCTCAACAAATGACTCAATTTCGTTCCTTTTTATGGCTGAGTAATATTCCATTGTATATATGTACCACATCTTTTTCCATTCGTCTGTCGGGCATTTAGGTTGCTTCCATGACCTGGCTATTGTAAACAGTGCTGCAATGAACACTGGGGTGCATGTATATTTTTGAATTATGGTTTTCTCTGGGTATATGCCCAGTAGTGGGATTGCTGGATCATATGGTAATTCTATTTTTAGTTTTTTAAGGAACCTCCATACTGTTCTACATAGTGGCTGTATCAATTTACACTCCCACCAACAGTGCAAGAGGGTTCCCTTTTCTCCACACCCTCTCCAGCATTTGTTGTTTGTAGATTTTCTGATGATGCCCATTCTAACTGGTGTGAGGTGATACCTCATTGTAGTTTAGATTTGCATTTCTCTAATAATTAGTGATGTTGAGCAGCTTTTCATGTGCTTCTTGGCCATCTGTATGTCTTCTTTGGAGAAATGTCTATTTAGGTCTTCTGCCCATTTTTGGATTGGGTTGTTTGTTTCTTTAATATTGAGCTGCATGAGCTGTTTATATATTTTGGAAATTAATCCTTTGTCCGTTGATTCGTTTGCAAGTATTTTCTCCCATTCTGAGGGTTGTCTTTTCGTCTTGTTTATGGTTTCCTTTGCTGTGCAAAAGCTTTGAAGTTTCATTAGGTCCCATTTGTTTATTTTTGTTTTTATTTCCATTACTCTAGGAGGTGGATCAAAAAAGATCTTGCTCTGATTTATGTCAAAGAGTGTTCTTCCTATGTTTTCCTCTAAGAGTTTTATAGTGTCCGGTCTTACATTTAGGTCTCAAATCCATTTTGAGTTTATTTTGTGTATGGTGTTAGGGAGTGTTCTACTTTCATTCTTTTACATGTAGCTGTCCAATTTTCCCAGCACCACTTATTGAAGAGACTGTCTTTTCCCCATTGTATATCTTTGCCTCCTTTGTCATAGATCAGTTGACCATAGGTTCGTGGGTTTATCTCTGGGCTTTCTATCTTGTTCCATTGATCTATGTTTCTGTTTTTGTGCCATGGTATCACTTTTCTGAGGAACAATTTGGCAGTCTATCACAACTTAAATGCACATGCCTTTTGACCCAGCAATTTCACTTTTAGAAATGTACATTATACAAGCATTTATACGTGTGCCTAAAAATTCAAGGAAATTAAGCATTGTTTAGTTGTCCATCAACAGTAGACTGTATAAATCATGATAATCACACAGTATGGAATATCCCATACTCTAAAGAATGAGTTACTTTATGTACAGACATGAATATAAATATAATATATTAAATGATAGGGAAAAAAACATTCACAGAACAGTATTTACAGCACAGTACCATTTATATAAAAAAGAAATCTACATGGGAATGACTAGTGTATATAAAATTATAGAAAAATGCCAGAAAACTTGTAACAACTTAATAATGCTTGTCACTAGAGAAGGGACTGGAACTGAAGGAGGGAGAAAAAGGGACTTCACCTTACTAAATGTCTTTAGAATTTACATCTTTTAGAAAATAAAAATGTTTATATTTATAAACTTTTCTTTTTTGGGGGGAATAAACATGTGAGACATTTGAGAACAGAGTAGAAAGGTAAGGTTGACAACATAATGATTCTAACAGGTACTAGCCTCAAAATAAATAAAAAGAAATGTTGACTGCAGGGAAGTTATGCCTGAGTTTGAACATTAAATTATTAATTCCTATCTATCTTTAGTAGAGTGATATTTACTTCCAAACCAAAATGTCAGATATCCTATAATCATAATACAAAATATAGTAGCTTTGTCCTAATACTCTCAAGGTGACATAACTACAATAGACTCTTGCTCACTGGCTTTACTAAAGGGAAAGCAATAGCGTTGCTAATGCAAAATAATTGAGTTACATTAGTCCCATCAACTCCAACTCTACTTAAAGAATCTGTGGAAAGAACCTCAATCAAGTTATTTATCATTATTATTTAGGAAACATTTAAGAATAACAAAATTCAGAATCACATATCCTAGCTTAAGAAAACAAAATTAATAAATAAATATAAACAGAATACCTATCCGTAACATTTTCTATTTCTTTATAATTAACATAATATTTTAAGATCTGTTAAATGATCCAAATTAACGACACATTTATTTTACTTTGAAATGCACTATAAACGTTCTGCAACAAAGTCATTATCATTCCCTTATTTTACTGACTTTAAAAGGAAATAACTGGAATTAAATTTTTTTCTGTTCTTATTAAAACAAAATATTGTTAACACAATTTAAGATGTTAAATACTTTATGAAAATTATAAAATAAGAGTAATTAACTAGAGTCTAATATTATACCTGTAGTTTAACATTATCAGCAGGTTAAAATAACCCATGTCCTCTTTATCTTTGAAGTCTAGCCCATGAAACCCATGCCATCATCATTCAAGAATATTACACTTCAAGCCTAAGAATGAAACATTCATGAAATGTTTGTTCATAAGGTTTTGAAAAAAGTTAGATCAATAATTATTTATAATAAAGTCACGTTCCTATAGGTCCTTGGGATTATAAGGGGTCTGAGAAGTCCTACAATTAAAGAAACTGCTTATCTTTGTTTTACCCAGCACCTCCTCAATTCTACAGCCTTATATCATTTCCACCAACTCCTTGAAATATTTATTAATATCTGACACATGAAACACACTGAGACATTATACCATATAATTCTTTGGTAAATTATTTTTCCTTAACCATATATAGTTATAGCAACTGATATAAATAATACTGTATTACTGTATTAGTTAAGTAGAAAATTCATAGGCAGCTTAAACCTTGAGGATTTTTCCTTTGTATATTGCACATAAACACTTAACCACAGACGCTCCTCAGTTCTATCATTAGCAGCTTGGGAAAACCCATTTCATTACACAAACTGTGTAATGAACACATACAATGTGTTCTACATCATCTTGCTAAATTATGTAGAGTTTCAGAACATTAGAACTGGAATAGTCCTTAGAGATACCAGAACAGCAGTGTTCTAACTCCTAGTCCTCAATTCTGCTCTTCATGTAAATCTGCTTCTAAACGAATTCTCTTGATATTCTCTACTGGACTCTCCCACTGGGCAGTGGCTTTCCAACTTACTTTACCACAGTTTACAGTTAAAAACAAACAAACAAAAAAACCCCAAACATACATTTTGCATCCAAACGCAGTATACACAAATATATAGGTATACTTATCTGTATTGTATAAATGTATGTGTACAAATTTAAAACTTTCATGAAACAATACTCTTGCTAAGCAAAATGCAGTCTATTTTCTAATCATTTCTATTTTTCATTTTTTAAAATGATTCACTAAATTGATTTAATGATCCAGCTTGAAAAAAAAAACCTGCCAAGGAGCAAAAAGGTTTAACTCAGATGAATAATCTCATCCCAACATCCTACAGCTTTTCCATTCCAACAGCTATCCTCTGATGGACTATTACAATTGATAAAAAGCAAAGACATAAATTCATTTTATTATTTATTGAACAGCTGCTAAATGCTAGAACTGGGGACATTTTGCCTTCAAAAAGTGTAATTTTGTTGAGAAACGAGCTATAGTTACAGTTAAACAAAAAATACAGTAGGAATACATAAAGAACACCTAAGTACAGTTTGAAGGAAATCAAGGATGGCTTCAGAGAGCAAGCAAGCAAGCAGCATTTCACTGAGACATCCATAGGAACTAATCAAGCAAACCAATGAGCACTTAAGTAATGCTAAAATGTGGAACAGTTCTTTTAAAAAGATGAAATCTTCAACCTCTGGTTTAGAATTTGAATGAAAAGGAAAGAAAATACAGGAGGATAAATAAGCTTAGAAGTAAGAAATAAAATAATTAGTATTAGAGAAGTAAAAGGCATCTAGTAAGAGCTAACAGGTAACTGAATATAGATTTAACTGGAGAAAAAACTATTAAAATAAAGAAGTCTACACAGACTGTTTCACAGGAATCAAGGTTTTTCACTTCTCTTATAAAAATGAAACTAGGGCCTCCCTGGTGGCTCAGTGGTTAAGAATCCGCCTGCCAATGCAGGGGACATGGGTTCGAGCCCTGGTCCGGGAAGATCCCACATGCCGCCAAGCAACTGAGCCCGTGCGCCAGAACTACTGAGCCTGCGCTCTACAGCCTGCGAGCCACAACTACTGAGCCCACGTGCTGCAACTACTGAAGCCCGTGCGCCTAGAGTCTGTGCTCCTCAACAAGAGAAGCCACTGCAATGAGAAGCCCGCGCAGCGCAACGAAGAGTAGCCCCTGCTCGCCACAACCAGAGAAAGCCCACGCGCAGCAAGGAAGACCCAACACAGCCAAAAATAAATAAATAAAATAAATAATTTAAAAAAAAAATTTGTTAATTAAAAATTAAAAAAATAATAATCAGAGATGTCACATAAGTAACTTGAGCAAAATACTTAAACATCATGTCTTTATTGAAATGTACATAATAGCAAATACAAAAATCAATTTTGTTAACAAGAATGCAAGCTACCCAGCTAAACCTTATTTATAATGAGAAAAGAACAAGTTCTCAACCATCTTTCAAATTAGCTAAATCTCTCACCAGAAAAAAAGGTTTGCCCAGCAATGTGTATACTGAATTGCAAAGTAAGGGCACATGTACTCTAAATGTTTAATAATCAAAGGAGTTCAACTAAAGCAGAAGTTCAAAGTAAGGATTAATCAAGTATTTAACCTATTAACTGCCATATCATTCTCAACCATCCCTGATCTTTCTCTTCTCTTCATGCCTGGTATTTAGATCTTAAAACTAAGTCGTAAAAATGCACTAACAAATATTTGCTTAAAATTAACATTTTATTTAGTTTACAGATTTACTAGGTACATTTTATATATATATAGTATATGTACAATGTACATTTATATACACAATTATCTCAAGCCCTCTGTGAGGAAGAGGTGGTTACAAATAGCAGACAGTATTATTGTCCAAGTGTCTCCACTCTACCCCCATCCCATACACTCAGGTTCTTAGAGGGCATGGCTTTTTTGTTTGTTTGTTTTAAATCTCAGTGGTTTAGAAAGACCAGGTAAATGTCTGTTGTGATAAGGAAACTGAGATTCAAAATGACCATTTGTGGCAGAAATTGGAGTTTGAAGCTAGATTAAGCACAATATTCTTTTTAATTTAACAGTTGCTGTACTTAGTATTATAAGGTAGATTTAAGTTAGTTTAAATATAGAAGCTGATTTTCATGGTATGCTAACAACAAAATAACAAGCATAAGAATAAATAACTCTTTTACAAAATTTCCAAACTAAATAATGCATTTGAAATGCAAGCACAATATGAGTTACTGGCTTCAGGACTCTATCCTTTCAGACAAATAAGATGTTTTCCCCATTAAGCCCATATAATAACTCCCCTCTTTACATGGCATGTTAAATGTATACTACTGAAACATTTATTAAATTAAATTGTAATTAGTAGTGTGTGTTTCCCTGGAAATACCTTTGAGAGTTGAAGTGGTCTTTTTCATTTTTATATCATTAGCTTAGTCTATAACTCTTAGCACTTTACTGCTGATCAGTGTGTGTCACTTGAATTACTGACCATTCAGTTAAAATCTATTCTCAGGACCATGACAGGAATTCTATGGAAATATTATTATGTTATTACTATAAATATTACCACTTGTAACATAATAAATAATTCATAGTCTTCTATCATAAAAACTTGAGTTAGTTAAGAATGAACCACAAGTTATGCTACACATTTGATTCCTTGATATGCACAATTACCTTGTGTTTATCATCTACTCGCTTGAGAGTTCTAGGCAGTATAAGAACAGAGCCCCAAAGTCGAAAGCTTTCTTCCTTCTAAATATTAACCTATTTGTCTCAGCTATTAATAAATTTGGAGGTCATACAAAAGTTTTACAAACTCAGTTTGTCAAAATATATGTAAATGTAACCAATGGTATCTCTACAACACTATACACACCTGCAAATAACTTTCATTTCCAGGCTAAATTTTTCCAGAGTTTTATCTCCATTTAGTCATTTTTTTTTTTCTATGGTAGCCCCAAACTACAATTTTATCTTTTCTTTTTTTTTACTTTTTTTAACATAAGAATAAAAAAATCAAATTAGTTCTTCTATTCATATGCCAGTTAACTCTATAATACAGTTAAATATTAGTTTTTAAACCCTTCAAAATTATTTCAGCTCTTTCTCTTCCACTTTCCTTCCTGAAAATTCAGTCCAGAAATCATTATCTGAGGCTGAGAATGGCAGGTGAACATGCTGGAGGGAGAGCCACAGTGGCCCAGAGCAGGGTGTCAGAGTCTGCAAGATAAGGACAGGTTCCAAGGGGGTCTGGGAGAAGGCCTGAACCCAAAAAGGGATGAGGAGGGCATCAGCATGAGAAGAGTGGCCTGCCACAGGGTGTCACAGCACTTGAGAGGGGTGAGTAGGGATAGGGATACTCCATCAGAGAGAGGAAGAGAAAAGCCTGGGGGACATGGCAGGAAATTAGTTAACATACAGGGGAACTGATCAAATAAGTAAACATATTAAGTTAAATATTGTGAGCCACTATATTGTATACCTGTAACTTATATAATATTGTACAGCAACTATACTTCAATTAAAAAAAAAGTAAACGTATTAAGGATAATGATTTCTCACCATCAGAAGGATGTTACAACTAGAGAAAAGATGAAAAGTAGAATGACCACTGTGGTGATGAACTGAAATTGTAGATATCAGTGTGAACTTAATGATTTTCAACATACATAATAGATGCAGATGAACTATAGATATAAAAGTATATATGTGGGTGTGTGTCTATATATACGTGTGCATGTATACAAACATACATTTGCTATTTTCTGATTTTGATGGTACATTAATGGTTATGTCCGAGAAGATCCTTGAGGAAGAGAAATACACAAGTATTTAGGGGGCAATGATGGATCACGCATTTCAAATGTTTCAGGGGAAAAAAAGCTGTATACTGTAATTGTAACTTTTGTGTTTAGAAATGTTACTAAATTAATTAAAACATTATTTCAGCACAAGAATCAATAAATCAATGCCACATACTTCCAATTACATAAAATACTTCGTACCTATAGTTCTCAATTTTTAGGTGAATAACCACCCCTCTGAGAATCTAAATATGCAATCTCTCCCCAGAAAATAAATACATGATAAAAATCTCAATGACATTTCAGGAAGTTCAGTCACTGAACCCATTTAGTCACCCTGTTTCCCCTAAAAAATCAGGTCCATAGTCTTTAGTATCTTAGGCACTGCTTTAAATTATTACTCCTATATAGTAAAATATGTCAAAAGGACTCATGTAAATGCATGAAAATTATATACTTAAAATATGTTTATGTTTATTGAAAAATAAAATTGGGGTAAAATTAACAACGTCAACAATTTCAACCACCTTTGCAAGGCCTTTCATGGGAGGCAGGTTATAACTTTCCGACCTTTAAAATAATTCTGAGGTTCTGTATTACACTGGTGAAACAAGTATGATATATTGGCCTAAAACTATCTTGCCAACAAAATCCACCAGCTGAGCACCCAAAAAAGTAATGATAGAAAACGTCCTGCTTTGGGACAGAGTAAACCTGGTTCCTAACACAGAAAAAAACTCAGTCTACAAATGCTTTGGAGAGTGGACTTGTTTTGGTGGACTAAGAGTATGAAGGGGAAATTCTGACTTCCTGTGGTACTGGGCTGTCTGTAGTCACAGCTAGGAAGAAGAGACAGTAAGACAATTTCATATTTAAAACTGTATTTCAGAGACATGTGATAGAACTACCTAGGAAAAGGACGGACCAATTTGACCAACAATAGTATTTGATCTCCATGCCTTAGATTAAAGAAGATTTAGAAATTGCCCCTTAAGGATCAAGAAAAAGCAGTCTGCCAAACCAAGAGGAAAACCACACAATAATCTCCTGTGTGAAAATTCTATTTCTATCTGTAAAGAAGTTGCTCCCTTTATTACCTAGTCTTTAAAGTCCTAAGCACCTTTCTTTGCATACAGTGCCCAGTCTTTTTAGACTATGTAACCATCTCATATTTGTACCTAAGTCTAGCTAATGAAAATCAACAAATGTTTCCTAACTTTTCAGTTCACCTTCACAATGAATCTTGAGTATATTCAATATCAAGAGGACAATTTTCTTATGGCAAAAAAATATCAGCATTCTCACCCTCTCTTCCTTAATTTAGCCCACATACTATGGAGTTCATCTGAGGGCTCTCAGAAAGGCTGTTAAAAGGGTGGCTGTGTTTTTCAACATTAGAGTATTTTAAATGGTCTATTTTCAAAGACAGAATATGAATGAAAAGCAAAAATAGATTAAAAATTATAATTCAAGGATTAACCTATATATATTATTAAAATCACATTGAGGGGCTTCCCTGGTGGCGCAGTGGTTGAGAATCTGCCTGCCAATGCAGGGGACACGGGTTCGAGCCCTGGTCTGGGAAGATCCCACATGCCGCGGAGCAACTGGACCCGTGAGCCACAACTACTGAGCCTGCGCGTCTGGAGCCTGTGCTCCGCAACAAGAGAGGCCGCGATAGTGAGAGGCCCGCGCACCGCGATGAAGAGTGGCCCCCGCTTGCCGCAACTAGAGAAAGCCCTCGCACAGAAATGAAGACCCAACACAGCCATAAATAAATAAATAAATAAATAAATAAAATTAAAAAAAAAAAAAGACTCTGTGCTCCGAGTGCAGGGGGTGTGGGTTCAATCCCTGGTTGCTGCACGGTGCAGCCAAAAAATAAATTAATTAATTAAAAAAAAAAAAATTTAGCAAAGCTTAATATTATAAAAATGATTGAACTGTGAATTTTATCTTCAAAGAATCCAAAATAATAGACTTAATGCCACTTGTTTTTCAAAATATTTTCTGGTCAGATAAAGCAGTCTACAATCTTTCTGAGTTCTACCTCTTTGAAAGATTCTAGTAAAATCAAGATTTTACAATTAATATTTTATTCTCAGAGCAAAAATTAAGAAGCACACAAACGATTTTCAAGTTCCAAGCCCGAATAGGTTTGACACTTGCTGAATTAGAGACCTAACTGTCTTCATTATTTGATATGTCTGACACTGGGTTTTAAAGTAAATTTTCAAATAAAGAGTCAAAATCAAGAATTCCAATCTCTTTATCCTGGAGGCAATGAAGGTCTTCAAAATTTAGGCTAGCCTACCCTTCCAGCCTTATTTCCAACTATTATAAAGTTACCACTTCGGGGTCAGATCCTAAAATCAACATGCAGTGCAAATTAATATTGAACTGTCCCCCAATATATCATCCATAATGCACAATTACATATAAACTGACTTGTTTTTCTTCCTGCACTAAAGCAGATACCTGTTTCTTTGAGCACATAAGAAGTAACTAGTTTATATTAAGGCACCTAGACTAACTCAGCAAGGTGAGATGCTCACACTATAAAAGTATGTGGAAGCTGAAAATGACTGGGGGAACAGAGAATTCACCTCTCCCACCATGCCTACCCTAGGACAGGCACTCATTCCAGTAGAATGGCAGAAAAAATTGCTTGCACTCTTTTTCTCTAAAATTCTCATTCATTTCCTCTTTCTCTCTCTCTGTCTGTCCCTCTGCCTCTTTTAATTTTTTTAGGGAAAACAATATCTAGTTGGAATCATACAAGTTCAAGGCATACTGGACGCACTCTACTGAACTCTGCACTATATCCAGTATTCCCAAATGAGCCTCTGCATAGTGCCTAAGAACACACCAGACTGAGAAACAGACCGGGTTTGGTTCTGGCATCTGCTAGCAGTGTGACCATGGGCAAGTAACCTAACATCTCCATGCTTCAGTTTCTTCATCTCTAAAAAGGAGATAACAATAATATAATACTTATATCATAGGGTTACTGTTAAGGACTGTATGAGTTACATACATAAAGTATCAGTACTTTATGTACTTGAAATATTCCCTGGCACATAATAAGTTATGTAGGGGTTGGTTATTGTTTTCCCAACTGGACTGCCCGCTCAATGTCTATCCCAGTTCTATTCTTCAAAAATCTGTCCTAATACCTCCTTCTCAAGTAAGGCAATAATAATTCCAACCAGGGAACCAGGGAAAAGCTCTCCTATACCTTTAAACATCTATGGTTCTTAATTTTTGTATGACTCTACTGACTTGTATTTACTTACTAAAAATGTTACTTATCTTTTTATGTATACTTTACATTGTCATAAAAATTATTAGCTCCTTTAGGGAAGAAAATATGGGAAAACAAATTATGCCTCTTTTATACAAAAAAGTCACTCAAGTAAATACTAAATATTGCTTATGAAGCAAGGTTACTGGATAAAGGTTTCCCAACAAAGGACAAAGAGATAAAGAAATCAACTGTTAAATATAGATTCTCAGTTTGTATCAATGTATAAGTCTCAAACCAAGAATTGTTATAAGAGCCAAAGCTGCTCTGAGCATATATCTCAAAAATGAGGACTTAGCTCATAAGGAATAGCTTGTAGTCTCTAAGTCAAGAATATTAAAGTATGGTAAGTCTTAGCTTTCTGTGATTTACAAACAATGTTAGATTGTTGTTAGATTTGGCCTAAAGTCTGAAAAACAATGTATTAAATACTTACTTAAAAGGTGACTTTTTAAAGAATATTTATTTATTAACTTATATTTATTTTGGCTGCGCTGGGTCCTAGTTGCGGCATGCAGGGTCTTTTAGCTGCAGCACGCGGACTTCTTAGTTGCAGCATGCGAAGTCTTAGTCGTGACATGCATGGGGGATCTAGTTCCCCGACGAGGGATTGAACCTGGGCCCCCTGCATTGGGAGCACAGAGTCTTACCCACTGGACCACCAGGGAAGTTCCAAAAGGTGACTTTTATGTGTTATGCACTGCAACTATGTAGATGAAAAGATTTAGACCCTGCACTCAACAAGTCTATACAAAGACAGCTAATTAAACAGTAATGTTCAAGGTATAGTGGGGATAACAGAATAACAATATTAACACCCATTCTCCTTTATCTGCAGCTGAAGTCTTATCAAAGAAGAGAAAAACAAAAGCTGTAGTTGACAAAAGGACTGACCAGAAAAACAAATAAGTAACATTCAGAGATTGTGTATTTATTCTAAATACAGCTGGTTATTAACTATTTCATCTGGACAAATGTCACAGAGATTTCAAACCAAATATCTGGCCTGGACCCCCAGATATTACTCTACTAAGTATACATTCAAGAAGTTATTCTTTAAATTTTAATATTAAAATTTTTTTGGAAATTGCTATGGTTCTCCTAATGCACCTAGGAAGTTTTCTACAAATTAAAAAATGATCTTATATTTGTCTACGGTTTGTCATTTAAGATCACTAACATTACATAGTACAGGTAAGATGTAGTATTTCTTCACATATAATGATTATGTTACCAATCTATGGAAGAAAAGGTATGTCCTGCATATTTTATCCACCTATTTAGACCCACACCTCTGCTCTACACCAGCAGCTTGCAAGCTAGGTATACTATGCTTCTTACTCAACCAGAGACAGACAAGTTAACCAACTCTACCAAGTATCAAGTTTGCAGACTTTGTACCACCATGTTTTAACTATGAACTATTACAATGCAGATATTTCCAAACAGCCACAAACCTACCCTCAGGTAAAATACTCTGGTCAGTTGATAAAATATTCTTCCCTTCAATGAAGGGGTATTTCATACCTAATTCAATTAATCTAATTCAACACCAAAATAAAAATACCAGGAGTTGAATGTAATTAGCAAAATTTAATGCACAGTACATAAAGGTCCAGCATCAACTCAATTTTCTCTGTCATGGATAGTCAATCCACTATTCTGCCTTTTACCTTCATAAAACAAATAGAGAAATACAACAAAATTGCATCAAACTGAGGAGCTAGGTTATAAAGTCAGTCTATATGAGGTGAAAATATTATAAAGTCATTTAAGATTGTCATTTAAGATAACTAATCTTATACACGGTAAAGTGTTTTTGCATATATAATGATTATGTTACCAACCTACAGTCAAAATAACCCTTGACAATCTCTTAAAATGGAATACAGGCAGGGAAAGGTGCTCATAGGATAAAACACACTCATAAGAAAAATGAGAGTGAACTAAAGAACAAGGAGAGTCATCATATTTCACTAATTCCAGGGCTTATACTTAATGAATGAATTCCCAGGGTAATCATTTGCATGATTAGGATCCTCTACGCCATCCTTCTTTTTCAAATTCAGAGAACATATGTTTAAGTTAAACACTCATGTGATATGGCTTCACTACACTATCTGAGCCAGAGAATAAAATTATCCTGGAGTAATAAGTAACCACCAGATGCTATTTCCTTTTGTAGCATCATCGATTGAAGAGAACTTCTCCAGAGTTCTATTCAACCACTACACCCCCCACCCCTCTTCTCAACTTTTACTGAGTTTCCAAAACTGTGCCATCTACAAGAAAGAGGCAAGAAAATACTGAAATCCCTTTACACCATCAAGTTAAATTTTAAAACGTATTCGCATAACAAAAGAAAATATAACACATGATCCCTGCAGTTATTTGGGCTATTGTTTTCTCAAATCATTCAGAGTTCATTAATAGTTGGAAACATATCAAAACTCAATTTTAGTGAGAAATCATATCTTACCCACAACCATAAGTGTGAATTCAAACCCTCTCTTCACTGATTTTCTGTATACTTGATTTGGGAGATTTGCAAATCCCACATAGCCTTCAAGGTTCTTCTGTTGCTGAGAAAAGCAAAAGGAGTCCGGTTATTCATATATCAACAAATCACTTCTGTCACACATTTCAAATTCCCTTCATTAACCTATTTTTAGAAAACTATATAAACTACTATTCATGGTGAATCAAACTGATTTTATAGTGTTACCAATAAAAGTATTAGTTAATTGCAAAAATGGACAAAATGAATTGAGCACAAGTTGACTGACAATAGACAATTATAAAAACCCAAGGGAATAAAATAAAAATTAAAGAAACCTGCCTCAGAGCAAAGATTTCAATTTATAGTAAGTTACTAATAATAAGATTCTAACCAATCAACTAAAAAAAAAACAAAGGATTTTTCACAATACAAAATTCAAATCCCCTTAAAATTATATTAAGGACTCTTTTAATCATCCCCTTTGCTCATACTAATTACCAGAGGCAGGAGTTTCTTGAAATTTATCTTCTTATTCATGAAGTAAAATCAAAACGTGGAGTTTAAAATTTTTCATGAACTCTTAAAAGCTCTCATGATCAATGTCAATCAGTAACATTATCTTTCAAACTGTTATACTAGGTCCAATTATGTCACTTCAAGGTTTTTACATGAGCCTGCTGCCTCTATCATCAGGGACATCAGATTTATCCAGGTTTTAAAGTAAATTTCAATTCAGTTTTCTGTGTGGGTTTTGATTCTTTGATGACCTCAATAAGTTTCATGAGTAATTCAAAGAAATCTACTTCTAAATTGGCATAGTAAATCAGTCTGATTTTCAACTTACCCATTGGTGAGAAACACTGTCCATAGTTCAGACCATCTGAGTGAGTAGAATCTTACTGATTAATTTACTTAGGGGTAGGTCTTACTCATTCATTAAAATATAATGGCAAAATATTCCTAAGAGGTACACATTTTTCTTAAAGATTTTTGCCACATTTAAATTCTCATCAAAAAAACTCATATGGGATCAAATTACTAATTCAATACATTTGGATTTAACAAAGAACAGCAATCTGCATTCCTTACTAGCATCACATATGTAACTAAATATTCCATCCATAATATTTTTACCTTTTTTAAAATTCATATAAACTAATTTTTAAGACAAATATTGAGAAGATAAGTAAGCCAATTAAATTGAAAGGCTAATTTTAAATATACTAGTTAGGATACTGATCAGAATATTTTAAAGTCAAATATTTGAAAGCCTACTATGTGCAGAGCTAAGAATATGCATCAAATTTAAGGCTTCCTTGGTTCATATTTCATCCAACTGTAACTGAAATTTAACTTAGACCAGAAAAAAGCCTCTCTATAAATTATGTAGCATACTCACAGCTACTTTGTAAAGAACACATTTCCATCATTCCAGTGTTCCAGATTCCAACAGACAGATCCACAGAGGAACAGTAAACGAGGAATTCCAAGAATCATACACGGCACATTCAGTCGAACAGGAGAGAAATCCATTGGAACATAGTAAAAGATAGAGGGGAAAAAAATGAAAGTTACTTACATGTAACTCAACAAATTAGAGGTAAATTACAAATAAATTGAAGGCAGACTTTTTTCTACTCACGTCAAGGTAATATTTTTTGTCGGATATAAGGCCCAGTGAGTTTTAATCCATTTCAGCAGCTCTCCTGATCAAACACAGAATCAGAGGCCTCCTATCTATCTTTTTATAAAGAACAATTACTATGCCCTGTACCTGAAGTCTTACAAGAAATGGTGAAAAAAGTGTAAAGTATGATGTTTCAAGAAGATATACAGGGGCCAAATTTAAATCCCAAGAAGAAAAAAATGTAAATTTCATACAATTTTGCTTTGTCAGTCACTGGATTAAGACAGCTCACTTCAGATAAATGCCAATGTTTTAGTTAAAATCTTTATACAGTGCTATATTTCAAGTAATTAAAATAAAGTTAAGAACTGGAAGAAATGCAAACTTGTAGATACAGGAAAGGGAAGGAAGCTAAAGATGGCAAGCAGTAACAAATGGAAAGATGAAGTAAATGTGACCTGTAAAAACTGAAAGGCAAATAATATAGCATAGAGAAGAAAACAGACTATCCTTGGACAAAATGTCTTTAAAAAGGGTATGTCTTTATTCTACATTGAAGAAATCTATGAGTTATATCACAACCTAGAACAGATGATGATGATTATTCAAATGCCACCTTCAAAGAGAGGACTGCCCTGACCACCCTTATCTAAAATTACAACCCATTCCTCATCTCAGCACTTTGCTGCTTTATGTTTTTCTCTTTAGCACTTACCACCATTTAACATACATTTTAAAAATCTTGTTTATTGTGATCTCCACCCACCCTACCTCCAACTAAAATGTAAACTCCATCAAGGTACAGATTAAATGAATTACGTAAGTTGTGGCATCAAAAAGAGGAAGCCATCTGGGAGAGCTGAAGAAGTTTCAGAGAAAATATTTTAGGTTACATATTCAAGGAACCCACCATACAAAAAGGTGTAAGAAAAACACCTCCATCTACCCCTGTGTCTTATTTATTACTTTATCCTCAACTCCTAGAACAGTCTCAGGCACAACTAGGAGACTGAATTAAGAAAAGGGAGAAAAGCATTCTAGGGCAAAGGAATGGGCCCTAAAGTGGGGATGAACTTGGTACTTTCAGGACCAAAAAGAAGGTACATGAACTACAATGAGGTGAGGTAGTGGACCAGGGGATAAGTGACAAAAAATGAGGTCAGGGAGGCAGGCAGGGGCCAGATCATGTGGTACCCAGCCAAAGTAAGAAATATGGATGTTATTTTAGGCATGATGGGAAGCCACTGGAGGGTTTTACACAGGCAAGTGACCTGACCTGATTTGTGTTTTAAAGATAGCTCTTACTGCTAAGAGAAGAAATGGAAATAAGAAAACTAGTAAGGAGCCTACTGCAATAGTCCAAGAAAGAAAGGGTATACTGAATTTAGATGGTATGGATGCAAAGAGAGATGAAGATTCAGAATATGTTTTGAAAGAAGAATCGTCAGGACATTGCCGGTGGGTTAGATGGGACTGGCAAAAGAAAAAGAGACAAAAAATAAAGAGACAAAAGATAACTCCTAAGTACTTGGCTTGAACAACTCAATGGCTAGTGATATCTCCAGGGAAACAGGGTACAAAGGGGAGGAAAAGAGTGGGCGGTGGGGGCCAAAATCACCAGAATCAAAAATAGCTTTGAACATGTTAAGTGGAGGTGTCTGTTACATATTCAAGAAGAGATGGCCGGTAGGCAGTTAAACATATGAATTCAGAAATTCCAGGATTGGTTGGTGCTGAAAATATAGATTTAGGAAACATAAGCATATAGATAGTATTGGGAAAGGATCAGATTCCCAAAGAGAGATTATAGATAAAAGGGGGTCTAGACAGTGTCCTGGAACACTCCAACATTGAGATGTTAGGCAGAGAAAGAATGAGAAAGATTGATCAGTCAGTGAAGAGAAAGGAAAACTAGGACTGGCTCAAGGTCACTCACTTGTGTTAAATGCTACTGAAAAGTCAAATGAAATACCAGAGATGTGAACATAAAATTTGGAAATAAGATTACTGGTAGTTTTGCACAAAAGCAGTCTCAGTAACAGTGAGGAAGAAGAGTGACTAGGTTGAGAGTAGATAATTCTCTGTATATAACTACTATAACATTTTAAATAATTTCACGTTTTAAATTAAATTATTTTAAAATTAAACATGTTACTTGCCAGTTTCCCTACACAACTGATTTCCCAGGAGAGAATCATGTCATATTCATCTCTACATTCCTAACAGAGTGCTGATACACAGGAGTTATTAAAAAAGATAAATGACAAAAACATACTTTCAGGAAAATTTCTTCTGAGAAAGAAACTGTGTCTCAACACAAAAGACAGACTTAGGAAATACACCAATAATATAACACTGGTTGACTAAAACACACAGACTTTTCACATTTCATAAGAATCTTTCCTTACCCCAAATTCTAAAATCAACCACAGTCTATAATTCAGAAGACCTACACTGATTCTTTTTCTGCACAAATATAATGTTCACAGTGCCAGTATGAAATATAACCTCTGAATAAAGAAATATTACTTATAGACCTGAGTGATATAACTGTGACATTTATAAGCATGCGAATGTAGATAAAAGTATATTCACCCAAAATACCTCTAGGTCTTAAGAGTATTACTTGATTTCAAACATCAGTTACATAAGAAGAAACAGTTATCAAATCACCTTTTCTAAAAGAGTATGTTTACAAAATCTTTTGGTTACTATCTAAAAGATATGCCAAATCTCTATGCCAAAATTCACATTTAAGAAAATCAAGCTACATTTCCACTGCTTGCTATTTCACTACCTGTGGAAAAATCAACTTAAATACAATATCCAGTAATTTCAGTGTTTAACTTATTTAAACTGACTTCTAGAAATCAATTATATTCAAAGAACAAGATACCTCAAAAAGGTTTCAATTGACAGATTATTGGAACCCTTGAGATTTGTTTATATTCTCTTGCCATTTGTTCTTATTCCAAAGAATAAAGTTATCAAAATCTTGGCATGTGAAAATCCGTTATCATTTTAAAGGTTTGAATATTAGTATCTATAAATATTAATATTTATAAATCAATATATATTTTCCAAAGGAGAAAAGCAGCAACTTGTTTTGAAAACTGCTAAATATGCTTTTCAATAACAACAACGAAATTGAGTTGTGACAGGCTGGAAGTGACAAAAGTCGGAATTTGAGGAAAATTAAAGCATTTTTGGTAGGATCTACTATAAACCTTCAGCTCTCCTCATCTTTACAAAAAGAGATATTCAGCCCCGAATTACATAAATATGACCAGGATTCTATTTCTCCCCTTAGTAATTACAATTAAAACAAACAAACAAAAAAAAAACAGACTGCAAAGATCCAAGGAAGGTTTACATCAGTAACTTAAAATTTCAAAGGTAACATTTGATCTTTCCTAAATAATTTCAAGTTCAAGCTGTACCCCACTTTGGATTTTAAAACATAGACAAACTGTATGCTGTTTCACATACTGACAAATACAATTAAATTTCTTTCACCTAAAGTTTACGTAATTCTAAATACAAAAAACAACTACTCACTACAAAAGAAAAAAGATACATAAATTTACTTGTCTACTCATTATTACTAACAAAAGTCTTACATCATACACATAGATGAAACTGTCTAGCACTCAGTCAAATTCCTCCCATCTCTTACATAATTCAAGGGGAAAATTAAAGAACTTCACTTTTTAAATGTCTTAAATATTTTAAATATAACTGGTGTAAAAATACCTAGATTCTAGATTTAATATAACAAGAACACTAAGATGTTACAAGATAATAAACTTGTCCTAAATGTTAACTTTGATGTTCCCTCCCCAATTTTCTCTAAAGATCATATCTTAGTTTGCATGCCCCCAGCTCCTCCCTTTTTACTGAGATGAACAATTGTGTACAAATGGAACCAACTTTTACTTTCTTAATCTTATTCTGGATTCTTGGTTAATCTACCTAAAAGATTTTAATATTTAATTGTATGAACACATGTAAGAATGAGATAACTTAAAAGTTTAAATACATTTTTTTCTTTGCTCTGAACTTGGAATTTAAATCTCTACTCACAGAATTACTGGCCACACTCATTCAATCAACACAGTTACTGGACCCTTACAATGTTTGTATTAGTAATTAGGGATGTAAAAGCTAATAAAAACAAGGTCCCTGCTTATAAAACTAAGAATCTGAGGTCAGGTAAGTTAGAAGACAATTATATTAACACAGTGATAAATACTATAATGGAGGCAAGCACAGAAAGACGGCTATGAGAATGAAAAAAAGGGTGCTTTCTCCTATCCTGGAGTCAAATCCTTCAGATCCTGAAGGACTAGTAGGCCTTAGTCTGATGAGAAATGTGGGTAGGTGCTAGAGAATATAAGCAGGCTAATTGGTAACTGTAAAGGTCCAAAAGCAAGAGGAGAGAACACAGTTCTTTATGGTAACTACAAATAGTTCAATACAACTCATTATCAGGGTCCAGGAGATACAGGGTAGGAAAGTTAAGCAAAAGCCAAATTATAAAGGACTTTGTTGGCCACACTAAAGAACTTAGATTAGGCTTCATCTTGAAAACTTATGAACAGCATTAAAGGATCTGAAGCAGAAAATTGCACAATCACATTAATTCACATGCCAAGTCACATTCATATTTTAGAAAATTACCACTAACAATAATATTGAGGATGAACTGCAGGAGATAATGGTAGCAATCCCAAGATCTGTTGCAGTAGCCCAGGGAAGACAGAAGCAGTGGGGATGAAGAGAAATTAAGTTAGAATGCTACTGTCCGTAACAGTAGCCACTAGCTACATGTGGCTATCGAGCACTTGAAATTTAGCTAGTCTGAATTGATATATGCTCTAAGTATAAAATACAAACCAGGTTTTGAAGACCAATTATGAAAAAAAGAATAAAGCATGTCAATTTTTATACTGATTACAGGTTGAAATAAAATCTTAGCTATACTGGGCTACATAAAATCTGATACTAAAGTTAAACTCACGTGTTCCTTTTTACTTTTTAAATGTAGCTACTAGAACAGTTTAAATTACATATGTGGCTTGCATTAACTTCTAATGGACAGTGCTGGGTGAGATATTAATGACATGAACTGACAAGTCTTTGTAACTTGTGGGGTGAGTGGTAAGACTCAAGTTTATGAATTTAGGTTGAGCAACTGGATTAACGGTTGTTGCAATCATTAAAAGCAAAACTCATTTGAGTTTAAGGTGCTAAATTGGCTTTAGGGAGACAAATATCTAGTAGGCAGCTACATATATAAAAGAAGTTCTAGAAATGTCTAGGTTAGGCAGATATTAACATTTTAAGTCAACAACATTTAAACGGTATGAAGGCCATGGGTATGGATCCAGTTACAGTATACAAAGTAGGAAGCAGGTCAGAACCAACACCAACATCCCACTACCACCACCACTATCACCTACACAAACCTAGGAAAAGGGGAGAGAGAAGAAGAATGAGGAAAGTAGTTCTTAGAAGCAGTTCAAGGAGGTCAACTGTAGTGGCCTCCTTCAAGAAGTGGTCAACTGTACCAAATGCTCTGGAGTGGTCAATATAGAGACATAGAAGAATCAATATATCATTATCAGGGACCACTGTCAGAGCAGTGGAAAGACAGGGGAAAGATAGATGAAGGCAGATTGGAATTAAATAAGCAGTGAATAACTAACTGCAGGCAGTAAGGGTAAACAATTCTTTCTGAATGCTTATCTGTGAATAGAAGAGCAATAAGGTAGAAGCTAGAGGACAATAAAGGGTTATGCAAGTTTTAGGAATTTAAAAAAAAAAAGGATAGCTGCATGTTTAAATGCTAATAAATGCTGCGAGTTTGGTGTCAGTAGATGCAAATTATTACATATAGAATGGATAAACAACAAGGTCCTACTGTATAGCACAGGGAGCTATATTCA
Source organism: Eubalaena glacialis (assembly GCF_028564815.1). NCBI lineage: Eukaryota > Metazoa > Chordata > Mammalia > Artiodactyla > Balaenidae > Eubalaena > Eubalaena glacialis. The sequence continues at coordinate 86,409,125 of NC_083723.1, read as the reverse complement.
ATATCCTGGGATAAACCACAATGGAAAAGAATATAAAAAAGAATGTATATACGTGTATAACTGAGTCATTCTGCTGTACAGCAGAAATTAACACAACACTGTAAATCAACTATACTCCAATAAATAAATTTTTTAAAAATGCTTTAAAAAGTAAAAAATAAGTTAAAAAAAAAAAGATTACCTAGACAGGGACTTCCCTGGTGGCACAGTGGTTAAGAATCTGCCTGCCAATGCAGGGGACACGGGTTCAATCCCTGGTCCGGGAGGATCCCACATGCTGCGGAGCAACTAAGCCCGTGCACTGCAACTACTGAGCCCGCGTGATGCAACTACTGAAGCCCACGCACCTAGAGCCCATGCTCCGCAACAAGAGAAGCCACCGCAATGAGAAGCCTGTGCACCTCAATGAAGAGTAGCCCCCGCTCGCTGCAACTATAGACAGCTAACACACAGCAACAAAGACCCGATGCAGCCAAGTAAATAAATAAATAAAGTTAATTAAGTAAAAAAAAAAAAAAAAGATGACCTACACAAGCAGCTGAAGAAAGGAAGGTAAACCAGGATACAGATAACATTCTGGAATGATGGGCAGGATTTTCTCTAAACTCCAGAAAAAAAAATCACCTGCTAATCCTAAAAGAGGAGGGATGGACCAGGGAACTTTAAGAGAGAAAGATTTGAATGAGCAACCACCAAAACAAAAAGAAGGGCTAGGAATACACAGCAGGCAGCCAAGGAATTCTGTCCACTAGTTTAGGCTGAAGATCTGTGTGAATGTATCCCTGAAGCCACGAGATCTTTTACTCCAACAGTAATCTGTAACTTGAATGTAAGCCAATAGGCTGTTATTTGAAGCTGTTATTTTGCAGAAAGGGTACACAGAACTACAAGGGATCAAGGGAGCTGACAAGTATGGTTGAAGTGATTTAGTGAACAAAATGGAGAGAGTCGAGGATCCAAGGTATGAAGTAAGGAAATGAGACAGCAAAGAATATGAAATTGTGAATAGAATGAGCCATACAATTAAGATTTCAGAGGTGGAACAGAAGTTCCAGATGATGATCACATGGAGCCATTAAAATGATGGCTCAACCATAATCCAGATACTGTGAAGCTAAATTATTGAACAAGTTTTACACATGGGCACTAAAAATGCCCCAGAATGGTAAGAGAGCTTGGGGTAGAAAGAAAAACTGAGTGTTTGGTGACATCTTTAACAAATAAGGAGAAAACAGGGATGTGGTAACTGACAAATTTAAGAAAGGTGAGAAAATACTGTTGTTAAATAGCATAAGCTTTAAAGAAGCAGGGCTTTTTTTAAAGGAAGAATGGTCTAGAGTCTAGACAAGCACTATCTGATAGAAATGTAAGGTGAATGACATATGTAATTATAAATATTCTAGTAGACACATCATGGAAGTAAGAGTAAAAAGGTGAAATTAACTTTAATATCATTTTATTTCACCCAATGTATATACAATATTATCATTTCAATATGCAATCAATATAAAAAGTTATTATGACTCATTTTACATTATTCATTACTTCCTTTTCCTTTGTAATAATCTTTGAAATATAGCATGACTTATTTAGGACTAGCCACATTTCAAGTGCTCAAGAGCCACATGTGGTTAGCGGCTACCCTACTAGATATAGAAATAGAAATTTCATAGATATAGGACATTTTCATCATTACCAAAAGATCTACTAGAGAGCACAAAACTAAATGAATAGCAGTACCCAGTAGTAAGTGAGGATATGGGAAAATAGGCACTTTCATACATGACTGGTAGAATATAAACTGAAACCACTTCCCTGAAGATCAATTTGGCCATGTGCATCAAAAACTTAAGTTTTCATGCTCTCACACTCAACAAATTCCACTTTCATGAATTTATAATCTTACAAATTTATAAGATTTAGATAAAAGAACATTCAACAAAACACTATTAATGATAATGAAAAATCATAAAAACCAAAGTTTCAAAAACAAGTGAAACAAATAATACATTATGGTACTCCCATGTGTTAAAACACCATGCAGCCATTAAAATTAAAGTTTTAGGAGAACAGACATGACAGATAACAACATACTGAATAGAAAAACTATTATTAGACAGCTGATGCAGTAATATTTACCTTTAAACATTCTCTTATGTATACACTGGAAAAAAAAAGGATATAGACTAGTGACATTAACAAAATTAGCAGAACAAAGACTTCAGAAAATTCTCTCCTTCATTAAAAGCAAGAGAAAATTTCTTCCGAACTCTGGAAATTAACAAAAGGCTTGCAGCAATCCAAAGAGCGCTTATTCAAGAAAAAGGGCTGAATCTCAGTAAAAATTGCAGCATTTGTTGCATTTTAACTCGCCTATTCTTATCTTCCCTCATCAGCTCTACAGTAGCCTTGAAAACCCACAGCAGGCAATCATGGCAAAAATTAGCACCCTGTCAGCAACTGGAATAGGCAGAATAGGCTCCTTCAGAGCCCCATTCCCAAAGAACATTATGTGACCTGTTTATCATTATGTGATGATTCCCTGCAAGACCCCACAAATAACCACTAGGATAACCAGAGGCTTCAGTGACAACACAGGACAAAGAAAATAGACTTTATAGAACTAGTTCCCCAAAAGTCATTAAACGAGCAAACAGCAAACAGCAATAATAAATAAACACTGAGGGGTGGAGGAGAAAGGGGAGAGGGAGAATCTGACCACTGGTGTCACGCTGTATTGTTTAAAATGTCCAGTTTTCAATAAAAAATTATCAGACATGCAAAAAAAACCCAAGAAAGCATAACCCATATTCAGAGGGGGAAAAAGCAATCAACAGAAACTAACCCTGAGAAAACTCAGACATTAGACAGAGACTTTAAATCTGCTATTTAAAATATGTTCAAATAACTAAAGGAAATCATGTCTAAAAAACTAAAAGTATAAGAACTACATTCACCAAATAGAGAAAATTAATAAAGAGATAGAAATTATTAAGAAGAACCAAATAAAAATTCTCAAGTTGAAAAGCAGAATAACTGAAATGAAACTTCACTAGAGAGAGAGGATCAAAAACAGATGTGAGCTAGCAGAAGAATTAGCAAACTTGAAGATAGGTCAAATAACATTTACCAGTCTAAGGAACAGAAACAAAAAAAGAGTGAAGAAAAAACTGAACAGAGCCAGAGACTGTGGAACAAAATCAAGCATACCAACCTACACATAACGGGAGTCCCTGAAGTAGTGGAAAGGAGGAGGGAGAGAGAGAGGGAAAGAGACAGGGGGAGAAAGGGAGTAAGAGGCAAAAAGTATGTTTGAAGAAACAAAGGCAGACAACATCCCAAATCTGAAGAAAAATATGTTTACACATTAAAAGCTCAGCAACTCCAAACAGGAAAAAAGCAAAGAGATCCACACCTAGACACATCAAAATCAAACTGCCAAAAAACAGAGACAAAAAATCAGGAAAGCAGCAAGAGAGACTTTAAATGACCATATACAGGGGACTCTTAAAATGAATAATGACTAACATGTCATCAGAAACCACAGAGGCCAGAAAGTAGATGGATGACATATTCAAGATGTTAAAACAAAAAGACTGTCAACCAAGAATTCAGTATCTACCAAAGGTATCTTTCAAAAATGAAGGTGAACTTAAGACATTCTCTGATAAGCAAAAACTGAGAGAATTCCTCACAATCAGATATGCCCTACAAGAAATACTCCATAAAAGACAGTACAAATATAATTTTTATTTGCAACTCTCTTCTACCTGACTTAAAGGAACACTTCATGAAGCAATAATTATTAAACTGTATTCTTGGGTTTATAAAGTAAAAAGAAGTAATTTGTATGACACTAAGAGCACAAAGGAGGGAAGAGGAAATGAAAGTATACAGGAGCAAAATTACTGTATTCTACTGAAACTAAATTGGTAATAACCCAAATTACAATGTTATCAGTTATTAATTGTAATCGCCAGGGCAATAAATAGATAAATAACCTAATTAAATATTGGGCACAGCACTTTAACAGACATTCCCTCAACGAAGATATACAAATTGACACTAAGCACATGAAAAGATGTTTAACATCATTAGCCATTAGGGAAATGCAAATTAGAACCACAATGATACCACCTCACTCCTACTACTATAGTTTAAAGGGACAGACAATAACAAATGTGGACATGGATGTGGAGAAATTGAAACCTTCACACATTGCTGGTGGGAATGTAAAATGCTACAGCTGCTTTGGCAAACAGTTTGGTAGTTCCTCAGAAAGTTAAACATAGTTACCCTATGATCCAGCAATTCCATCCCAAGGTATAGATCCAAGAGAACTGAAAACATAAGTCCACATAAAAACTGTTACTTAAATGTTCTTGGCACCATTACTCACAATAGCCAAAAAATAGAAATAACCCACATGTCCATCAACTGATGAATGGATAAACAAAATTATGTGGTATTATCTATGCAACAGAATATCATTCAGTAATAAAGAGGTACAAAGTACTGATGCATGCTATCAATACAATATAGATGAACCTTGAAAACATCATGCTAAGTGAAAAAGCTAGTTGCAAAAAAATATTGAATGATTTCATTTATATGAAATGCCCAGAATAGGAAAACTCTATAGAGATGGAAAGTAGATTAGTGGTTGCCTAGACCTGGGAATAGGAGAGAATGGGAGTAATTGTTAATAAGTACAGGGTTTCTTTTTGGGCTGATGAAAATGTCCTCAAATTAGATACTGATGATGGTTGCACAACTCTGTGAATATACTAAAAATGACAGAACTGAATTTTCTGGCATGTAAATTGTATCTCAATAAAGCTGTTATAGAATTAAGTATGTAGTGTCTATAATATACTACCTTACATATATAATTTTTATATCTCCTTTCCTACATGTATCTTCTCATTTGTGTAAAAAGATAGGAAGAAACTAAAAACTAAGCAAGAAATTATTAAGATTGGTTACCCATATGGATGGGTGGTTAAATGGCAGAAAAGGAAAATGAGAATAGGATAAATGATATGAGAGGTGGAAGGGATACTTCCAGACATACTGTTTTACAGAATTGACTATTAACACCACAATAATGTTTCACATATTCCAATGAAAAAAATAACCAAAATCAGCCAGGATGTGAGAAGAGCTCAAAATGGACTAAAAACAGTAACAAATAAAACTAACTGTACTTCAAATGAGTAACATAACACCAATGAACAAGGTGGGTAAGAAAAGAACATAACTCTGGAAAACAGTATGTTGACTGTATAGTATAAGACTAAAGACAGGGGCTTCCCTGGTGGCACAGTGGTTGAGAATCTGCCTGCCAATGCAGGGGACACGGGTTCGAGCCCTGGTCTGGGAAGATCCCACATGCCACGGAGCAACTAGGCCCGTGAGCCACAACTACTGAGCCTGCGCGTCTGGAGCCTGTGCTCCGCAACAAGAGAGGCCGCGATAGTGAGAGGCCCGTGCACCGCGATGAAGAGTGGTCCCCGTTTGCCATAACTAGAGAAAGCCCTCGCACAGAAACGAAGACCCAACACAGCCATAAATAAAAAATAAAAAAAAAGACTAAAGACAAAAAGAAATGTACGCGATACTATACTCTAGTAAGTAAATATATTTATAACAGCAATTCTGAAACTACACTTATGTGTATACCAGAACTGAACAAATAAATAAATTGTAGATGAGAGTCAGGTTTTCCACTGTTAGAGAAAGGAGTTACAAATAAGAAGAGAGAAAGGCTAGACTGAATCTTGTGTTAGTAAATTAGAATTGGTGTATTAGTATGAATTCATGGTTTTTAATATACATAAACATATATATTTATGTTAACATATATATTACATATATTATCTATACATATACATAGATATGTATAGAAGTGCAGATGTGTGAATGTACACAAAAATATAACTTCCTAGATCTATGTTCAAAACACCTAGAAGCAAAGACACCCCAGGAGTAATGAGCACTTTTAATGCTGAGACCTTGGCTTCTAAATACTATTCTGAAATAAAAGGAACCTGAACTCCTTGGAAAATGATCAATTCCAGGGCTTAAGGAAGAAAAATAAAAGACGAACCAGAAAATAAGGAAGTGCTCCAAAAAAAATGATGAGGCATGTTGAAAGATGAATAGGAGCTAATGGGAAAGAGCTCCCAATGGTCAAATTCAGGACAATTGGAGCAATAAGCAATGATAAAATTAACATTCATGTGTCCTAATATTAATAAATAATTGAATGAATGAATGCATGAGATAGAACAGAACAATTCTTCCTTACAAAAGAATTCCCATTAAAAAATGTAGCATTGGGAATTCCCTGGCAGTCCAGTGGTTAGGACTTGGCACTTTCACTACCATGTACTGGGTTCAATCCCTCATCTGGGAACTAAGATCCTGCAAGCCACAAGGAGTGGCCAAAAAAAAAAAAAAAAAAAAAAAATTGGAAACAGAAAATCACTACTAAGGTAAACAGCACAGTAATAATTGTAACAGACAAGAATTATTGACAGATAGTAGATAAAGGTATGATGAGAAATAAGTTATTTGCATAGTTCAACAAAGGACTAGTATCTAAAATATACAACTCAATTAGACAACAAGCACAACTTAAAAATGGACCAAAGATTTCAACAGACCACCAAAGACATACAGATGGCAATAAGCACATGATAAGATCCTCAACATCAGTCGTTAGGAAAATGCAAATTATGATCACAATGAGGTATCTCTACAATTCCACTAGAAAGGCTGAAATTAGTCAGAGTGGCCATCCCAGGTGTTGGTGAATATGTGAACCAACTAGAATTTTTATACACTGTTGATGGGAACATAAATGTTAACATCTATGTGGGAAAATGGTTTGGCAATTTCTTAAAAAGTTAAATGTACACCTACCTATAACTTAACCTAAGTATTTACCCAAGAGAAATGTAATCATATGCCACCATCATTAAAGTTTTTAAAAGCTTACAAAGAAAAAAGTCAAAGAGAAAATACATCCAAATGTTAACATTGGTTGTATTTTGCTAACTGGATTTGGAGATAATTCACTTTTATACTATTTTCTATTTTCCAAGTTATTATTAAGGAACCTGAAGCATTTCCATCCAAAAAAAAAAAATCACATAGAAAGAAAATGAAGTCATATTCACAAGTCACTACAGGTTTTCTTTTTGATAAATCAGATCTTCTTTATTTTCCATTTCTGACATGTTCATTAGACTGCAAAGGAAGAAATTACACAGATAATTCTGACAAGATTTCAATCATGATGTGAATATGGGCAAGGTAGAGAAATAAAGGGTGGAGTACAAATAAAATAAGATGGATTAATAGCTGATTAGTTGTATATCAATTTCAACAGAATTATACACCACAAGGATCCAGCCCTAATTAAGCCCAGATAACATTATATAATATTTTGAGGGCTTCCCTGGTGGCACAGTGGTTAAGAATCCGGCTGCCAATGCAGGGCACACAGGTTCGAGCCCTGGTCTGGGAAGATCCCACATGCCGCGGAGCAACTAAGCCCGTGCACCACCACTACTGAGCCTGTGCCCTAGAGCCCGCGAACCACAACTACTGAAGCCAGCACCCCTAGAGCCCGTGAACCACAACTACTGAAGCCAGCACCCCTAGAGCCCATGCTCCACAACAAGAGAAGCCAACGCCATGAGAAGCCCGTGCACCGCAACAAAGAGTAGCCCCCGCTCACTGCAACTAGAGAAAGCAAAAGACCCAATGCAGCCAAAAAGAAATTAAAAAATAAATAAAATAAAATTTATAAAAAAATAATTAAAAAAATATTTTGATAAAAACATAAAAGATATACTTTAAGTGTGCACATGATAAAAGCTGAAAAAGTAACAAATACTTTATATGACACAGTCAGAACACAAATGAAATTCCGTATGGAAATATGTGGATCCAAACCTTGTCCTTTTCTCCACGCTCAAACCAGAATCTGAAAGATAAAGTTTCAGTTAAGGGCAGAACTACAAAATGTGACTGCAAATAGTAAGGAGGAGGTGGTGGAACACATTTCACCCACTCAATCAAGAAGTTCCTCTAGTTTAAAAAAAAAAAAAAAAAGTGTTGAAGAAGCAAGATGAAACAATAGCAGCACAAGTGGAAAAGGTAGAGACACCTTAGTTGACACTATGCTCCACATGTCAGTAAGGAAATAAAGTTACCCTAAAAGATAACTTAACTTTAGGCTTCGTTAATAGATTTATATAGCACGTAGACGGACACACAAGACAGATTTATTCAAAACTGCAATTTAAAATCACAAGATATTCATTTCAGTTCAAGGTGTCAGCAGGGATATGTACCAAATGAAGAAAGTTCAGAGGGGAGTAACAATGGTTGGATGGATATAACCACCTGCCACATAACATTTTCCTTGTTAAAAGAAATGGAAAGACTAAAAGTTGGCACAAAAGATTCAGAGAGAGAACTGTTTTTAAACTATTAAATAATAATATTAAAGGCAGAAATCAGATACCTTTTTGGTCTTAAGGAGTAAATGAGTACATCTGAATACAAATATCAAAGACAGATACATATAAAAATAGGAAGAGGGTTCAAGATGACAGAGTAGAAGGATGTGCGCTCACTCCCTCTTGCAAGAGCACCGGAATCACAACTAAGTGCTGAATAGTCATTGAGAGGAAGACACTGGAACTCACCAAAAAAGATACCCCACATCCAAAGAAAAAGGAGAAGCCACAACGAGACGGTAGCAGGGGTGCAATCACAATAAAATCAAATCCTATAACTGTTGGGTGGGTGAGTCACAAATTGGAGAACACTTATACCACAGAAGTTCACCCACTGGAGTGAAGGTTCTGAGCCCCACGTCAGGCTTCCCAAGCTGGGGGTCCGGCAACGGGAGGAGGAATTCCTAGAGAATCAGACTTTGAAGACTAGCGGGATTTGATTGCAGGACTTCGACAGGACTAGGGGAAACAGAGACTCCACTCTTGGAAGGCACACACAAAGTAGTGTGCGCACCGGGACCCAGGGGAAGGAGCAGTGACCCCATAGGAGACTGAACCAAACCTACCTGCTAGTGTTGGAAGGCCTCCAGCAGAGGTGGAGGGTGGCTATGGCTCACCGTGAGGAAAAGGACACGGGCAGCAGAAGTTCTGGGAAGTACTCCTTGGTGAGAGCCCTCCCAGAGTCCTCCAACAGCCCCACCAAAGAGCCAGGTGGGCTCCAGTGTTGGGTCACCTCAGGCCAAACAACTAACAGGGAGGGAACCCAGCCCCACCCATCGGCAGACAAGCGGATTAAAGTTTTACTGAGCTCTGCCCACAAGAGCAACACCCAGCTCTACCCACCATCAGTCCCTCCCATCAGAAAACTTGCATAAGCCTCTTAGATAGTCTCATCCACCAGAGGGCAGACAGCAAAAGCAAGAAGAACTACAAGCCTGCAGCCTGTGGAACAAAAACCACAGTCACAGAAAGACAGAAAGATGAAAAGGCAGAGGGCTAGGTAACAGATGAAGGAACAAGATAAAACCCCCAAAAAACAACTAAATGAAGTGGAGATTGGCAACCTTCCATAAAAGAATTCAGAATAATGATAGTGAAGATGATCCAGGACCTCGGTAAAAGAATGGAGACAAAGATCAAGAAGAAGTAAGAAATGTTTAACAAAGACCTAGAAGAATTAAAGAAAAAACACCTAGAAGAATCAAAGAACAAACAGAGATGAACAATACAATAAATGAAATGAAAAATACACTAGAAGGAATCAGTAGCAGAATAACTGAGGCAGAAGAATGGATAAGTGACCTGGAAGACAGAATGGTGGAATTCACTGCTGCGGAACAGAATGAAGAAAAAAGAATGAAAAGAAATGAAGACAGCCTAAGAGACCTCTGGGACAACATTAAACACAACAACATTTGCATTATAGGGGTCCCAGAAAGAGAAGAGAGAGAGAAAGTACCCGAGAAAATATCTGAAGAAATTATACTCGAAAACTTCCCTAACATGGGAAAAGAAATAGCCACCCAGTCCAGGAAGTGCAGAGAGTTCCAGGTAGGATAAACCCAAGGAGAAGCATGCCAAGACACATAGTAATCAAATTGACAAAAACTAAAAACAAGGAAAAATTATTGAAAGCAGCAAGGGAAAAATGACAAATAACATACAAGGGAACTCCCATAAAGTTAACAGCTGATTTCTCAGCAGAAACTCTACAAGACAGAAAGGAGTGGCATGATATATTTAAAGTGATGAAAGGGAAGAACCTACAACCAAGATTACTCTACCCGGCAAGGATCTCATTCAGATTCGATGGAGAAATCAAAAGCTTTACAGACAAGCAAAAGCTAAGAGAATTCAGCACCACCAAACCAGCTCTACAACAAATGCTAAAGGAACTTCTCTAAGTGGGAAACACAGAGAAGAAAAGGACCCACAAAAACAAACCCATAACAATTCAGAAAATGGAAATAGGAATATACATATCGATAATTACCTTAAACGTGACTGGATTAAATGCTCCAAACAAAAGACATAGACTGGCTGAATGGATACAAAAACAAGACCCATATATATGCTGTCTACCACAGACCCACTTCAGACCTAGGGACACATACAGACTGAAAGTGAGGGGATGGAAAAAGATATTCCATGCAAATGGAAATCAAAAGAAAGCTGGAGTAGCAATACTCATATCAGATAAAATAGACTTTAAAATAAAGAATGTTACAAGAGACAAGGAAGGACACTACATAATGATCAAGGGATCAGTCCAAGAACACATAACAATTATAAATATATATGCACCCAACATAGAAGCACCTCAATACATAAGGCAACTGCTAACAGCTATAAAAGAGGAAATCGACAGTAACACAATAATAGTGGGGAACTTTAACACCTCACTTACACCAATGCACAGATTATCCAGACAGAAAATTACTAAGGAAACACAAGCTTTAAATGACACAATAGACCAGATAGAATTAATTGATATTTATAGGACATTCCATCCAAAAACAGCAGATTACACGTTCTTCTCAAGTGTGCACGGAACATTCTCCAGGATAGATCACATCTTGGGTCACAAATCAAGCCTCAGTAAATTTAAGAAAATTGAAATCATATCAAGCATCTTTTCCAACCACAACACTAGGAGATTAGAAATCAATTACATGGAAAAAAACGTAAAAAACACAAACACATGGATGCTAGACGATACACTACTAAATAACCAAGAGATCACTGAAGAAATCAAAGAGGAAATCAAAAAATACCTAGAGACAAATGACAACGAAAACACGACGATCCAAAACCTATGGGATGCAGCAAAAGCAGTTCTAAGAGGGAATTTTATACCAATACAAGCCTACCTCAAGAAACAAAAAAATCTCAAATAAACAATCTAACCTTACACCTAAAGGAACTAGAAAAAGAACATACAAAACCCACAGTTAGTAGAAGGAAAGAAATCATAAAGATCAGAGCAGAAATAAATGAAATAGAAACAAAAAAAAAAAACAACAGCAAAGATCAATAAAACTCAAAGCTCATTCTTTGAGTAGATAAACAAAATTGATAAACGTTTAGACAGTCACATCAAGAAAAAGAGGGAGAGAACTCAAATCAATAAAATTAGAAATGAAAAAAAGAAGAGTTACAACGGACACCGCAGAAATACAAAGCATGATAAGAGACTACAACAGGGCTTCCCTGGTGGCGCAGCAGTTAAGAAAACGCCTGCCAATGCAGCGGTCACAGGTTTGATCCCTGGTCCAGGAAGATCCCACATGCCGCGGAGCAATTAAACCCGTGCGCCACAACTACTGAGCCTGCGCTCTAGAGCCCGCGAGCCGCAACTACTGAGCCCGTGTGCCACAACTACTGAAGCCCGTGCGCCTAGAACCTGTGCTCTACAACAAGAGAAGCCACGGCAATGAGAAGCCCGCGCACCACAACAAAGAGCAGCCCCCACTCACCGCAACTAGAGAAAGCGTGCGCGCAGCAACAAAGACCCAACACAGCCAAAAATAAATAAATAAATAAATAAATAAATAAATAAATAAATAGACTACTACAAGCAACTCTATGCCAATAAAATGGACAACCTGGAAGAAAGGGACAAATTCTTAGAAAAGTATAACCTTCCAAGACTGAACCAGGAAGAAATAGAAAATATGAACAGACCAATCGCAAGTAACGAAATTGAAACTGTGATTAAAAATCTTCCAACAAACAAAAGTCCAGGACCAGATGGCTTCACAGGTGAATACTATCAAACATTTAGAGAAGAGCTAACAACCATCCTTCTCAAACTCTTCCAAAAAATTGCAGAGGAAGGAACACTCCTAAACTCATTCTATGAGGCCACCATCACCCTGATACCAAACCCAGACAAAAATACTACAAAAAAAGAAAATTACAGACCAACATCACTGATGAATATAGATGCAAAAATCCTCAACAAAATACTAGCAAACAGAATCCAACAACACATTAAAAGGATCATACACCATGATCAAGTGGGATTTATCCCAGGGATGCAAGGATTCTTCAAAATACGCAAATCAATCAATGTGATACACCATTAACAAACTGATGAAGAAAAACCATACGATCACCTCAATAGATACAGAAAAAGCTTTTGACAAAATTCAACACCCATTTATGGTAAACACTCTCCAGAAAGTGGGCATAGAGGAACCTACCTCAACATAATAAAGGCCATATACGACAAACCCACAACCAACATCATTCTCAACAGTGAAAAACTGAAAGCATTTCCTCTAAGATCAGGAACGAGACAACGATGTCCACTCTCACCACTATTATTCAACATAGTTTTGGAAGTCCTAGCCACGGCAACCAGAGAAGAAAAAGAAATAAAAGGAATACAAATTGGAAAAGAAGAAGTAAAACTGTCACTGTTTGCAGATGACATGGTACTATACATAGAGAATCCTCAAGATGCTACCAGAAAACTACTAGAGCTGATCAATGAATATGGTAAAGTTGCAGGATACAAAATTAATGCACAGAAATGTCTTGGATTCCTATACACTAATGATGGAAAATCTGAAAGAGAAATTTAAAAACACTCCCATTTACCACTGCAACAAAAAGAATAAAATACCTAGGAATAAACCTACCTAGGGAGACAAAAGACCTGTATGCAGAAAACTATAAGACACTAACGAAAGAAATTAAAGATGATAGAAACAGATGGAGAAATATACCATGTTCTTGGATTGGAAGAATCAATACTGTGAAAATGACTCTACTACCCAAAGCAATCTACAGATTCAATGCAATCCCTATCAAATTACCAATGGCATTTTTTACAGAACTAGAACAAAAAATCTTAAAATTTGTATGGAGACACAAAAGACCCTGAATAGCTAAAGCAGTCTTGAGGGAAAAAAACCGAGTGGAGGAATCAGACTCCCTAACTTCAGACTATACTACAAGGCTACAGTAATCGAGACAATATGGTACTGGCACAAAAACAGAAATATAGATCAATGGAACAGGATAGAAAGCTCAGAGATAAACCCACGCACCTATGGTCAACTAATCTATGACAAAGAGGGAAGGATATACAATGGAGAAAAGACAGCCTCTTCAATAAGTGGTGCTGGGAAAACTGGACAGCTACATGTAAAAAAATGAAAGTAGAACACTCCCTAACACCATACACAAAACTAAACTCAAAATGGACTAGAAACCTAAATGTAAGACCAGATACTGTAAAACTCTGAGGAGAACATAGGAAGAACACTCTTTGACATAAATCAGAGCAAGATCTTTTTTGATCCACCTCCTAGATAATGGAAATAAAAACAAAAATAAACAAATGGGACCTAATGAAACTTAAAAGCTTCTGCAAAGCCAAGGAAACTACAAAGAAGATAAAAAGACAACCCTCAGAATGGGAGAAAATATTTGCAAATGAATCAACGGACAAAGGATTAATCTCCAAAATATATAAACAGTTCATGCAGCTCAATATTAAAAAACCAAACAACCCAATCAAAAATTGGGCAGACCTAAATACACATTTCTCCAAAGAAGACATACAGATGGCCAAGAAGCACATGAAAAGCTGCTCAACATCACTAATCATTAGAGAAATGCAAGCCAAAACTACAATGAGGTATCACCTCATACCAGTTAGAATGGGCATCAACAGAAAATCTACAAACAACATATGCTGGAGAGGGTGTGGAGAAAAGGGAACCCTCCTGCACTGTTGGTGGGAATGTAAATCGATACAGTCACTACAGAGAACAGTATGGAGGTTCCTTAAAAATCTAAAACTAGAATTACCATATGACCCAGCAATCCCACTACTGGGCATATACCCAGAAAAAACCATAATTCAAAAAGACACAGGCACCCCAATGTTCACTGCAGCACTATTTACAATAACCAGGTCATGGAAGCAACCTAAATGCCCATCAACAGACGAATGGATAAAGAAGATGTGGTCCATATATACAATGGAATATTACTCAGCCATAAAAAGAAACAAAATTGGGTCATTTGTAGAGACATGGATGGATCTAGAGACTGTCATACAGAGTGAAGTAAGTCTGAAAGAAAAAAACAAATATCGTATATTAACGCATGTATTTGGAACCTAGAAAAATGGTACAGATGAACCAGTTGGCAGGGCAGAAATGGAGACACAGATGTAGAGAACAAATGTATGGACACCAAGGGGGGAAAGTGGCGGGTGAGGGGGGGAAGAATTGGGAGATTGGGATTGACATATATACAGTAATACGTATGAAATGGATAACTAACAAGAACCTGCTGTATAAAAAAAATAAAAAATAAAAAATTTAAAAATAGTAAGAAAAAAATTAACAGTTACAGCTATTCAAAGATGAATGTGCTATCTCAGAAGGCAGTGAGTTTCTAACAGACTAAATCAGCACTCTTTGTTAGAAATATAACACAAGTCATACATGTAATTTTAAATTTTCTAGAGACCACATTTAAAAAAGCAAAAATAAACAAGTAAGGCTTCCCTGGTGGCGCAGTGGTTAGGAATCCACCTGCCAATGCAGGGAACACGGGTTTGAGCCCTGGGCCGGGAAGATCCCACATACCACAGAGCAACTAAACCCGCGTGCCACAACTACTGAGCCTGTGCTCTAGAGGCTGCGAGCCACAACTACTGAAGCCCGCAGGCCTAGAGCCCGTGCTCCGCAACAAGAGAAGCCACCGCAATGAGAAGCCTGCGCACCTCAATGAAGAGTAGACGCCGCTCACCGCAACTAAAGAAAGCCTTCATGCAGCAGCAAAGACCCAACGCAGCCAAATAAACACATAAGTAAATAAACTTATTTTTAAAAAAAAGAAAAGAAATATCAAGAACATACTAAAAATTTTTAAAGGATTAACTTTAGTCCATTTTAATCAGTCACTACTGTATCTTGTGCACTGATGACATATATGCATTCTGTATACAACACAGCAGTTTTGTCAAAGAATTCAAATTATTTCCAGTATATACCTCTCAAAGTAGCTTCTTAAAGACATAAAAGCCATTTCTTGTCAGAATATTGAATCCCATGACTCACAAAATGTTTGACTGATATTCAGCTTAGCATTACTTGCCTAATAAAAAGAAATGTAGGTAGAAATAAAGTATTCATTATTACCTGTTTTTTAAAAATTTTTCTACAGCTTATCTACATTACAACACCATACAGGAAAACAGAAATTCAATTCCTGTTATGGACTGAATTGTGTACCCCCAAAATTTTTACGATGAAGCCCTAACCCCAATGTAACTATATTTGGGAGATAGGGCCTTTAAGAGGGTAATTTAGGTTAAAGGAGGTCATAAGAGTGGGGTCCATCATATGGGACTGGTATCTTACAAGAGAAAGAGACACTAGAGATATCTCTTTCTCCCTCCATGAGTGCACAAAGGCCATGTGAGGACACAGTGAGAAGGTGGCCATATGCAATCCAGGAAGACCCTTCACCAGAAACCAAACCTGCTGGCAACTTGATCCTGGACTTTCCTGTGAGAAAACAAATGTCTGTTATTCAAGCCAGGGGTCCCCAACCCCCAGGCCGTGGACCGGTAGAGGTCAGCAGCCTGTTAGGAACCGGGCTGCACAGCAGGAGGTGAGCAGCGAGTAAGCAAAGCTTCATCTGCCGCTCCCCATCACTGGCATTACCACCTGAACCATCCCCAACCCCTCCCCCACCGCCACCGGTCCATAGAAAAATTGTACTCCATGAAACCAGTCCCTGGTGCCAAAAAGGTTGGGGACCACTGGTTTAAGCCACCTCATCTGTGGTATTCTATTATGGCAGCCCTAGCAGACTAATACAGTTCCTAAGAAAATACTTGTAAAAAATTGCATTGTAAATTATTACTGTTGAAATTATTAATAGACTGTGATAAATGTTTCTGTATGTTTATAAATTTACTCTACAACAAAAGATTTGAAAAGCCTGCCTTGTTGAGCTACTGAAGCAACCAAAGTAATCTGATACCTCAAAACAGCAAATTCTACTTCTTTCCATAATCAAGGTCTTTAACATATTTCATTATAAAAACAACATTCTACTCAAGATCAGTACTATATATAGTAAAGCTAAAGATCAGTGGAAGGCTCAAAAAAGCATGCCACCCATCACAATACTGCAACACTACCCCAACAATATTTGTAATATTAAACATAAATAACTGATAATACATTTTTAAAAACTGACAATGCTGTTACCTACTAAGAGAGTAGTCAAAGGAGTTCAAGGCAAGGAAAGGATCAAAGACTCAGTTGGGTAGTTTCCCGAATGAGTACTTTTGAGCTGGGCCTTCATTAATGGATGAATGCAACTTCAAGGTAGGTAAAAACAGCAGAAGCAAAGCAAGAATACAAAACATAATTTGATCTGAATGGAAGAAAAAGCCAAACAGAGACCCTAAAATGACTTCCTAAGTTTTTAATGAAAAAGCATATTAGAGAATCATAGGGCAGTACAGTAGTCCCCCTTTATCTCAAGTTTTGCTTTCCGAGGTTTCAGTTACCAGCTGTCAACTGCGGTCCAAAAATATTAAATGGAAAATTCCAGAAAGAAGTAATTCATCAGTTTTAAACTGTGTGCAGTTCTGAGTACTATAATGAAATCTCACACCTTCTGGTGCTGTCCTGCTCCGTCCAGCCCATGACATGATTCATCCTTTTGTCCAGTGTATTCTGCCTGTTAGTCACTTAGTAGCCTTCTCAGTTAATCAGATCGCCTGTTGTGGTATTGCAGTGCTTGTGTTCAAGGAACCCTTACTTCATAATTTTACTTAATAATGGCCCCAAAGCACGAGAGTTGCGATGCTGGCAATTCAGATATGCCAAAGAGAAGATGTAAAGTACTTCCTTTAAGTGAAAAGGTGAACGTCTTGATTTAACAAGGGAAAAAAAAATTGTATGCTGAGGTTGCTAAGATCTATGGTAAGAAGGAATCTTCTATCCGTGAAATAGAGAAGGAAAAAGAAATTTGTGCTAGTTTTGCTGATGCACATCAAACTGCAAAGTTACAGCCACAGTGTATAATAAATGCTTAGTTAGGATGGAAAAGGCATTAAAATTGTGGGTGAAAGACATCAACATAAAGTGTGTTCCAACTGAGGGCAACATGTCGCGCCAGAAAGCATAGAGCTTATATGAAAACTTAGCAAGCAAGGGATCCCCTAAAACAAGTGACACCAAGCCATTTACTACATATACGAGATGGTTACACAGATTCAAGAATAGATTTGGACTGAAAAATATAAAAATTACTGGAGAGGCTGAGTCTGCCAATGAAGAAGCCACTGCCACATTTCTGGCAGAGTTGAAGAAGTTGATTAAGAGAAACACCACATTTTTATAACTTTTATTACAGTATATTGTTACAAGTGTTCTTTATTATTAGCTATTGTTGACCATCTCTTACTGTGCCTAACTTATAAATTAAACTCTATTATAGGTATGTATATATAGAAAAAACCAGTATATATAGGTTTTGGTACTATCTGTGGTTTCAAGCATCCACTGGGGATCTTGGAACGTATCCTCCACAGATAAGGGGGGACCACTGTATAAATATAGTTAGAAATCTGAATTCTAGCACATGCTGTAACTTAAAGTTATGCTCTGTGTGGATAAGCTACATAACCTTTCTGAGCCTTAGACTGGGATAACATATTTATGAGGTAATTACAAGATATATATGAAATACTTGAAATATTTGGCATTTCAGATACAATAAACACAATGAACGACAGTCGGGGGACTTCCCTGGTGGCGCAGTGGTTAGGAATCCACCAGCCAATGCAGGGGGCGTGGGTTCAATCCCTGGTCCGGGAGGATCCCACATGCTGCAGAGCAACTAAGCCCATGCACCACAACTACTGAGCCTGCCCTCTAAAGCCCATGAGCCACAACTACTGAGCCCACATGCCACAACTACTGAAGCCCGCGCGCCTAGAGCCTGTGCTCCACAACAAGAGAAGCCACTGCAATGAGAAGTCCGTGCACTGCAACAAAGAGTAGCCCCCACTCGCTGCAACTAGAGAAAGCCCGCGTGCAGCAACAAAGACCCAATGCAGGCAAAAATAAATAAATAATTAAAATGTTATTTCCCCCCCTTAAAAAAAAAAAAAAAAAAGACAGTTGTTATAGTGGTTGTGCAATAGACAACAGCTATTATTAAGGCCTCTGGGCTTTTATCTTGCAGTTAAATGATTTCCAAACCTGGCTATAATCAGAAGCATCTGGGAAGCTTGATAAAAACAAATACCTGGGCCCTAGCATAGAAGCAGGGAATTAGAATGTTGCTGGTAGGGCCCAGGAAATAAGGTTTTGGTTTTGTTCGTTTTGTTTTGTTTTTTTAACAAAAACCCTAGAAGCCTGTACTATAACTGAAAGATATTTAAAGTTCTACAATAGGCCAATTATTTTATGAAAGTAGTGTTTTAGTACAATAATCTTACAAAGATTCATTAAATGAAGTGAGAAGAGTCTGAAAGCAGTAAGACCAATGAGGAAACTACTCATTAGGAAAGAAAGTCTTGTTCACCCTAGTTAGATTCTAATTTGTTAAATGGAATCCACTAGTGAATAAGAACACCATCCTGGGACTTCCCTGGTGGCGCAGTGGTTAAGAATCCACCTGCCAATGCAGGGGACACGGGTTCAAGCCCTGGTTTGGGAAGATCCCACATGCCGCAGAGCAACTAAGCCCGTGCGCCATAACTACTGAGCCTGCGTTCTAGAGCCCGCGAGCCCAAGCGCCTTAGGGTCTGTGTGCTGCAACTACTGAGGCCCCGTGCTGCAACTACTTAAGTTCATGCGCCTACAGCCCATGCTCTGCAACAAGCCACCGCGATGAGAAGCCCGCGCACCACAACGAAAAGTAGCCCCCACTTGCCGCAATTAGAAAAAGCCTGCATACAGCGACCAAGACCCAACACAGCCATAAATAAATAAACAAACAAAAAACAAACAGCACCCATCCTTCAATTAAAAAGCAACGGCATCTCCCAGCCCTATCCAGAAACCTTCAACACAGTTTTAAATAAAAGATGTCTCCATCAAGCATAAAACTTCTCCTTTTTCCCTTGCTCCTGGCTAGTACTAATGTTGATGGTGCATTTATCTCATAATAACACACTGTATGTGCATGTTTTTGGTATTACTTCTGCACTTCCTCCATGTTCACCAAATATTTAACTTTCAAAAAGATAGGGGCTACAACTTTTCAGCCAGTCTACAATTATTTGAAAATTTCAAAAAAGTAAAAAAAAAAAAAAAAAAAAGAACTACATCTATATAATTATCTTTTTAACAGCACAGCACCATGGTCAAACACAAACAAGTATTTTTGGTTTGCCAGGTAAGTTATTCTAGTTATCTTTAAGGCTCACAGTTGAATTAATCACCTGGTTAAGTAACTCCTACTTTTCTGTATTAGATCAATTTTGATATTCTAATACAAAACACAAGACAGGACTGACTACAGTTCTATCTAAGATCACTAATTTAATCCTTTCATGCCAAGTTCTCATGTCTACTCAATTTGCCCTTCTCAGTAATCAGAAAACAGACTACAAGTTGTACTCAGAGCAACTGTGGTTTTGCAAATTATACAATGAATACATATTTTGGTTTTCATGGTTTTCTATTTGCACATTATTTTATACATCCATAAAACAGGAATCATTTCTACTTAATTTCCTTTTCACTCAGCATGTCAGAATATATTGTACAGAATATAGCTGGGAATTAGAAATGGAAACCTAACCCAATACTTAACAGATAGCAGACCTTCAGTAAAGAAATGAACCAGGGACTTCCCTGGTAGCGCAGTGGTTAGGAATCCGCCTGCCAATGCAGGGGACATGGGTTTGAGCCCTGGTCCGGGAAGATCCCACATGCTGTGGAGCAACTAAGCCCGTGTGCCACAACTATTGATCCTGTGCTCTAGAGCCCGTGAGCCACAACTGCTGAGCCCGCGTGCCGCAACTACTGAAGCCTGCGCGCCTACAGGCCATGCTCCGGCAACAAAGAGAAGCCACCGCAATGAGAAGCCCGCGCACCGCAAAGAAGAGTAGCCCCCACTTACCGCAACTAGAGAAAGCCCGTGCGCAGCAACGAAGACCCAACGCAGCCAAAAATCAATTAATTAATTAATTTTTTAAAAAGAAATGAACCAGGAAATAAAGACTGAGCAGCTAAAACACAAAGATTTGTAACAGCAAACTGGATAGCTACAAACTTCAAGGACAGAAGAAGGTAGGTACATCCATGAGAGCAGAAAAATGTGAAAAACTTATGTATAATTTAAAAACAAAAACGACTCTCATACTGCATTATTTAACAGCCCCATATTATAAGTCACAGCACAAAACCAAATATTCCTGATAGTGCCTTTAACAAGTTCAGTATATTCAAATGAAAGTAGGGAAGCTAACTAGATTATACATAACAAAAATCTCTCTCCAGTAATATAAGAAATATAAATTAAAAACAAATTTAAGATACTAAACTAACAAATGACCTGGGAAAGTAACTAGGGAAAGCAGAAGAGGTTCAAAGATACTTCTTAAGTCGGGAATAAAGACACAGACCTACTAGAGAATGGACTTGAGGATATGGGGAGGGGGAAGGGTAAGTTGTGACAAAGTGAGAGAGTGGCATGGACATATATACACTACCAAACGTAAAATAGATAGCTAGTGGGAAGCAGCCGCATGGCACAGGGAGATCAGCTCGGTGGTTTGTGACCACCTAGAGGGGTGGGATAGGGAGGGTGGGAGGGAGGGAGACGCAAGAGGGAAGAGAGATGGGAACATATGTATATGTATAACTGATTCACTTTGTTATAAAGCAGAAACTAACACACCATTGTAAAGCAATTATACTCCAATAAAGATGTTAAAAAAAAAAACCAACCTTCTGAAAATCCAATGGTGCTGCATTAATCACTAGAGAAAATGGGTATTGCCTGGAGTGCGATTACCATGATCATAAAGTAGAACTGACTTCAACAACATTATAAATGAATAAATATTATGTATATGTGCAAAAAAAAAAAAAGATACTTCTTAAAATACTATTTGTAGGGGCTTCCCTGGTGGCACAGTGGTTAAGAATCTGCCTGCCAATGCAGGGGACGCGGGTTCGATCCCTGGTCCAAGAAGATCCCACATGCTGCAGAGCCACTAAGCCTGTGTGCCACAACTACTGAACCTGCGCGCTAGAGCCCCTGGGCCACGACTACTGAAGCCCACACACCTAGAGCCCGTGCGTCACAACAAGAAAAGCCACCGCAATGAGAAGCCTGTGCACCACAACAAAGAGTAGCCCCCACTCACCGCAACTAGAGAAAGCCCATGCACACAACAAAGACCCAACACAGCCAAAAATAAATAAAATAAATTTAAAAATAAAATAAAATACTCTTTATAATTCTAAAATACTGAAACTACTAAATGTCTCAAAATAACAAAATGGCTAGATAATTAGGATATCAACATTGGAACACCATATACATACTTAAAATAACCTATAGATGAATACACCAAAAAATATTATTAAATATTAAGTGAATAATACCTTGTTTTTGTATAAAATTTAAGAGTTTACAGAGTACTTTTACATATATTACCTCATAATACATAATTCACGTCAGAGGTTATCAACCCTGGCTGTTCATCAGAATTACCTAAAATACTTAAAATGCATATTTCTGAGCCCCACCGCACACCTAGTGAATTAATGAGCCTCCAAGTGTATTAAGCATTGGAAGTGTTTCCAATGCCTAACCAGTGTTAAGAACCACTAACCACAAATATACCACTAATTACAATGATTAAAAAAATGTAATTAAGAAAACACAAATCAAACTTCAGTGATTGAAATAATTTAATGGCTTTTTTCCCACCTGGTTTATCTGTTTAGTTGTAAAAGGAACTAAGTATATCTACTAAACTTTTTAAAATTAAAAATGGTTTAAAATGTTGATGCTTGAAGGTATACTAGTTACTGAAAAAATTTTCCTTGTACAGACCCCAGAATGCTACATGTAACAAATGAGGGGGTACCCTAGTTATTTTAATAGTATAAACAGAAAGCACCAAGATAAAATTGCTATGAAGATTTGCCTCCTCTTATACAAATAATTATCTCACTCAAAATATTTCTAGTATTCTCTAAAACTGATTGACAATATATACCAAAATCTTCCTCAAGAAAGAAAGAACTCTGATTAGTCTGAATGGACAATTTGTATAAGGATACAAAACGCCACTCATATAAAGAAACATTAGCAAGAAAGTTTGAAACAGCTACTGCTTTGTAATGTACCAGTAAAAAATTTTTAACAACTAAACATTTTAGTACTACTCAAGAAATTGGCGGGACTTCCCTGGTGGCACAGGGGTTAAGAATCCGCCTGCCAACGCAGGGGACACGGGTTCGAGCCCTGGTCCGGGAAGATCCCACATGCTGCAGAACAACTAAGCCCGTGTGCCACAACTACTGAGCCTGCGTTCTGGAGCCTGAGAGCCACAACAACTGAAGCCCACGCGCCTGGAGCTCGTGCTCCGCAACGAGAGAAGCCACTGCAATGAGAAGCCCACGCAACGCCACAAAGAGTAGCCCCCGCTCGCCGCAACTAGAGACGGCCCGCATGCAACGAAGACCCAACACAGCCAAAATAAATAAATAAATAAATTTATTTATTTAAAAAAAAAGAAAGAAATTGGTCACCTCAGTCTGTCTAACTGTGAACACATAAATTTCAAACAAATCACTTTATTTCAATTTCCTTCAACTCTACTCACCAAACCAAAAATACCAAGTCTTAAAAAAACAGTACCAACAAATTTACTGACCAAACTAGAGTACAGCTTTTTGTTCAATATAGCAGATTCAATTACTAAACATAAAAATTCAAAGCACAAATGAATAAATTTACAAAAACCTTAAAATGCTTATTTTCCATCCTAGCTGTCTCTCCTAGTATTGAGACTCTACCAGACATGTTCACTTACCTGTCCTGCAGGCCTCTTGATTTCATGTTTTAAATTACCTCTTTCAAGAAATGATATCTACTCACCACCCATTCACTCAAGTCAGAAAGCTCAGATACTATGGATTCATTACTCACTACCTACATCTCCTCACGTACTACTTAACCTCACAACCATCCCCTACACTTCATACCTTTTGCCACTGCCCTAGTTCTGTCCTTTAGCTTTTAGTCCTAGGGCTGCTAAGTTAACCACCCTCCATTGGATAGCCCCACCTTGGTACTTTATCTATCCCTACTGGAATTATCACAATGCTCATAGTTACCACTCTTCTTTTAAAATCTTTCAATAAAGATTTTTTAAAATCCTCAGCACAGCACACCAGATCTATACTTATCTCTCTAGCCTCATAACCTACACTACCATGATTTCTCAGCCTAGAATAAGTATCCTTCCTCTTCCTCTGCCTAATCATTCTTACCCATCTTTGAAGATTCACTTTTTTCTAGCTTGGAAAAGGTATCCCACTCTGTACTTCCACTGTACATTCTACATACCTTTAAATCATACCACAAATGATTTACTAAGTAAATGTCAGGTTGGGAATACAGAAGTGAACAAAATACAGTCCTTGAATTTAAGAAACTTACAATGGAGGCAGAAAAGTAATTGCCATTTAGTATGATAACTTTTTTTAAGCTAACATCTGAGTGTTTGTTATATGCTGGGCTAAGAACTTTACATGTATTTTCTCATTTAATTCTCCAATAACTTTATGATCCCCACTTTACAGAGAAGGAAAGGGAAAAGCTGTTATTTGCCCAAGGTTCAGTTAAGCTTTAAAGATGTGAATCCAGGTCTGAGTCCAGAACCTAAGCTCTCAATTACAATGACTTCTGTTTCTAAAGTCACAGCATTTAACTCAGTTTCCCCAGTGTCCAGCATACAGCAGGCACAAGATATATATTTGTTAAATAAATGAACTTGAGTCTTGAAATCCCAGCTGGTAATGACTTAACATCAATACTACCACTTTAACTGATAATGTCTTGTGTCAAAGAGTTCAAAAGCTCTGAGATGCTAACACATGTGAAATGATCAATGTCCCAGGTTACTCATCATGTCAAGGTTTATAATAACAAAGTATTGGAAATAAATGTCTATCAGAAGGGGACATGTTAAATAAATTATAGCCTATCCATATTATGGACCTATGCAGCTATATAATAAGAATACTCTTCATGTACCAATATGAAATAATCTAAGATACACTAAGTAGAAAAAATTAAAAGGTGAGAAAGAATGTGTATCTGATGCTATCATGGGTGGGGGCAGGAGGGATATATGGTTGTTGTTTGTATGTACAAAAATCACTCTTCACATTTCAAATCTTTCACAATGAAGAAGTTAGGGGGAGAAAACTTTAAAAAGCTACCCAGAAGGGCTTCCCTGGTGGCACCGTGGTTAAGAATCCGCCTGCCAACGTAGGGGATGCGGGTTCGAGCCCTGGTCCGGGAAGATCCCACATGCCACGGAGCAATGAAGCCCGTGCACCACAACTACTGAGCCTGCGCTCTAGAGCCCACAAACCACAACCACTGAACCCGTGCGCCATAACTACTGAAGCCCGCGCGCCTAGAGCCTGTGCTCCGCAACAAAAGAAGCCAACGCAACGAGAAGCCCATGCACTGCAACGAAGAGTAGCCCCTGCTCACCACAACTAGAGAGAGCCCATGCACAGCAATGAAGACCCAATGCAGCCAAAAATAAATAAATAAAATAAATTAAAATAAATAAATTTAAAAAATGGTTCATTAAAAAAAAAAAAAAAAGCTACCCAGAAAAACCAATCTAATTGAGTCAACTGTAGATGGATTATATCTCAATAAAGTTTTTAAAAAAAAAAAAAAAAACTAATCTATAGATACTAGAAATCCGATCAGTAGATACCTGGAGCATTAGGAGGATAACTGTACAGGGACACAAGGAACTCTGGAGTGATGTAAATGTTCTGTGTCTTGTTTGAAATAAAAGCTACAAGGTGTATATATTTGTCAAAATTCATTGAACACTTAAAATCTGTGCATTTTACCATGTTTGCTGACCTTATGTAATTATCTGTCATCAATCTGCCAGAACATAATCACAGTATCTGAAGATTAAAGAAAACATGATTGAAAAAAAAAACCTGTGCATTTTATTGTATGAAAGCTATACCTCAATAAAGTTACTTAATAATTTGGAAAGCATTTAGAAATGCAGAGTCCTGGGCCCCTCTCAGTGGCTATGAATCACTGGGTCTGTGGTGAGAACCAGTTAATCTGCATTTCTAACAAGAGGTCCTGGATGACCCCCATGCATGAAGTTCATCAGTTTTATTTTGGAAAATACTGACCTACCATAATGTTGTATATCCAGTAATTACCAATCATGTTTTGCAAAAATTCATGAATTAAATGATAAATTTACACAAACACACAAGCTACCTAGGTGATTCTGATTCCCAAGTTTGAGAAATACTAAGTTTTAAGTGGTAGGAGTTCTAGGAGGAAGAATTATAGACTAGATGGTTAAGAAAGACTTCTTTTCTTCTCCATCTGCTACAATCCTTCAATGGTTCTCCATCACCCAGTGTGATGGTTCCCAATCCGGCCACCCCAGGTGACATTTGGCAATGTCTGCAGACATTTTTTTCAGTGTCACCACTGGGGAGGGGGAGTGCTACTGGCATCCAGTGCTACTGGCATCCAGGGATGCCGATAAACACTGTACAATGCACAAGACAGCCCCTCAAAGAATTCTAAAACTCCAAACTGCACTAGTGCCCAGTTTGAGAAACCGTGACCTGAGCCTCACCTCAAATGAAGCTACCAAAAGTACTTGGTTGTGGCCCCAGAGGTAAACAAAACAACAGAATTAACATATTACATCTTCAGCAAAGTCAATTTTTACTTCCAGATTGGTGGGGAAGAAGGAGTGGGGATCATCTTTATATTGTATATAAGTCAAACAAATATAGATAAAATGCAAATGTCACATGATTACCTAAAATAAATGTCACATGAATACCTAAGATAAACTTCAAAATAATGTAAGCAGGATCAGGCTTTACTCCCCAACCTTAGGGGATCTTTATGTACCCTTCTCAGTCTTCAAGTACTTTTGAAGTTAAAAAACATTTGCTTAAAATAAAGTAGATAAACTTTAGCATGACAGGCAAGACCTCATCTTTAAGCTACTCCCACTAGACTTTTAGGGCTATTTGTTACTGCAGCATGGTCTAACCCAGTGCTATTCAAAGTGTGGTCTGTGCACCAGGGAGCCAGTCTGATTGTTTACTGGTTTACACCAGAGAAGTACAAAAATAGACAGCATAGAAATGGAAATTTTTATACCAGAATAATTTTATGTCCATTGGATCTTTAAAAATTGGGGCTTTTATTTTTGCCTTTTTAATTCCATCTTCATTACTAAAAAATTTGCAGTAATTTCTATTTTACAATTGTGTCAGTCAACAGTGAATTGGAAATTTAAAAAAAGAAGAAAAAAGGTCCTTCATCAGTTTGAGAAGCATTAACCTAACCTATCCTGACTGATACATCTAGTAAGTGGCAAAACCAGGATTTGACCTTATGTCTGTCTGACACCAAAGTACTTTTTCTTAGTCATTACACTATATTTCTGTTATTATTAATACTTTGAATTCAAACCCCTATGTGTAATCCCTACCTCTGCAGAGCTAGACTGCACAAGGTATGAATCACAAGGACCTTTTGTGTGTCTCACCTAAGGCCTTCAACACTGAACGCAAACCAAGCTGCCTTCTTGGCCCCTTTTCCCCAGGCTCTTGCTCAAAATTTGGCTCTCTTGATGTTCAATGATGCAAAAGGACAAGACAAAAAAATTTTTTTTCTCCTCGAGGTCAAGAGCAGAGACATAATATTTAATGACATATTTAATGACATAATACTATCAACCCTGCTTTCTATATGACTTTGAGAGATGACCTCCACTCAAGGAGAAGTAGGCCCCAGATTCTCTAACCACACTAGCTACATAAAGTATAGAATAAATTAATCAAAAATAAGAAAATGCCACATAGACTTAACAGCATTTACCTTTGCCTCCTCACACTAAGACCTCCAACCTCTACCATAAAGTTTAAAGACGTTTGACCTGACGCATCCATACTGCACATCCCCCAAGTGTTTTTACAAACTTTTTTGATCACAATTCTTAATTTCAAAAAAATGTTATATCCCCAGCTCAATACACAATACTTATAAAACAAAATTTATCTCCCCCCCAAATTTTTACCGAGTGCAATGTACTGCTATTTTTTAATTTCTTTCCTACTTTTTAAAAACTATTGGAAGAAATCCACAAAATTGATTTCAAGACCCACTAATAGGTCTCAGCCTGCAGTTTGCAAGACACTGCTGTAGAGACCAACAGTCTACATTTAACAGTATGCTCTCATCTGGCAAGCCTAACCCATAATCACGCTACCTTAAAATTCTACTCCTCAAAAACACATTTTTTTCTACATCAGTTTCATTGTACAATAAACCTTATGTCATTTACAGTCCAAACTTTGTACAGAAAAATACAAAAGTTAGTTTTGTCTCAAAATTTAGTAAAATGCATAAATGTTAAAGTTAAAATAAAAATGTTCAACCTCTAATCAAAAACTGAAGACAGCTTATTCCTTCAAAATGTGAAAAATGTTCGCAGCTGGTAATTTAATTAGATAACAATACTCTATTGGCAAATCCCAGAATAGAGTCTATAGTGAATATGCATACCATCAATTTACAACAAGTCTGAAACCAACTTGCTCTACCACTATCTTCACTCCAACTGGTCTACTCATCTGACCACTCCCCATTATTGAGAACTGGAAATCTAACTCTTTCTCCTCCGTGTGTGTGTGTGTGTGTGTGTGTGTGTTGTCGTTTTTAATTCTCGACAATTGCTCTAAGGTCTGCCAGGGGGCCTACCTTGTCTCACACCAGCTCAGAAGTCCTGTCATGTACTTATTTAAGATTATTTCTATGGGAAAATACACAAATCCAAAGAATCAATTTCATAACAAACTTCTGAAATATAATCTACAGGTAACTGATATGTATGCGATATATAATTTACCTTTCAGGTAGTTATGTATCGAATACCTTATCTCCAAATCAAAACCAGAAACCAAACATTTCTTAATTTCCACAATTATAATATTCTTTCTGTAAATTAAAATCTACTTGACATAAACACAAAATAAATTTCTCAGTTATGAACTTCAATTCTGTGAGCCTAAGAGCACATGTGATATTTTTAATAACTGTATTGAGAAGACCTGGCTCCATCATGTTGTCCCAACACAGAAGGACACAGTGCTACCATACAAACCATCTATGTAGCTTCCACATTTATTTCATAGCTCCAGTCAACCCAATCTCCTCTAGCCCCACCCACTGAACAGCTGGGTGGGATGTAAGATTGTTTTCTAACCGCCCCCCAACGCCGTGCTCCTTCCCCTGCTATTTGGAAGAATAAGGGATCCAAGCAGCATTTAACTAGCTTCTTAACTGTTTATATCCTGCTAAGGCACTATCCTTTAGTCTATCAGGATTTCATAAAGTTCATCCGTACCTGTACACTTAATGCCTAAAAAGTTTCTTCCTCAACTTGCTTATAAACTTGGGGGGTGGGGGGCTGACCATGCTCATCACCTGCATGTACATAAATACGTAAAACGAGTAAAATTCTTTTGAATCTAGATTATCTGCTCATTTAGATTATCAACGGCACCAAGGAAGACATCCTTCCATTTCATCAAAATAACAATGCGAAAAGAAATCGTAAAGTTGAACTATAACAATATAAGTCGCAAGAATAAATTATCTCGGTATCTAAGCAAATACCTGACCTTACAAGTTCTTTCCCTGCATTATAAAAACGCAGATTTGAAAAGTGTATTCTCAAAATGTAACTTAGCAAATAGAAATGTGTTAGAAAAATCTCAATTGCTTACTTCCTACTATACACACAGTATGAAATGGAACTTGGGAGTGGAAAATGTGAATGAAATGGCCTTGTTCTTTTTCCAATACGTGGAGGAGGAAAGGAAATGAAAGAGCTTCTTAAGAGAATAAATGAGAAAACAAAACTATTTTCAAAAATTAATTTCCTTAAACATCACCAGTCCGTATCTCCAACTCCCTCCTTTTCCAGAGACCCTTCCCACCCCTTCCGCTCCTCGGGAGGGCGCCCTTCCTAAATGTCCTCTTTTCCCTTTTTCTTAAAAACTAAGCCCAAACCAGGCTCCTTATCCTCCTTGCTCAAGCCTTGCCCGCCATCCACCGGCCTTCGGGGCCGCGCCTGGGGAAAGGAAGCCCCAGAGGCGGGAAAGGGGAGCCAGGAGGCGACACAGTCGCTGGAGCCGCTGCAGCCGCCGCCTCCACCGCAGCTTCAGCCTGGTGCATCCTTCTTCCTCCCTCCCCGCCGCCGCCCCCCCGGGGCCGGCCCACACAGCACCCTCACCCGGGCGCGCACACACATCCCCACCCTCCTCGCCAGGCCCACTCCCCCACGAGAGGAGCTCCGCCGCAGGTTCTGCGGCCGCCAATGAGAGGAAGCAGGGCCGTGACGCCGGCTGGCCCGGCGAAGGCGACCCCACTCGGGTTGCTCGGGCCGCGGCGGCGGAGGCCGCGGCTCAGGTCTCGCGGCTCACGTCTCCCGGCTCCCCAGGCCCGCCCGCCGCAGCACAGGAAATGCCGCCGCCTCGGCTCTCCTCATATTCAATTCAAACTGTCACTGCCGCCGCCTCCCCTCCCCCCGGGCCCGCCGCCGCCGCCTCCGCCGCGCCCCGGGCCCGCCGTCGCCCCCACCCCACCTCCTTTCGCCGCAGCCCCCCGCCTCGCCTCAGGGCGTTCCCCCCGCCAAGTCAGGGGGCCGCAGAGCCCCTCCGCGTCCCGAGCCGCCGACCCGAGTCGGGACGGCCCAGAGCTGAGACTCACCCATGGTGCTGCTGTTGACGCTCCTCTCCTCAGCAGCAGCGGATCTCGCACTGACCGACATCCCCTCCCCCCTCCGCGACCAGCCCGGGCGCAGCGCAGCCCGCGGATTCTCCAAAGCCGCCTACGCCGATTCCGCGGCGTAGCCGCCCGGCGTCGCTGCTTCGCTTACGCAGGCGACAGCAGGCGGACTCCTCCACTGGCTCTCGCCCGACTCCTGCTCCCTCCTCCGCCCCTCCACCCCTCCGCCCCTCAGCCCCTCTGCCCCCTCAGTCGAGGCTTCCGGGCCCAGCGGAGGCTGGCTTCGATCTCGCGAGATTACTTCATCGCTGCCCCGCCGACTTGCTCGTTTTTCGAGCATGACTTCATTGGCGTCAGCGCTCCTTTGCTGCTCGGGTTTAGCTGCCATGTTAAAATTGGCGGCATTTGGCACCTCCGGGGTCATGGATAGTCAGGCCTCTGTGCGTGTTTCTTGAGCACTGCCTCTAAGGTTAACGCCTCACGTTTCTGGGTGAAAACCCTGGGGACGCTGAGAGGGAGTGGCCGGTGGGGTGCGAGGGTGTGGTTTTGCCCGAATCAAAGATGGCCGCCGTCGGTGCAGCCCCGCGCAATTTCACGTCAGGTTTTGGAGCTGGGGGAGCCTCCGGATTGCCCTCTGCGCCTCCTTACGAAATTGGCGTAAGGCGAAGAGGCCAGACTGGGGGGCTACGCTCTGGGCAGGGGCCGCGTCCACGCTTCCGCTCCTAGCTACTGACCTGGCGGCATTGTGAGTGTAAGTGGAGAGACACTTTGAGGCAGGTGTCTGTGCCCCCATTCCGTCCCCGTTTCCTCAGCTTCTTTGACTTTAGGAGTGAAAAGTGAGATTAGGCCCTGGTTGCCCCGACATTGCCCTCGCGCTGTCACTTTCCGGTGGCCTGGCACAGCCAGCAGGTCGGCTGCTGCAGCTTCCACTGCGGATTCTCCACGGTCACACTCGTATTGGCTCAGCCTGTTGGTGCCCGGTTCGGGCCTCCTGGCGCTCACACTCTAGTTGAGAAACTGAATGGACACACGTGAAACTATTGGGTATCAGTTAAAGAGTAATTAAGGGTTAAAATGTGTGGCCTCGTACTATTAATTAGCAGTGAATGTCGCTTGGTCGTTGGAGCCGTCCCCAAATATTTTCTAGTAAAAGTAGCCTCGTATTGCTCAGAACAACCCGTGATCTTTTGTACCTTTCATAAAAACTAATCGCTGTCTTCGTTTGTATTGTTCATGCACACGTATTATCTTTCCTGTTAAACTGCATGTTATGGAATATATACATATGTAGTTATGAGCCCGCACAAGAATGTTCATAGCAGCATTGCTTATATTAGTGAAACAATTTAAATGTCCACTTACGGGAGAATGGATGAACAAGTTACATTATTGGACAAATTGACGTACACAGAATGCTAAAAGATGGAAATTAATGAACTAAAACTATTAGTAATATTAATTTAGAGTTCATTAACATAAATTGAGAAAAAAAGCAACTTACAGAAAGATGTATATGGTATACCATAAATAAATAAAAGTTTAAAAACAAGAAACTGTGAGATCAAACTGTGAAAATCATGTAAGGAAATGATAGATACCAAATTCAGAGTAGCGGTTAGTGCCAGAGAGGAGGAGAAGGGAATGTAACCGGGTTCACCTCATAGAATGTTTTATTTTCTACCAAAAATAATTTGCAGAAAATGTGGCAAAACCTTAAAGGTAGGTGGAGGATACATGGGTGTTAAATTGTAATTATTGTCTGCACTCCTCTGTATTCTTGAAAAGTTTCCAAGTAAATTTTTAATGGAAATTTAATCTAAGGAAACAGCTTATTTTGTGTCTTGATACTGTTTCTGAAGTCTCCATTGTTACTAAATTTCTCATAAAGTGTGTTACAATTTGTCTGCTCAACCAATCATTGTGTTAAATTTCTGAAACTTCACAGAAACCCTTTACTTGGAAAATTTTGTTAAATTTCTTCTTTGAAGAAGGCAGTGCAGCAGAGAATTTAAATGTGTGGCCTCTGGAGTCAAACTGCCTGGATTCACATCCCACCTCTACCATTTTCTAGCCAAATGCCCAAGGACAACTTTCTTAACCTTTCTGTGATCCAGTTTCCTCATCTATAAATGGGAATAATACTTATCTAATGGAGTTTTTGTGAGAGTTAGATGTGCCCAGTCCATAGTATATGCTTAATAAATGTTACCTATGTACAGATTATTTTAAAATATAAAATTATTCTGAATACTATTATTGTTTAATAAAATCTAATAGTTTATAAAAAAGAAAATCTCTGCCTCCCATCTCTGTTGATATGTTTCTTGGAGGGGGATCTCTTAATGGATGTGAGAGGTGAATTTTGTTATTTTGCTCTCTGAAAATGGATAAATTCTTAATATAAATAATAAGTTCTTTGCCTGAGGTTTGTTCATATTGTCCTACAAATTCCATCCCACACAATAATAGCTTCACCACTTTCCACTGAAAATTAAATGGAGGGTTACAAGCAGTGAGATGATGACATCTTATGGAACTTCCTCCCTGAGGAGTTCTAATAGTCAATGATATTATACATAATGTGTGTGTGTTTGTGTGCATGCACCTGTGTATTATAAATTATATTGGGGGGGATGGAGAGAGAGAGAGAGAATTATTGTATTAGTTTCATGATCTCTACTGCATTGTCTACAGTATTATATTTGTAAATAAAATATAGTCTAGACCTTAACCTTCTGATTCAGAAATAGCTTTTTAAAAACAAAAAACTGACCTGAAATTCTGGATAGACTATGTGGATTGTTTTCATTACATATTTATAATGTCCAATCTTAAATGGACCTTCAACTTTGCCAAGCAATGCTTGTTTCCCTAGTTAGCTCTCTTCCACAACAGCCGCTTCAGATTTTCTCCACTGTTTTCAAACCAACTCCCTCATTTATTCTCAGCAAAAGTTAGAACGCATCAGAGAGGAACTCCAACAACTTCCTGCCTCCACATTCATAAGCCTACCTGTATCTACACCCACCTTTCAGACATCACAATGGATCAGGTGTCCCCCCCCCCGCCCCCACCCCTGTCTGAGGCACATATTTCTACATGTTCTCTGTATTCCATCTCTTTGGCCTACTCTTTGGATTCTGTCTCTTCCTACCTTCCCAGGAACTTCACTCAATGGATTATTTATTTACTCAATAAATTTCTGGGTTCTGTCTCTATCACTCCACTGAAATTCTCAACAAGGATCACTAACAACCTTTTTGTTCAACCTAGTGGACACTTTTAAAAAAAATTTTACTTGAACATTTGATACTAGTGACCTGCTGTATTTACATCCCTTGATTTGTGAAACCACACTTTCCTAGCTTTCCTCCTAGATCTCGGGCTTCTTTATTTTACCTTCTAGGACCTTTATCTTCTGTCTGTCACTTAAGTGTCCACATACCTCAGAGTTGTATCCTAGTCAGTTCATTCCTATCTCACTTTTTATACTCTCCTTTAGTGATCTCATTCAGTTCCATGGCTCAGTGACCATATATAGGCTGATAACTCCTAAGTATAAATTTCTAGTCCAGTTCTCTCTCCTTTCTATAAATCTACATACCTGACTGCCCTCAAAATGTATGTCTTGATGTTCTCAAAACAGTATATCCCAAATTAAACTCATTTTCATTATATGTGCTTTTATGTTCCCAGTCTCTAAGTGGTATCATCATCAACCCAACTGCCTAAGCCAGAAATGTGGTTGTTAATACTCGGCCCCTCCCTCTCTCTCACCTCCTACAGCCATCAGAAAGTCCTGGCAGTTTTTCTTTCTCATATATCTCTAATTTCTGCATTTCTCTCCATCTCCATTACTACTATTCCAGCTAGGCCAATATTATCTCCTGCCTCAACTCTCTGCAATAGTCTTTCTGCCTGTCACCCTGTTGTACTCCAATTCATTCTTCACATTGTACCTAGAGTGAACTTTCTAAACTTTATGTCAGTCCCCTATATAAAGTCTTCAAATTATCCCTCAGGAAACTTATATGATACATTTTCTTATTAATGGTCAATCTGCCATGCCTTGCTCTCTCTCTAAACTCTAGCAGGTCTTGCTTCTCCCTATATCTGGGACACTTCACTCTCCTTTTATACTTGCATTCCTTACCTGGCTTTCTCCTTTAAGTCTCATCATGTTCTCTAAAATCCTTCCTTGATGTCCCAAGATTGGGCAAGGTACCCTCTTACACCCCACAGGATCTTGTATTTACTCCAGTGGTGGTTCTGATAGCACAGTTTTGTAAATATTTGTCTCTTCCATTGGAATCTAAGCTCCTTAAGGCCAGGGACTTCTGTCTTGTTCATTTGTGTGTCCCCAACACCTAGCACAAGGTATGGTATTCATTACTTCATTCAGCAACTATTTCTTGAGTCACAACTGGATCCTAGACACTAGCTCAGTGGTTAATGTGTGGAATGGGGAACCCTTGAGGGAGGTAGGTCTCTGAGATGTGAGGGAATCCATGAGGTCAAAATTATTTTAATTATAATACTAAGACTTTGTCTTTTTTTTTTTTTAACCTTTTTCATTTTCAGTCTCTCATGAGCGTAATAGTGGAGTTTTCCAGAGACTACATGAAGTGTGTTAACTGCAGCAGAATGAATGTGAAAACACAAATAATCCAGTTGTCTAATATTAAGCCAGATATTAAAGGGATTTGCAAAAATGTAAAACAATGTCATGGTACTCTTCAAACTATTTTGTTGTTGTTGTTTTGGAAGATATGGCTATTTTTCATACAAGTGTGTTATTTATGTTAACATTTAGTGGATTTATTGTTTTTTAATGAATAAATCATATTTTTTAACTTATCAGTTTTAATTTCTAATACAGTAATATCAATAAATACATTCCACATAAACAAAAAGTCTTTGGGATCCTCAATAATTTGTAAGAATGTAAAGAGATCCTGAGCCCAAAAGTTTGAGAATTGCTGCACTAGCACATATTATGTGTGTTCAATGTAGATGTGTTAAATAATTAATGAATGTCAGTTTGCCAAAACTCTGGCACACAGCTGCTGAATGTTTCTTAAAGCTTCTCCCCAAATGCCCGGAATTAATATCTGAATAGGCAAAAAAATACCCAGGCTTATTATCTGAATATGCATAAGTGAAAGTATTTTTTAGGTGAATGTACTTTGTAAACTATGGAGTGTTATACGAATGCAATTGTTTTGGAAATTGTCTATGATAAATATGCTACGTTCTAGCTTTGGTAATAGAGCAGTACTACCTATCATAATCTGATAGTTGACTTGACAATAAGAATTTTTATAGCCAGCCATTTCACATCAATCAAATTTAATTGATATAACAATGTTGTGAAAGAGATATTACCCTTATTTTTTAAACGAGGAAACCAATGTTCAGAGAAGTGAAGTGATTTACTTAAGGTCTCAGAATTTGTAAGAGCCTGAGACAAAGTTCAAATATCTCACACTTTTCAAATACACAAGACATCAGATGGAGAGATTTGTTCCTCTGTTTTCCTGAATCCTATTCTCATTTGCTAGACATTTAGTCTGGTGAAAGGGTAAGATGGGTTTTCGTTTGTTTGTTTGTTTTTTACAATTTTCAGGTACTTCTTCCTTTAATGCAAGAAGAAAGACATGTGAATGGTATTAGGTCTATCCGAAGGTTTTCCTTAAGCACCAACTCAGAAAATGACAGTATAAGTGAGATGGCACTTCTTATAGAACAAGTTTGTCCTGTTTACTACATTGCCAACACTTAGCAGACATAGTCAGGCTGGGTGGTAGGAGTGGAGCTTGAAATTTCAGATGTGTATTTTATGAAGTGGGTTAGGCAATCTGTAATATTTCTTTGTTTACAGTAATGTCCAAATATCAAAAAGCCCTTGAGTCCTTTTCTTTTCTCCTTTGAAGAACAGTAGAAGAGCATTAAGAAATGATATGTAGGGCTTCCCTGGTGGCGCAGTGGTTAAGAATCCGCCTGCCAATGCAGGGAACACGGGTTTGAGCCCTGGTCCGGGAAGATCCCACATGCCGCGGAGCAACTAAGCCCGTGCGCCACAACTACTGAGCCTGTGCTCTAGAGCCCGCGAGCCACAACTACTGAAGCCCACGCACCTAGAGCCGGTGCTCCGCAACAAGAGAAGCCACCGCAATGAGAAGCCCGCTGGCCGCAACTAGAGAAAGCCCGCGCACAGCAACAAAGACCCAATGCAACCAAAAATAAATAATAAATTAATTAATTTTTTTAAAAAAATGATATGTAAAATAAAGTCATTAACTAAAACTTTTTTTCTTGTGAAAAAGACAACTTATTCACAAAAGCTGAAGCTAATTTAGTTTCATATTATTAATGAATATGCGAGTATATTTTGTTCAATTCAGATTTTGAATATGAAACCTCATAATTCAAGATATTCCCCAAAAGAAATATTCTACCACCCACAAAATCTGTTTTAAGTGTAATGAAATACAAACACAGGGAATCAAGGTAAGTATGGTTTAAATATTTTTGTATTTAAAATTTAAATATTTGAAAACTAATAGTGCATTCTAGTGTTAAATTCATGATCAAATAGCATAGTTATCAGAGAAAAGTTCTGTTGAGATCAAAGAATTTAACTAAAATAATTGACAGTGTTACGTTTTACAAATGAAAGGGAATAGATATTGACATGCCCTTTTATAGATTAAGAATCTATACGGTACAGGAAGTCAAGTGACACTTGCAAAGTTATACAACGAGTGAACAGAAATTAGAAAAAATAAAGCCTCATACTTCCTCTTCCTTTGTAAAGATCAAACTTTACCCCACAGAGGAAGAGAGGCCAAAAGACACAGCAGTAATAACAAAACAAAAAAATAAAATAAAATGAGAGAACCATGCAACTTGAGGACCAGAGATTTAAACAAACAGCAAATAGCTCTCATTCTTAAATTCTTTACCTTAGAAGGAGGAGTTTTTCTTTTTCCCACCAGCCAAGGAGGGAGTGGGGGAGAAAGCAGCACAGAAATAGGATGTCTGAATCCAGACTGCCCTGGGAGGCCTCATTTATCTCAATTTAACACTGGAGCCTCAAAGAATTTTCAAATTCCAGGGCTCTCCTGGAAACTTACTTCTAATGCAGATGAGAGTCCCACTTTCCTCTGAGGACTCCATGTCCCTGGTAATAAGATTGGCAGCACAGTTGCCTCTGGGATTGAGGGAATAGAGGAAGTCATTTACCTTGAGGTTTCCTTGCCAGTCATCACCTTGTTGTGAGCCATCCAATCTGATTACATGGTAGAAATACCACTGAGCACAATATTGGAGAAAAATCCAAAGTACATTTTAAAAAATCTATTATAAGTGGAAAATGCCATTGTTGCCAACTCCCTTTGGCATTTCCTACCACTGAATAATAAACTGACTGAAATAGGAAATAGGGACACATGGTTTTATGGGAAACCAGCTGCCTTCAACAACCAGACTTAATATATTGACTTTGGCAATGACTGAATGCCTCCTGCTATAGAAGAGGTTTGTGAAAGTGAATTGAGTTGTACTTAAGTTTGTGTAGATGGAACGTGTTACATTAGAACAAGGCTGTCACTTTAAGCAATAGGAACTTACCCTCTCAAAATCACTTTTCCTAGCAGACCTCTGAGTGAGTGACTAGTTCCTGAAGGTGGACCTCAGAGATCTCATATCCAGGAAAACAGGAAATTCAGAGAGGAAGCAAATGCCTGTGCCAGACTAATGTGCTTGCTTTATGTGAAGCAATTGCATTGGATTACCATGAAGGTTTACTGGCGGAGGACAAATGCTTACTAATAGTTAAAATACTGTGTCATTACTCCCTTTATGAGGCTCCCAACAACTTAAAGACTCTTTCTTGTACTATACCTTTAAGCATTTGACATTGATTGGAACCTATTTTAGAGAGATGCTTATGCATCTGATAAAAAAATAAAAGATCAAATGATAATGTTTGTGATTGTTACCCATGATGTGATCCACTTCATGGAAGGAATTGTGATTGAGATTTATTTATTTATTTACTTTTTAGCGGATACTCTTTTTCCTTGATTTGCTTCTAGAAATTTGGCAGTAAATGATAACATCTTGCCAGTCAACCACTATAAACAGATAAACACATTTTATGAAACAAAAATAATGGCCATCTTTAGTATCCAAAATGGTAGCAGCAGAGCATTAAACACTAATGTTGAACTATAGGTATTTCCTCCTGGAATTCTTATTTCAAAAGGCTACATTTGTGTCTTAATAGAATCTAATATCTTAAGAATTGGAAGAAATCTTATAACTACATCAGCCACCTACAAATTCAAGGACTTCCTCAAATATTATTTTTTTCATGTTATGTATAAGGCCACGATACCAACTACTGAAACTACAAATGTTAG
Source organism: Eubalaena glacialis (assembly GCF_028564815.1). Classification (NCBI taxonomy): domain Eukaryota; kingdom Metazoa; phylum Chordata; class Mammalia; order Artiodactyla; family Balaenidae; genus Eubalaena; species Eubalaena glacialis. Next base: position 86,370,100 of record NC_083723.1, on the reverse strand, counting down.
AATTTGCATTTAAATGAAGCAGATATATTGCAGATGATATTATATCACTTTATAGCCCTATAGTTCACATATGGTGTGGGTGTAACTCTTCCTTTTACAGTTTACAACATACAAGTGAGCAAACTGTTTTGAAATCCTTGTTTCTGATAAAAGTGTTCATTTAATTGCTTATTATTTCAAAATATGTTTTCGGTTTGAGCTAAATGTCAGTGACATTTAGATGCTGTCAATGAGCATTAGACAATTAAAATGTTTTCTCTTGTAAAATTTAGCTGCTTTTACAAATCTATGAGCAAACATGACCATGAATTACTTTTGCTATTGAAACAGGAAGGAAGTGGGCAGGGCACAACCTTGAAAAAAATGACATAGGCATAGGACATGACAAAAACTGGTTAAAACCAACCTGGTCCAAGATGGCGGAATATCCGACTTCCAGTGGACCTTGAGCCTTATCATACTCTCATTGTAATACATTAGCATGCTAAATGACAGTCCCTCCAATGCCATGACAGTTCTAAGGCTAACCATAAAAGGCCAAAAAGTGGGTGGTGGCCCAATTCCTGGAAATCTCCACCCCTTCCCTGAAATAATTGGAATAATCCTCCCACTAATTAGCCTATGAAATTACCCAGCCCATAAAAACTAACCACGCCATATTTCGGGGCCTCTCACCTTCTGAGATGGCCCACACTCTGTCTGTGGAGGGTGTTTCTCTCTAAATAAATCCACTTCTTACCTATCAATTTGTCTCTCACTGAATTCTGTCTGCAACGAGACATCAAGAACCTCAAATTCACTGGGAACACTATGAGACTGCAGATCCTGAGGATAGACTAAAGCTTAGCTATCTTTTTATTTTGTGCAAACCTAGCATAATGCCTTGCACCTAGTAGACACCCCAAATTTTTTGGAAAATACTAAAATGTTTTAGAAATAATTGCATATGTTTATAGGGTTCATATGTGTCTTAGGAAACTGAATAGAGTAGAAAAAGCAACACCAAAAAAGGGCCAAAAAATGGAACTTGAGTATTGCAAATAGGAAGGATTATTATCTTCATATTTGTTCTTTAATTTATCCTCAGCTTCCATTACACACATACAAACACATTAAGAAAAAAGTCATGCAAAAAACAAAACCAAAAAACACTTTCCTACACAATTTCCCCCTCACCCCCGGATAGATTTATGTTTTGTTTTTTTTTTTAACATCTCCATGAGATTTCTGTGTTTGTTTGCTTTTGGCATCGTCCTGACACTCAAATGAAAGGCTTAGCTGACACTTCTGTTAGCAAGGTTGCGCAGAGAGAAGAAGGTCCACCTTTACTTCTCTTGTTTCATCCTTGCTGCCTCTCACCCTTCTCTCTCCCTCCTGATCAGTTCGAAGTAGAGGCAGGCCTGACTCTTAGCCTCCTAAGATATATTACTACCCTGTTGGGGAAAAGTAAGCACAAGCTCCCCAAACCTACGGTGCGGTGCGGTACATAAGCAACCAACGTGTACTCTGAAAAGAAAATGCAGAGAATGAAGAGATCATACAAGTATAACCCTTTTTTCCGTCACTGGCAGGTACTCTCCCTCTTCCTTTCCTTTTGTCTCTAGCACACAGCAGTCTCCAGCAAAGCAATCTCTCACTTTACAAGTAAAAGGAATTGCTGAAGGAAGAAAGAAATATTAGGAGACCTTGAGACCAATTATTCCATCTACTGTGGCTGTGTAATTCTGGGTGAGTCACTCTTCTTCAGGAAATTGAAAGAATGTCAAATATGCGAAAGTTACTGAGGATGGCTGCGAAAGTTACTGAGGATGGCTGCAGAGCAGAAAGTAGATCCTCTGGTAATTTCAAGTTTCCTCCCACTTTCTCCCAGAAACACACACATCAGATATAATGAAGGCTGAGGGGGAGGGGATGGTCAGGGAGAGGGAATGTGTTAAAATGCAGCCTCAAGGGGTGTGTGAACTCGACCTAGCCAATCAGTGGAAGAAATGTACGTGAAATTATGTGGAAAAGATTTTCTTTGTTTCATAGTTCACATAATGAAAATGGAGGATAAGTCAATGGGAAAATACCTTAATATCTTCTTCCTGTTATTTTAATGCCATACCAGAATGAGGCACATCAAAAAAACAAATTGTTCACAAACATCCAAACATCTTTCAAATCCCCCAAGGGTCATAATAAACACCCCTTATTAAATAAACTGCAATGAGCAAGGAGGGTGAGGACAATAAAGGACAGAGAGAGCATGGGATGAAGAAAGCAGGGAACAAGTGGCCTGAACAGCTTGCTTATACCATATGGACCTCAGCTCAAAGCAGAAGGGCCACCAGGGCCTTGGGAAAAACCCCTCTGTATTAGTTTGCTCAGGCTGCCGTAATAAATACCACAGTCTGGGTAGTTTAAACAACAGAAATTTATTTTCTTATGGTTCTGAGGCTTGAAGCCTAAGATCAAGGTGGCTGCCTTCTCCAAAGGCCTCTCCCCTTGGCTTGCAGATGAGTGCCTTCTCTCTGTGTCCTCACATGGTCTTTCCTCTGTGCATGCCCATCCCTGGTGTCTCTTTGTCCAAATTTCCTCTTCTGATAAGGATACCAGTCAGACTGGATTAGGGCCCACCCTAATGGCCTCATTTTAACTTAATCACCCCCTTTAAAGGCCCAAATACAGTCACACTCTGAGGTACTCGGAATTAGGGCTTCAACATGAATTTTGAGGAGACATGATTCAGCCCATAACACTCTTCGTGCAAGCTGGCAGAGTCTAGTTAATATGTGTGTCCTGGGGCTTCCCTGGTGGCACAGTGGTTAAGAATCCGCCTGCCAATGCAGGGGACACAGGTTCGAGCCCTGGTCCGGGAAGATCCCACATGCCACAGAGCAACTAAGCCCGTGCACCACAACTACTGAGCCTGCGCTCTAGAGCCTGCGCGCCACAACTTCTGAAGCCCGTGTGCCTAGGGCCCATGCTCCACAACAAGAGAAGCCACAGCAATGAGAATTCCGTGCACCGCAACGAAGAGTAGCCCCCGCTCTCTGCAACTAGAGAAAGCCCACACACAGCAACGAAGCCCCAACACAGCCAAAAATAAATAAAAATAAAATAAATTAAAAGAGCCTGTACTTATAGCTTAATCCTTAAAAAAAAAAAAAAGTATATATATATATGTGTGTGTGTGTGTATCCTTTGACTAGGCTATTCCTCTTCTAGAAATTTATCCTAGAAAAATAACTAGCATATATGCCAAAAAAATTTTCATAAGGATGTTTATTGCAACACTGGTTGAAACAGCAAAAAATAGTAAATAACATAATTGTCCATATATAGGAGATTTGTATCATAAATTACAGTCTAACCCATACAGATAGAATACTGGGTCTGGAAAGATGTCCAAGATCTTATATCAAAAACTCAAGTAACAGAACACTGTGTATAGTATAAACTCATGTTTAGAAATTATATCATATATTTGTATAGGCCTAGAAAAAGGTCTGAAAAAATATATATCAAACTCTTAACAGTAGTTACCTCTAAGGTATGGAAGTAGGGCCTTCCACTTTTTATTTGTATACTTATATAATCTGAATTTTTGCAACAGATGTGTTTGCTTTTGTAATTAAATATGAAAGCATTAATGAGGAACATGGGGTAGACAGGTTTAAAGCCTATGAAGTTTGACAAATACTGTAAAAAAATAACAAAAATGGCCTGTATTGAGCATCTACTATTTATTCATTCAACAAAAAAGTTTGAGTCCCTATGTCCCAGGCATTGTTAGGGACTTAACATATCATATATTACACCCAGTCCTCACAAAAAACTTCTTGAGGCAAGTTTTACCATTTTGATTTTATCATGGCAGAAATCAAGGCTCAGAGAGGTCAAGTAATTTACAAAAGTTGCACAGTTAATAAGCAACGAAGGGACTTCCCCAGTGGTCGGTCCAGTGGTTAAGACTCCGTACTTCCAATGCAAGAGGCGCGGGTTTGATCCCTGGTCGGGGAACTAAGATCCCACATGCCGTGGGGTGCGGCCAAAAACTTAAAAAAAACAAAAAAAAAAAGCAACAAAGCCAAGCCTTTGGTCTACTTTACTATGTTGCCTTATAAAATTACTACGTTCTGTTTTATATACAGGATACAGAAAATTGTCATCCAGCTCAATGTTATCACATTTACAGTTCATTACTATATTCTTTCAGCAAACAAACTACCACCTTTATTTATTTTTTAAAGTTTACTTATTTTTATTTATTTATTTTTGGCTGCGTTGGGTCTTCGTTGCTCCGCGCGGGCTTTCTCTAGTTGCAGCGAGCGGGGGCTACTCTTCATTGCGGTGTGTGGGCTTCTCATTGCGGTGGCTTCTCTTGTTGCAGAGCACGGGCTGTAGGCACACAGGCTTCAGTAGTTGTGGCATGCGGGCTCAGTAGTTGTGGTGCATGGGCTTAGTTGCTCCGCGGCATGTGGTGCATGGGCTTAGTTGCTCCGCGGCATGATCTTCCCGGACCAGGGCTTGAACCCGTGTCCCCTGTATTGGCAGGCGGATTCTTAACCACTGTGCCACCAGGGAAGTCCCAAACTACCACCTTTAAATCTAAATCAATCTATGTATCTATCCATCCATCCATCCACCCATCCATCCATCTATCCATATTTCATAGCCACTAATCAAAAATATTTGCCAGAACATTTTTGAACTTACAAGTGATTTTGATAAGTAGAGGAAAATTCCAGAATTTCGGGTTCTCATTAACAATGATTGAAGGGTGGTGGGTGAGCCACTCTTGTTTACTCTGTTTATTGTAGGGTAGGGCAGTACTGGTATTTGGAATATTAATAAAGCAGTGTCTGGGTCTATAACTTCAGTTATCAAAAGAAAGAGGCTTTGATGGATTATGCCCACTGATTACCATCTCTGTGAGAAGCACACACATATGTATTGTTCCCTGTGAAAATGAGGACTTTGTACAGATAGGCTGGTACAGTGGGATGAAAAGTACTTCAGGAGAATCTCTGGAGCAGCAGAACTCTTGATCATCCCATCCCCTGAAATGTTATCATTTCTCTTCGGGTAGCAATAGTATCCATTTGAATGTGCTACCACCTATCTACAAGTGTGATTTCAGGAAATTCAGCATATCTCCCAAATCCTTCCTAGCTCCTGCCTCTGATATCAACGTCATTCCTCTAACTGCCTGCTCTTTGTTCAAAAGCAGTAGGTCCCAAAAGCAAAATGCTTTCATCTGTCATCAGACATGTACTACTTGATGTGAATGGAGGTGAAGATCATGAGGACAGTAGGCCCCTTCTCAGGGATTGGGGAAGAAACAGGTAAAATTGGGGATGCTGGGGACACAAAGACAAATTTGCCAATTTTACTATGTTGCCTAGGACATCATCTGGGAATAATGAGAACCCTGTCAGTCAGGAGTCACTGGGAATTTATTTTAACCACTAGTGAGTGGAGTGAGGATGGAAATAGTCAGCTGCCTGATGCCTCATGTGAGCAGAGTCCTTTACTGTCAAATGATCTTCCTAGCTATCACCCCTGGGTAAGCCTGGCAAGCCTTTGCCCCAGTCCCTGTAGATACCACAGAGAGACAGAAAGAGTATAGGCTTTGCATTCAGAATAGACTTAGGTTCAAATACAACTCATCCACTTACTGGCCATCTGACCTTGGGCAAGTCAACCTGTCTCACAGGGCTGTCATGAGGATGAAATGAGATTTTGTAAGTAAAGAGCTTTGCACAGTGCCTGTTACACAAAAGGGACCAAATGAATATACAATCAATCCTTTCTGGGTCCCTGCTGAGAATTCCACCAGGACCAAAGCCCAGCCTTGAACCTAAGCCCAGTCAGCTCTGAGTCCTGACCACTTGTCCAAATCCTGCTGAATTTTTCTCTAGGCTTGCACCCTGTTTTCTTATCCTTTTCAGCATCAGGATGAAGCTGCAAACACGTATCCTGCCTGCTTTACACCCACCAACTACACTCCATAGATGGCAGTGCCAGCTTCAGTAAGACTAGAGTCTGCTCTGGTTCCTGTCAGACTTGGTGAGTTAGACCAGGGGTTCCCAACCCTTTTGGAACCACCCAGACCTAAACTTCTCTGTGTGCAGAGCCTGGGGATATACATTCTTTAAAAAGCTCCTCTTCCCTCATTGCAAGGGCCATCTCACTAACCATCACCCATTCTTTTTTTTTTTTTTTATAACTATATTTTTCTTCCCTCTCTTTGTTTGCCAAGTGCTATTTAAATTTATTTATTTATTTTTATTTATGGCTGCATCACCCATTCTTGCTTCAATGCAGAAGTTCCCAGCATGATGTGTAGCCAAGACTGGAGTATCTGCCTTGCAGATAGTGGGTGCTTAATAAATGTTTATGGAGCAAATAAAAGTTTTCTGTTGGGTGTTATTTTTTTCCTTACAAAGATATTTAGCCATGGAATTTAAAAATAATGTTAAAATAATGGCACATACTAGATGTTCGATGAAGATTGGTTACTGAATGATTAAAGCCTGTTTTCTTTTGGGATAGCAACTATTTGGAAGAATGCCTGTGAGTACAGAAGTTCCATGGAAGTAAATGAAATGACAGCATATGGAAGAGTTTTATGAAGCGTGAAGGAATATTTGAAATAATAATGATGTTATACCATTCAAATCTTAACGTTAGTACATTCTAATTTGTTCTGGAAAAAATGGAACTGGGATAAGCAATTTCTGATATGTTACAGTGTATGTCAGCAGGAAAGGAAAAGCAAGAAAGGGGTCTCATTGCTATACAAGCACAATAAAAAGACTTATCTCCTTTTTTGCCTTAAAAAAAAAACTTGTTAGTATGGAAAATTTCAAACATATTTAAAGTAGGGAGAAGAGTATAGTAAATCTTCATATCCATCACACAGCTTCAACACTTTGTCTATATTGGACTAACCTATGTGATGTAAAATAGGGCTTCTGAGTTTAAAGGTGGTTTGAAAAGAATGTGTAAATAAATGCTTTAGGACTAGGTCAACATTCTTTGGGAAGATTTAGAGATAACGTGTACTCCCAGAGCCCATTTGCATATATTTTTCAACATCTGGCTAACAATTCCTCTTTGAGTTGGATGATTACAACATCCCAAACTCTGCACAATCTCCTGATGAGTGTATATAATAGAGTACTTGTCTCTAAAAAAACAACTTATTTTTAGAACTTTAGAAAATTGTGGCTGTGTCCCCATCTGGGCTACAAAGGACCAGTGAGCCCAGTTTACCGTGGTTCCTGCATTTGTGACTACAGATATCCCACCACCAAGCTAGTATTATGACAACCCAGAGTGAGACAGGCTGCAGGTCTGGGTTCATCGACTGTAGAAAGAGTCTCTGAGTGTGAAAGTTTATACTCTAAGCCAAAACATTAGGGAGTGATTAGTAGTTTCATGCTGAATATGAGTAATTTTCTGGGAATCACTATTATTTACTTGGTTCAACCATTTATTTAAGTATATGGTGATGTGACAAGGTTTAGCTTTTCTACCGTTTTTTTTCTTCCAAGTTTGTATTTTCCATTTTTAGTATGAGGTCATCAGGTGCTAAGTTATACTCTTTGACAGTGGGAAGCAAAATCTTAATCTTAATGAAACCATTACGTGGGAGGAATCTACCACATCATGTTTATTGCATATAGTTTCACATTAAACCCACAGCTCAATATGTATTTATTGAATGAACAAGGTTGAGTGTCTTCCTTCCAAGTATTTTTCTAGCTGCTCATGTGTTTTAATATCACAATAATGTGTTTTTAGTCATATAAAAAAATCTCACCTATAGCCAGTGTATTTTCCTTTGGGATTCAAATTCCATGTTGATAATCTTTCTAACTCTCTGGCCTATCAGTTCCTTTACCTTGAGCTCTGTGGCTCCATCTCATTCTGCTTCAGATCTCCCTTAGTGTCGCCACACCTTAGTTTTCACCATCATCCATAACGTCTCCACATTTGAGACTCTCAAACTTGAAAAGTTTCCTCTGACCACTACCTATCTGTCTATCTCTCCTATTACCTCACTTTTTTCTAACCCATCCTTCACATTTTCAGGCCCATACCCTTTGCTCTTTCTCCATTTGCCAGCCTTCCTGGCCTCTCAGGATGTCCCAAGCCACCTACCTGAGGAATCTCAGGGACAGTTCTTCCCACTGTGCTCGCCGGACCTGCATCCTAATGACTTATCTCACTCATCTTGGGTCACAACTGTCGTGTCAATCTCCAGACCTGGTTAAGCCAACCATCTGTTTCTTCTTGTTCCTCTTCTAGGCAGCTGAACAATTCTGGAGAAAATAGACATAACCAGGTTGATTGGATGCTCTAAAATGTATTTTTCCAATATGTCTGGGAATTCAATAACCCTGGGAATTCCTTTTCTTACCTCTCATCAATTCACCCTTATAATACACATAGCTGTTGTTCTAATCTTCTGTACTCCCTTTCAATTTCTATGCCTACCTCCACCCTCTTTTGCTACCTCCATTATGGGAAGCTGGAGAACACCTGATATGAATACTACATAAATTTCATTCTGTTCAAATTACCACCCATTCCTTTTGTCTTCCCTCCAGTCTCTGAAGACTTTTCCTGATTTCCTTCTAAGGCCAGTGTTTCCATCTCTCCTTTTCTCTCCTCCCTCCCTGGGTCCTTCTTGACTTTGATCCCCTTCCATTTTCTCCCCTTCATCTACTCCCCTTCCATTTTCTGTGTGATATCTACAAACCTTTCTTTCCTGGCCTAATACTCTCCCTTGATTCTAATTTCTGTTCATGCTATTTCTGTCAATCATCTTCCTCCTCCCCTACCTTGGTTTCTTCTCCCTCTTGATCCTCAGCACCATCAGCCTATGGAAAGTCCTAAAGCCAAAACCTCTTCATAGACCTTCTGCTCAAATTCTGTTTTCAGCAGAATTTGACAACATTGACCACCCTCTCCTTACTAGAACTCTCATCTCCACTGGAGCCCACATTACATTCTTTTGGTCCTCCTGCCTCATGGACTGCTTCTGTTTAGTTTTCTCCCAAGATTCCTAACCTGCCTCACACCGTCCCTGCCTTAAAACAAGCCCTTTAATCTGAAGATTCAGAGTTCAGTCCTCTCGATCTTAAGTCTTGACAGTCCCTTGGTAATCTCATCCTATTTTACAGCTTGATCTATCTAGCTATCCTCTTTATAAGACTGACTCCCAGCTCTGTACCTTTAGCCCTTATTTACACCCTGTTCTTAACTATATGCTGGGCATCCCACACTGATGTATTACAGACACCTTTAAGTCTGATCTAAATTAAACTCATCACTTTTCACTCCTGGGTTTTTGATCTTGGCTAATCAACCCAATGGGATCTCTTTCTACCATTATCTTTCAAATCCCAATGGGATCTCTTTCCACCATTATCTTTCAAATCAATCTCCTCTGTTTACTACCTTTCTTCAGAAACTCATTAATTCTTGCCTGGACCATTGCATAGCCTCCTAAATGGTCTCCTTGCTTTCAGTTTGTTTTTCCTCCATTTAGTGGAATAATAGCAAATCAACTTTGCTATTCACATGTTAAGTGCTTTTGCATTAAACAACAATAACAACAATAACCCTTTCCCTTTCTTTGGCTCATTTAATTGTCTTTCCCCAGTAATACCTTAAATGTTGGCTTTTCTGAACACTACTGCTAGTCATCTTCCAAAGGTGTGTCACTTTGAGCTCAAAGACTTTCCTTTCCTACCCATTGCCTTCTACAGTCAAAGCCCTCCATGATTTGGTCTAAATCCATCACTCTAGCCTTATCTCCCACTCAATTCTTGCACCCTGTTGTGTGACAAGTCCAAACAGGCCCTATGCTCAGTTGCTTTTTTTAAACTATTTCCTCTGTCACTTGCCCTTCCTTCCAGATCAGCTTTTGCAAGTTTACCTGGTCTTCAAAGCCTAATTCACATCATTCTCCTCCAAAATGCTCTTTCCCCATCACCAAAGTCTAAACAACAGCCTCCCGCGTTATTAAGTACTTGGTTGATATCTTGAACACAGAATTTACCACAACTAGTTTGGCATCCAATTGTTTGTTTCTCTTCTCCATTAGACCATACACTTAGAAGAGAGGGACAGACTAATTCATTTCTGTATCCAACCTAATGAATATAAAGTGCTCCCATAGTGAGTGCTTTATTGTTTATTGGATTCTTGAATTCTATAGAAAGAGTTGCCTTGAGTAAATTTATAGAATTAAGAATAAAATTTAGCTTATTTGGGGGAGCAAGATTTTTATGTTTTTTTCTCAATGATTTGGTCTTTATTGTAATATAAATTTTCCATTCATAATAGAACTTCCATAGTTGGAAATATTCAATGGATAAAAATTCATGATATTCATAATATCAAAACAAGTCATTGACTAGTGTAACAAATAATAACATGTTAAAAGGACAGCACAGTGTAGGTGAAAGAATATATGCAAATATCAGGGGAGTTTCTGATTATAATGAAGAGAGATAATGCATGTAAAATGCTTACTCACTCTCTGGTATAGACTAAGCCCTCGGTAAATGTTACCTAATACTATTAAACAGCAAGTAAAGTGGCTGGAAAAAAATAATTTCCTTTTCCCCATGTAGTCTACATAGTTTTGTGTGATAGCTGATAGTAACTTTGAACTGCATTTGGTTTTAAGTCGGTCAGATATGTCTTTTTATGATAATTTCAAGAGCAAGTAACAAAGAATAAGGCATGTGAGGAGATAGCATGATGTAATTAACCACGTGCACTATTGATGAGGACTTGGCTTCCCTCTGTACCACTTGATAGTCAGTGAAATAAATAATGGTGATAATTGTCACATTCCTAACAAAGACATCTGCTAAGCCAGGCTACTCAAGCAAAGCTGTTTGCTACTGACAGCTTGCTTCAAATGTGAATGTTGCCGTTAAGAAAAAATAGAGTTTTTGTATTTATCACTTTACCTAATATGTTGTGTTGGTAATGCTTCATCTGGGAACCAAAAGAAATATAGATGATAATTAAATTCAACATTCAAAATTCTGTATTTGCTTATGGGACTATTAGTAGCTCTTTAATTTTTGTTGTTGTTGTTTTAACGTATATGCAATATATCTACATGATAAAAATAAAAAATCCAACGGTTAAGAGTGGTACCAACTGAAGGGTAAAAGTCTCCATTCTCATTACCCTCCCTCCCTCCTCTCTAGAGATTACCTTTTAAATCACACACTATGTAAAAACTGCACTAAATAATAATAAAAATCAACCAATTCTGCTTTATTTCAATATGACCTTGATACCCAAAGACAAATCGTTCCATCTTTTGATTTTTCTCTATTTGTCAATTAATATTATCATAATAAAAATCTCCACTGCAAAATGATATTCCAAGGGACCCAAAAGAACGAAAGCTTTACTCTCTATTCCCTCATCTGATGACTGATCACTAAGAAGTATCTGAAGCAGTATCACCCTTAGACCAGGATGAGAAATGTCCCTGACCCTGGTCCCCAAACTTTTGAGGACTCTACCCTTGCCTTCCTTTGGCCTTATCCCTGGCCATGGAGTGAGATGTCTGTGTTGCTAAGGGGAATTGCCTACTCAGAGCCCGTGTGTCCTCTATTGGACCACATGTGAGGTAACCTGGACAGAGGAATTCCAAGGTCACCTGGTCCAAGCAACTTCCACGGCTTCTTTCCCACCTTTATCCTCCCAAGGATGGATAAGTCACAGGCTAGAGGCTAGGGTTCAGCTCTCCTCCTCCTTCCTGTTATTATCTGCTATGGAACTCTGAAGAGTCTGAGAAATCTAAATTCAAACCTAATCTTTTAGGTTGTTATGAAGATGTCAAGATAGGAGGATTTAAATATCTATTTAACAATTTGCTAGCTTGATTTATCACTTTAAAGTATTTAGATATAGTGGCTGTTGACCCCAATGTGTACTTTTGACCACGACCCCCTCAAATGTTAGGAGGCGGGCCTGATTTGAAGATAATGGCATTGTGAAGCTCATATAATTAAATGCCTTTCCATTTGAATTGTTTCTAAAAGTTCTTTGAAATAAAGGTAAAATGAATCTTACTCTTCCAATCACTAGCATTTTTTTTCTAAATGAGAAACTTCCAATTTCAAATTATTCTGTCCCTCTATCTGCCGCTAAAATACTCAATGAAGGAATATCTTCCTAGAGGTAGAACAGAACTTGATTCTGTTAATATTTTTCAAAAATAACAAACTTTCATTATCTTGCTCTTCATTTCAAAGTTTTTTATGAATCTGCCATTCTTCCCTCTCTCCTCTTTTTTTTTCCTACTCATGAATTGTCTTTCTTTCAATCAATGATAAGAGTTTTTCAAAACAGAAAATTTTATTTGAGCCTACCCTCACTTTACAGAAAAAGAAACTGAGGATTTTATGGAGGGGTAACATGATTTTTTAGTTAAAGTTGTTTAGGTGTTTTGGTTCATATAAGTTTGGCAGGCTCAAATCAGTTTGGTTTTTATTTTATACTTATTTTTTAAATGATTTTATAGAGATGCAGAGGAGAGAAAGATTCATCACCTGGGGAAGGGAGTTCTCAGCAATAATCACATTTTACCCAGGAGTCCATCTCACTGCTCATTCACAGAGGGTCCTATAGGCAGGAGTTAACGAAATTAGTTAACTAGGTATTCCATTCACGTAGTTAGTGTGTGTGTGTGTGTGTGTGTGTGTGTGTGTGTGTGTGTGTGTGTATTCTTCTTCCCACCCTGTTCTCCATCCACCCTGTTTTTCCTACTCTAGCCCTGACAGGCGACCACTGTTATTAGGTATTGTGTGTGCACACATTGTTTCTTTAGACAAATACAAGTGCTTATACAACTGCTCTTTTCACTTTACAACCTTGCAGATCTTTCCTTATCAGTTCAGAAAGAGCTTCCTTTTTCTTTCTTGAATGTTGCATAGAATTATCCCATCACATGGCTATCTTATAATTTATTTTTGTTAATAACTTTCATTTCTTAAGAACAGTTTTATATTTACAAAAATATTGTGAATATAATACAGAGAATTCCCATATACCTGTTTCCCCCTATTATTAACATTTTATTTTAGCATGGTACACTTGTTACAATTATTGAGCTAGTATTGATACATTAATATTAACTAAAGTCTATACTTTGTTCAGATTTCCTTAGTTTTACCATTTTCTGTTCCAGGAGATCATATTACATTCACTCATCATGTCTCCTTAGGTTCCTCTTGGTCGTGAGAGTTTCTTAGACTTTCCTTGGTTTTGTTGACCTTGACAGTTTTGAGGAATACCAGTCAGGTATTTTGTAAAATGTCCCTCAATTGAGATCTATATAATTTATTTTTGTACAAATATGTTTTGTACAAAGCATCTTTTGATGAATGCTTGATTTCCCCCCCCCCCAGTTGTCTGCTATTACTAACAATGCTGAAATGAGTAACAGTGCACATCAGCTACTTTACACATTGCTGGTATAAAGCATAAACTTCCAGAATAGGCATTGGCAAGCTAAAGATAAATGCATTTGTGATTTTGCACTATTGCCAAATTACCTTCCATAGGGGCTATGTCACTTTATACTATATGTATAAGAGTACCTGTTTTCTGACAGCTATGCCAACAGTGTGTGTTGTAAAACGTTTGGGTTTTTGCCTGTCTGATAGGAGAAAATTGGTATCTGAGTGTGGTTTTAAAGTTCTAGTAACATTTATAATGAATGAAGAATTTTATATATATTATGGCTTATTATAATAGATTCTTTTCTTCCATTATATTTCTTTTTTTTTTTTAATATTTTATTTATTTATTTGGTTGCTCTGGGTCTTAGTTGCAGCAGGCAGGCTCCTTAGTTGTGGCATGCAAACTCTTAGTTGCAGCATGCATGTGGGATCTAGTTCCCTGACCAGGGATCAAACCCTGGGCCCCCTGCACTGGGAGTGTGGAGTCTTATACACTGCGCCACCAGGGAAGTCCCTCCATTATATTTCTTACGTGTTTTTTGTGTGTATGAAAGCTATTGATTTCTGTATAATAATTTCATAAGGTAGAGGTAATTTTAGCTCAGTATCTCAGGGATGCTTGCCATGTGCCTGCATGTTAGGTCTTGTACTCATATGTTGAATCTTGTTCTCAAATGCAATAGTTGTTAACAGGTTGATTTCTATCTAGACATAATTATATACTCAAAAGAAACTGCTATTAACCATCTCAAGAGATGTCCAAGGAAGGTTACATTTCTGGCTTCTAGTAAGAATATTGTTCTGAGACTTCCCTGGTGGTCCAGCGCTCCCAATGCAGGGGGCCCAGGTTCGAGCCCTGGTCGGGGAACTAGATCCCACATGCATGCCGCAACTAAGAAGTCCACATGCTGCAACTAAAGATCCCACATGCCACACTAAAAAGATCCCGCATGCCGCAATGAAGACACGGTGCAGCCAAAAATAAATATATTAATAAATATTTTTTTTTAAATTAGCTTTCCTTAAAAAAAAAAAAAGAATATTGCTCTGTAGTGTGTTTCCTTTGACATCCTGTACCTTGTTAACCTAATGTCAGCTAGGACAGGCCCTCATCCTTTCTGTGGAGAGCAGAGATCATCACCCAGGTACAGAGAAGTGACCTCAGCACTGACCTCACTTTATAAGCAAGCCGCAAAAATACAGCAGTAACGTCTACAATGGAGGCATCCATCCAGGTTTTAGCAAATATTCTGCAAAGGAAGAGTGATATATTATAATTGCTCGAGGAAGCAAATTAATTCTGAGAGCTTTTGAAGGAAAGGATTGCTATTTACTTTTCATCTTCATGGAGAACCCCCATGTGTGTTTGGGAAGATTTTATAAAGGATCTGAATAATAATAAGCTTTTCAGACACAGGTGAGGACAAAATCATGGCTTCAAGGATGGCAGAAAATCACACAATTCTTTTCTCCCCCTCTAATTTCTGTAATTTTCTTAATTTAATAATTCAACAGTTTGTTGTGGGCCTACCATCTTGTTAGATACTGGTAAGAGCTCTGGAGATATAAATATGCTATTACACACTCCCTGATGCCCTACATAATTATAATTTAAGTGAAGGACACAGAATTGGAGAAAAATAATGATGAATTTATATTTTAAGTGCTATTAAAGAGGTATGCACTAAGCAGTGTTACAAGAAGTAAACATAATTCTATAGGGGATTAGAGATAGAAATGAGAGGTAATCAAGAGGAGGTAGGAGATTACAGAAGAGAAGAGATGACATTTAAGGCATGAGGATGATCAAGAGAGACTGAGCTGTCTAATCTCACATGAGCCCTCACTCGATTGGTCCCTTTAGAATGGAGCCACCTTCCACAAAGAATGGTCCCTTACCTTGGGCATTTATGTGCTGATTTTAGGTGGCAAACCGATACAACTTTAAATAAAATCTATTTACTCAGAAAATTATTCTCTTTGTCATTCTAATTGAAACCTTCTGATTAAATCAAGGAGAAAGGAGAAAGTCTGTTTGTAACTGGTATCCTTTTTTTATATCTTCTAACACCTGCATTACTTTATTTTTTCCTTGCATTACTTTTTTTTTTAAATTATCTTTATTTATTTATTTATTTTTGGCTGCGTTGGGTCTTTGTTGCCTCGTGCGGGCTTTCTCTAGTTGCGGCGACCGGGGACTACTCTTCGTTGCGGTGCACAGGCTTCTCAACGTGGTGGCTTCTTTTTGTTGCGGAGCTCAGGCTCTAGGCGCGCGGGCTCAGTAGTTGTGCCTCGCCGGCGCTAGAGCGCAGGCTCAGTAGTTGTGGCACACAGGCTTAGCTGCTCTGCGGCATGTGGGATCTTCCTGGACCAGGGCTCGAAACTGTGTCCCTTGAATTGGCAGGCGGATTCTTAACCACTGCGCCACCAGGGAAGTCTCTCATCATATTTATTTTGAAGATTACTTTCTATTTCTGGAAAATGATTCTGGCTTTCCATTTACAGTTATGATATAAAGTTTTTAATTAATTCATTCAATTAATGTTTATTGAGTACTACCTTCAATGTGCCAGGCACTATTCAATGAACTTGTGGTACATCAGTAGAGAGAACAAAAATTCCTATCTGGAGGACCTTATAATATAGTTTAATTGCTGTTTTTTAAGTTTAAAATAAACTGGTTCAACTTTAAAGAAGCTAGTAAGTAAAGAATGATACAGGTGATCGCAGTATTGGGTACAGGAGGGAGGTAGTCTAGAGGAGAAGTTAACACAGACTGAGTCAAACTGTCTAAAGGTGAATCCTGGTTCGGTTACCTGTTAGTTCTGTGATGTTGAGTCACTTACTTCATTGTGCCTCAATTTCCTCCCCTGTAAAACAGTGCGAGAAATCAGTAAATGTTTGGTAGATTGGTAAAAATCCTGAAATTTGTATTCAGATGACTGAGTTTGGAGAAACATTGGAATAGATCATTTAAACAATTACTTAAACAATGCAAGATCAGGGTTTATGTTTTGTTTGTAACTTTTTTAATTTTGAAATAATTTGACTTATAGAAAAGTTACATAGAACAGAGTTCCTGTGTACACTTGATGTTCCTTCCCCTAACATTTAACAATCTACATGACCCACAGTATAATGATCAAAACTAAGAAATTAACATTGCTATAATACCTAATAATAGAGAATAACAATAATTAATCTACAGACTTTCTTTGGGTTACCCTGTTTTCCCTATCATCCTTTTCCATGATCCTATCCAGGATCTCACATGTAGTTGTCAGCTCTGCTTAGTCTCCAACAATGTGAACCATTCCTCAGTCTCTCCTTGTCTTTCATGACTTTGACACTTTTGAAGAATATTAGTTAGGTTTTCTATAGAATTTGCTATTTTCTCATGATTAAATTGAGTTTTATGCATTTTTGATCAGAATTCATGGAAGTGATGTGTCCTTCTTAGGACATCATAATCCAGGAGTTCATGATATTGGTATCTTATACCAGTGATGTTAACTCCCATCACTTGGTTAAGGTGCTATTTGCCAGGTTTCTCCACTATAAAGTTACTATTTTTACCTTTATAATTAATAAATATTTGGGGAGACACTTTGAGATTATGAAAATATCCTGTTTCTATTCCACTGATTTTAGTATCCACTGATGGATCTTGCCTGCAACAAATATTACTGTGGTGTTTTGTGTTCAGTTTTCTATTTTCCTCATTTCTTCCACATTTATTAATTGGAATTTTTATGTAAGATAGACTGTCTCTTCACTCCCATTTATTTTAAAATTTATTAATATCAATAAGATTCATGGATATTTATTTTATTCTATGGATTATAATCCAATCCTATTGTTATTTATTTCTTGCTCAAATTGTTTCATCTTTGGTCACTGGAAGTCCTTTCTAGTTGACCCCTATGTCTTTTTGATATGCTGCCATTGGTTTTTGAGTACTTCCTTACTTTTCTTGGCATCACAAGATGCTCCAGAATCACCTTTTATTTTCCCTGCCCCACCCCTGGAGTTAACAACTTCTCCAAAAAAAGAACTTAAATCAAATCAAATCAAATCTTACAGTATAAATACTAAACATAGAAAAAAATTAAAAACATAAAAAATTAATTTTCATTAAAAACTTTAATTTTTTTAAATTAAAAAATAAGACAAGGTGGCATCATTTTTTAAAAAATATTTATTTATGGCTGCATTGTTGCTGCGCTAGGGCTTTCTCTAGGTGTGATGAGCAGGGGCTACTCTTTGTTGCGGTGCATGGGCTTCTCAGTGTGGTGGCTTCTCTTGTTGTGGAGCAGGGGCTCTAGGCGCACGGGCTTCAGTAGTGTGGCACACAGGCTCAGTAGTTGTGGCTCGCAGGCTTAGTTGCTCCGTGGCATGTGGGATCTTCCCGGATCAGGGATCTAACCTGTGTCCCCTGCATTGGTAGGCAGATTCTTAACCACTGCGCCATCAGGGCGCAGTGGTTAAGAAGTCCCATGGCATCATTTTTTGTCCCTTAGAATTTGGCTGCTACTTGAATTACAGTTTTCCTCTCAGGCCTAGGTTGATAGTATTCATCAGATGAGCACAATATTATATCATGGAGCAGTGGAGAGGTATTATATTCAGGGTGAATAATACTAAAATTCACAGCATAAAGATTAAGAGCATACACTCTAGAGTCAGATCGGCTGGGCTCAAATTCTAACTCAACCCCTTACTAGCCATATTACATTAGGCACGTTACTTAACTTCTGTGTGTCTTAGTTTCTTCATGTGTAAAAATGAGGTTAATAATGGTACTTAAAGTGTTTAGAAGAGTTCTTGGCACATAATAAGCATAAAATTTTACCACCAATTTACAGTGCTCTTTAAAGCTTACAAAGGACTTTCAATTATATTAGCTCATTTTTATCACCAATAGCACTTGGTGTATTCCTATTTCAAACTTACAGATAAAGAAGCTGAGGCTTAGAAAGGTTAAGTGATTTTGCAGGATCATACAGCTTGAAAGTGATAAAAACAAGACTCAAACTTCAGTCAACCAGCTGCAAACTCTAGGTAGGAATGTAAGCACCAACTGTGGAAAGTAGAACATTAAAAAAACTAATAGGACAAAATTCTGTATTAACAAATTACCTGAGAACTCGTAGTTCTAAAGTCAGACTTCAGTGAGGTCTTTTCCTGAATCTATCTGGATTTCTTTTCTTTCTTTCTCTCTTTAAAAAAAAAAAAAAAAAAAAAAAAAAAAAAATATATATATATATATATATATATATATATATATTTATTTATTTATTTATTTAGACTGCGCCGGGTCTTAGTTGCGTGGGATCTTCGTTGTGGCATGTGGGATCTTTAGTTGCAGCATGCGGGATCTTTTTTTTTAGTTGCAGCATGTGGACTTTAGTTACGGCATGCATGTGAGATCTAGTTCCCTGACCAGGGATCGAACCCGGGCCCCCTGCATTGGGAGCACAGAGTCTTACCCACTGGACCACCAAGAAAGTCCTTATCTGGATTTCTTAACCTGGTCTATGACATCAGCTTTAAAAAAATTTAAAAAATCCTGATATATTTATGCAAAATTGTGTGTATGTGTATTTTTTTTTCTGGGAAATGTTTTCACATGTTTCATCAAATCCTCTAAGGAATTTGTAAACCCCAAAAGGTTAAGAACTTTGCCTGGACCACCTGAATTTTCTGACAACCTACTTATGTGGAGTGGTTATTACGTATTTGGATGTTTACTTGATGCCATATTGGGGCAACTCACATCTTGATGGGAAGATAGCTAAAATTTTTTCTTATCTCTTTTTACACTTTTTATCATGGTAATTTTCAAACATTCATAAAAGTGCAATTTCCATATACCCATCACTCAGCTTCAAAAATGTTTAACATAGAGTCAATCTTGTTTTACTAATAATCCTCAAACACACACATTCCTCTCTTGATTATTTTAACAAAACCCCACTTCATTTCATTTCATCTAAAAATATTCTAGATTGTCATATAACTAAATCTCAATATAATCCCAATATACCATAGAGAACCAATTATAAAGTCTATTATTTATTCAATTATTTATTCATTCAACAGAATTTTATGAAGTACCTAATATTGTACATTGCAAGGTACTAGAGAAGAAAGATATCACATCACATGTTACTTTTTGAAGTTCTAAGATTTGGGCCTTTAGATGCCTCGAAAAATAGCTCAAGGCCAAAATAGCTCAAGGCCAATTCATCCTTGATTTCTAACCTTCTCTTTGCAACCCCTCCTCCCTATCAATCCATTTGTAAGTCCAATCAGCTGCATTTCCAAAATATATACCAAATTTCTCCATGTCTATTCATCTCAGTCGCTTTATCTTAGCCCTAGCCACCGCTGGCTTTCTGCTGCACTCTGAAGAGTCTTCTAACTGGTTTTCACGTTTCCGCTCTTGTCTCTCTATATTCCATTACCTTCTCAGGGAGATATGAACAGAAGCATTGAAGACAACATAAATGTCCATCAGCCAAAGAATGGATAAATTATGGTATTTTAATATAAAAGAATACTAAACAGTTGTTAAAAATAAATGAATAAGAACTCTATACGAATGAATAAATCTCAAAAAAACATAACAGAGGGGAAGAAGAGCAAGTTGCAGAATAGGTACAGTATGGTACCATTCATATAAAGTTTAAAAACATGCAATGTCAATTATACCTTAATTAAAAAAAGCAAGGCAGTGTTACACATATTGTTTATGGATATGTATGTGTGTGTGTG
Source organism: Eubalaena glacialis (assembly GCF_028564815.1). Classification (NCBI taxonomy): domain Eukaryota; kingdom Metazoa; phylum Chordata; class Mammalia; order Artiodactyla; family Balaenidae; genus Eubalaena; species Eubalaena glacialis. Next base: position 86,349,827 of record NC_083723.1, on the reverse strand, counting down.
AGAGTGTGTGTGTGTGTGTTTGTGGTAAAAGCACAAAAACATGAATGAAAATTATAAACATAAAATTCAGAATAGAAGTTACCTTTAAAGAGGGAGGGGAGGGACTTCCCTGGTGGTCCAGTGGTAAAAAATCCACCTTACAATGCAGGGGACGCGGGTTTGATCCCTGGTCAGGGAACTAAGATCCCACATGCTGCAGGGCATCTAAGCCGGCGTGCTGCAACTACTGAGCTGGTGCGCCTCAACTAGAGCCTGCGTGCCGCAAACTACAGAGCCGACACGCTCAGGAGCCTGCACGCCACAACTAGAGAAGAGAAAAAACCTGCACGCCACAACTAGGGAGAAGCCCATGCGTGGCAAAGAAAGATCCCGCATGCCTCAACAAAGATCCTGCGTGCCACAACTAGGACCCCACGCAGCCAAAAATAAATAAAATGAATAAATAAATAATAAATAAATCTTAAAAAAAAAAAAAAAGAGGGAGGGGAATAGGATTGAGAAGGGTACCATGGGGATTTCACTGAATCTAATTTCTTGAAGTATCCATATTCTTGCTATCCATATATTTTTGGATACCTGAAATATTTTATAATTAAAAAAACACAAAAATCAAATCAAGGTCACATAAAATTCTCCAATGACTTTTCATTATTCCTTAAAAGAAATCCAAACCTCTTACCAAGGTACAGCAACAGGTCCTATATGATCTGGCTCCTTACTGACTCCCCAGCCTCCTCTCTTCCCCACTCCCCAACAATCACCATGTTTTGGCCTCACTGAATTTGGTTCTATTCCTTGAAGAAGTCAAGTTTGTTCTGACCTCAGGACCTTTGGCACTAGCTCTTACCTCTACCCTTAGAACATTCTCCTGTATGTTCACCCATTTGGCTTCTCATCATTTAGGTCTCAGCTCAAGCAAGCCTTTGTTTGACCATTCTATTTAAAATGGTCCCCACCTATTCTGTTTTTCTCTACACATCATCCTTTCATTCCCTTAACAGCACTCATTACCCTTCAAGGTCTCTTGTTTATGTATTTACTGAAAGATTTCTACTGGAAGGTAAGCTCCTTGTCTGTCTTTCCTACTGCTATAGCCCTGGCCATTACAACAGTGCCTCATGCATAGGAAGCACTTGATAAATTTTTGTTGAATGAGCAAATTATTCTTATACTGAATAACCAGAAAAATCTCCTAACCTTCTGTTTGTAAAGGAATAGAGCCTAGAAACTAAAGTACTTTTTCGGGGGGGTTTCTTTTCCAGCTGTTAAAGGTTTTCTTTACTATGATTTGCATCAAAGGGTAATAAATCAAAATTTGTATTTTGATGATAGGCACTGGTATCAGCTCCTTTTCATTGTCTCTAATGTGGGCTATAAAATTGGGTGATGTAATAAGTCAATCTGTACTTTGATGTACTGTCATGTATCTATTGCTAAGCCTTGTTGCTTTATCTTATACATTCTCTACAATGCTAATCTGGAAACATATGTTTAAATCATCAGTTCCTTCCTAGAATGTAGGAGTAAACTCAAGGGCATTTTGTCACGTTTCTATTTGTCATAAGTAGAATTAGGAATAATTATTGACATTGTAAAATGTTCTTAAAACATGAGAGCCTTAGTGAATTCAACTTTTGTCCGGAGTGTCCCCTGATTAGCATTGACTTCTCTAAGGAGAGGCTCTGCCCTTCAGAGGTTGCACTGAGATAACACAGTCTTAGGATGCATAGCTCACTTAATTAATTTTCCTCTGGAAGTTACTTCAAATTTTCATTTTTAATAAAGGTATTTTTATAAAGGTATTTTTTTTTCGCTTTTGAATGTATGCTGCATTGACTTCATCACTTAATTCAATAGCAATTCAAAAAATCTTCCAAGGTTGATAGGTTTAATCTTTGGATTAAAGATAAACATATATGCTTTTCTTCTTTCTGGCTAGGTCTAGCTCTCCAGCTAAGAAACAGAGCATATGCCTTACATTAGAGAATCTTATCAGGCTCAGAAGATGTACTCCCATTTCCTGTTCATACCACGCTTACATGCTGTGGAGCTAAATTATAATCATAGCTGCTATGCTATTTTTAAAATGCACTTACAATTTGAGCTCCTGGCTCCCTTTTGGAACCATGACCATACTGCCACTTTCTCCTCACAGGCGCTATTTTATAGTAGTTGTGTGGCTGAAATAAGAAATATCTTTATGCTAACATCCTTCTGGAAACCAATAAACCTTGCTACCTTGATGGGAAGTTTAGTTGGTGAATGAGATGTACAAAAAGTTTCTTTGAAGATTGAATAAAGGGATTTAATGTCTAAGTTGCATTTATTTGTTTAACAGAGAGAGGTGGGGGAAAAGTTGATCTCACAAGCTAATGAAAAAACAACAACCTTGTTTTAGAATTATACAGCAACCTCGATATATCCTTTAAACCAAGTAAAAACAGAGATTTGGCATTTATCTGTTACCTATTTAATCTGGAAAAAAAAGTACCTTACAAAGTGGAGTTTGCTTATTTATTGTTGGTGGGAGTTGGTATTGGCCAGTTTTTGTTGGCTTTCTTGAAATATCTGACTTGCTGCTTACACCTACTAAATTAGCTAGATAATTCTGTGCTGGGTAGGTTCAACCATAACCCGTTATTGGTTTTCATATGTAAAAGTCTGGGGATAAATAATGTTTAGAAAAGTCCTCCTCCTGGTTTCATAATTCAATTTAGAGATAGAGTGCTCAAAGGGGAGAGAGAGGAGATTGAAGTTAGACCTAGGAAAGAGACTTGCATTTATTTATTAATATTTTCATTTGACAGAAATTTTTATCACTTGGAGTATAAACGGGCACAGATAGATAAAAGGATGGGTCAGCAAGCCATAGAATAAGTCTCTTTCAACTGTTCCCCTGGAGAAGAGTTCCTGAAGTAGTTCTTCATATGTTACAACTCTAACGTTCCTCTTCAGAGCCCTAATTTTGGCATCAAGACGTTGGATCATTTGGGTTCAAACATCTGTTGTTTCTGGATAGCTTTAAAATTCCATTGCAAGTTCAAAAATGCTCAAATTGCAAAGCATGTCCTTATGAGAAATATCTACTTGGTGTATGTTTGCCCTTCTCTCTCACGAATCTTCCAGGAACACTGCATTTGGGCCTACAATTTCTGCTCTGTTTCTCTACGTGTAGCAGTAACATGAAGTGTTTCTTTTATTCAGATCCCAGCTTCAAAGATTCAGTTTTGGGCATGGAATGCCTTTCCTTGATAAGTTTATTCTTTATGTGTTTGGAATGCGCTGGAATGTATGTAAATACTTTTCAAAGTCAGGACTTATGTTTTTTTCACTCTTGTACTTGCCATTGCCTGACTGCTCCATACCAATTTCTGTTAGAACTTTGCAAGTTCTAGCAAGATTTTTTTGGAGAAAGATAATTGCAATCAGATAACCCTTAAAGGGCAAATGTAGTACAAACAAACTTCTTTTTCTAAGAAATAGTTGCATTATAGCTTTTTTTTACCATTCCATGAAGCATCCCAACTAAGAGATATGATTGCAAGTGGAAAATGAATTAGAAGAATAAATGTTCTCATATTGAAAAAACAGAGTTTTTGATGAACATACATTGAAGAAGGTCTAGTTCTTACGATTCTCTCACCAAGCTACTGAACTCCCTAGCTCTGTATTCTTCCAAAACTTTTGAGTATGTTTTAAAGTCACAATGGATAGACATTTATGAAAAGTATAATTTTGATGGGGGAGACCACTCCATTGCAATTTGACTGGGGTTTAGAATCACGTAAACACTGTTGGAGTTTAGGCAACCCTTTAAAAATGAGTCTTGGCATTGATTTCCTACACTCAATCATGTATCTAAATAAAACAATTCGGGAGATATTTTCTTTTGTATACAAACTTCGTGTTTTCTCCCTCAACCTGATAATGATCATAAATTAATACAGCGTGTACTATCCTAAGAACTACAGTGTATTAAGTAAATGATTTATAGCAAAACAAAATAAACCAAGGAAAGGTCTCAGCCTTCAAGGGCTCTCCAGTGTTAGTGGTTAATTCTCAAATTCTCAGCCTCTGTGCTCTTCCGATGGTAGCAGCCACCCCTCCAGTATTAAGGGTTGACTGCCATGTGGGTCATTAACTCTAATCTTTCCTTGGCCCTTTGACTTCTTTATCTCCAGATGCACATAACAAGTTTTAAATCCACCCTGGCCATTGACTTTCTGGACTTCCACCCCCACAGTCTTAGCTCTGCTTTCCACAGAAGTAATTGTGATGTTTGGAAGGCTGCCCATCTCAGAGAATGCTCTGTGGTTTCCTCTTTTCTCCAAGTTCTTTTTTTTTTTTTTTTTTAAGAGCATCACACACAAATTAAAGATTTTCTCTTTTAAAGAAATCATTACTACTCTTTATCCATTGGACAGAGAGGGTAATATTAGGTTGCATTCTGTCCTTTGTTGTTATACTTGTGAACATTTAAAAAATCTTTGCTACTAGATTCCAAGTTCCTTACTGGGCTGTTTTCATCTCTGTCAAGGATGGCCTAGAGCTTGTCAATGAGAACAGAAGGGTTGAGACATGAAGCCCTGACATGAGGTGCACCTGTATTAGAGAGCTGGCTCTGCCAAGTACCAAGTACCAGTAAGAGACAATTGGGCTATTGTTTAGCCCCTGTAACACTTGGTTAAATAAGATAATGTATGTAAACCACTTAGCATGTGTTTTGTACAGGGTCATTACCGAAATGTTAGCTATTAGAAGCATGTATATATGTGTTAAAGCAAAGGAAGACGTGCCACTGCTGCTTCGATAATCTTTTGATCTTCACAATTTCTGGAGCATGCAGAGTGTTTCTACAGGAGAACCCAAGCAAATCTCTGATGCAAATTATTTATATTGATAGCATATGTTCATACAAACTAGTTGATAAACTCTAAGTGGCAGCCATTTCTAAACACTGCTTCTGAAGTTAAAAATTGCTGTTTTCAAGTCCCAGTGACAAAATGCATGGACAGCCCCAGCCCAGGCAGAGTCTGTGAGTCTGGGATGTGCTCAGCAGCTGGGCAGTGACCTGAGTCAATGACCTAGTGGCTGGAGTCACAGATTCCATGCTCAGCCTTTGAATCTGTGCTTGGCAAGGTTCTCTGGCAATGAAACTTCTCTAAATAGTGGACCCCTTGGAGAATGTGAAGAAAGCTATCCATAGATAAACATATGTGGTGTGAGAGAGAGAGAGAGAATAGAAACACAGATACAGAAATTGAGAGGAAAAAAAAAGAGAAAGAAGAGAAGGAAGAGAGGATTCAAAAAGCCAGAGTACGACGAAGAACCAGAGAGAGGCAATAAGATGCCAGGCTCTGGATTCAAACAGACTTGGTTTTATTTTTTTTATTTTTATTTTTTAATTAATTAATTTTATTTATTTATTTTTGGCTGCATTGGGTCTTCGTTGTTGCGAGCGGTCTTTCTCTAGTTGTGGAGATCGGGGGTGACTCTTCGTTGCGGTGCGTGGGCTTCTCATTGCAGTGGCTTGTCCTATTGCGGAGCACGGGCTCTAGGTGCGCAGGCTTCAGTAGTTGTGGCACGTGGGCTGAGTAGTTGTGGCTCGTGGGCTCTAGAGTGCAGGCTCAGCAGTTGAGGTACATGGGCTTAGTTGCTCCGCGGTATGTGGGATCTTCGCGGACCAGGGCTCAAACCCATGTCCCCTGCATTGGCAGGCGGATTCTTAACCACTGCGCCACCAGGGAAGCCCCCAGACTTGGTTTTAAATCCTCATTTTCAAGCTGTTTGATTCTGGGCAAGTTACGTAACTTCTCTTAGTTTCTGTATTTATAAAAAGGAGCAAAAAAGAACACCCACCTCAGAAGGTTTTTGTGAGGATTAAATGAGATAATACATTTAAAAGCATGTAGCCCAGTGAATGGACTATTTTATAACTTTCTCACTTCATAACATATTGAAGACTTTTCCTCATATATGGTATTTGTGTTTATTTGTTTACTTAGATATTTGTTTTATTAGAAAAGGGCATCGGGCTTCCCTGGTGGCGAAGTGGTTGAGAATCCGCCTGCCAATGCAGGGGACACGGGTTCGAGCCCTGGTGCGGGAAGATCCCACATGCCGCGGAGCAACTAAGCCTGTGCGTCACAACTACTGAAGCCCGTGTGCCTAGAGCCGGTGCTCCGCAACAAGAGAAGCCACTGCAGTGAGAAGCCCGCGCACTGCAATGAAGAGAAGCCCCTGCTTGCCACAACTAGAGAAAAGCCGGCGCGCAGCAACAAAGACCCAACGCAGCCGAAAATAAATAAATAAATAAATTTATTAAAAAAAAAGAAAAGAAAAGGGCATCGCTAGAACCAAATGCATATGGTCCCATGTCAATCTGGAGAGATTCTTATTGCTGTTTTTGCAGGGACAATTACAGATAAATGATGCTGGGGGCTTTTTTTTCTCTTCTAAAGGGGCTGACTGTACCATTTTAAGAAATATTGATTTAGTGGTTCAAATACCCAAGTGGGAGTCACAAGGCATCCATTCACTTATTCTTTCACTTGACCAGAGTTCACTAGGGCCAAGCCAAGTTCCGAGTTACGTGGCCTTGGGGTGTATGGGGTGGAAGTGGGCACACAGTGGGGAACTAAACAGAGGCTCTGCCCTGACTGAGTCCAAGGATTTTCCTCCTTGCTCTACCCCTCTGATGGGCAGGAGGAAGTTTCTCTTGTTGTACCAGGGTGCAATGCCAGGGCTTCCCAAGTTGTTATACAGTCAGAGGGGAAAGAGATAAAAAAGGAGCCCCAAAGTAGATTGTAGGCTGCACTTCTGCTCCATCTGTCCCATTTACACATCATTCTATTCTGACTCTGACTCACTGACTCATGCTGGTCTGAGCACCTGACACTTCAGTTCTCACATCTGTAAAATGGAATGATGGTGATTGTTAATTCCCTTCCTTCAGGGACTGTTACAAATTGTAAAATTAACAAGTTATACTTGGAAAGCATTTTAACCTCTCAATTGAAAAGCAGAGAAGTAGTTCAAGGTATAGTTTATATATTCATTGCATTTAATAATTTCTTTGCAGATTATGTTCTTCAAAATGGGCATGGATGTTTTCAATTTAATAATTCAACCCAACTATATTTATTGAACACCTATTACAAAAAAGATAGAAAAATAATTAAGACTCCGTCTTTGCCCCTCAGTTGGTAAATTGAACTACTTTCCGATTTTACTTGTGTACTCTCAAAGGAACCTATTTATCTAATTGCATATAAATTTAACATTCATATCACTAATTGGATCCTTACCTATTCTCCCATGTACACCCCACGTAGAGGTTAGAAAGAAATTTGATACTTAGCACCTGATGATTTTAGTCTATTAAAGGCTTCTGAAAACAAGGTATATCAACAGGAAGGGGGAATCTTCATTTATCCTATTTGCTAGCTAATAAATAGAGTGAAACAGGAGAGGGAGAAAGGAATGTGCATAGAGGTCTGTCGACACTTGGAGAGCTACTGTCATCCGCAACAACTCAATAATTTCTCACATTCTTCCTTCTCCTCTTCTATAGGCTTAATTACTCAAGGCTTTGCGGGGATTTGAAGCTTATCCTATTATTTAAAGATCGAAATCAGGATATGAGAAATAAATACAGGGCATCATGTTTACTTTCAGCCTCAGTCTCTAGTAGGGTTTTAACTGTTTAGCTAAAGATAGTCTCCAATTTGATTTCACTAGTATACTCCAACATTTCCCTAGTATACTCCAAATCTCCATGTAAGGTTACAGACCTATTTTAGCTGGATCCATTTTCTTCTGGACAGATAAGCAGTTCAACCAATCATTATGTATAAACCTCAACCCATTTATATAATGCAATCCTTCTGGTAGTAATGAGACAAAAGATGCAAATAAGCAAGATCACAAGCCTGTCAATGTCCCAAATCATTTGCGGCAACAGGGCCACAGAACCTCTCTCTCCTTGGAAGTAAAATAGTTGCTCTAATGGTAACCAAATGCCCTCCTTCAGGACAGTATTTCAAGAAGGTAGAGTGTACATGTATTATACAAACGCATACAGTCTCTTTAGGAGATAATAATAAATATCATGCTGGGAAGCTGGAACACAAAAAGACTGAGTACTGTCTAGAAGATCATTCTACAAATCTCAGGAAAAGCAGTAAGTGTCCAGGCCTGTGATCCTTTATCCAGGCCATGAGATAGCACAGCCCATGTGAAAAAAGGACCAGCTAGTTTTACAGCATAACATGGTATTTTATTTCACCATAGTAGACTGCTGGGAAATCTCTGGAGGCCTGGCAGCTGCGTCTTGTCTTTAATATGAAGCCTGGGGATGGGGGGAGAGAAAGAGAGAGACTCATAATTCACAAGAGGCACAGCCATTAGAAAGCCATTCTGAGCAACTGAATCAGACACAGAGGGGGAGCTGCTATTCCATCCCTAAGTCAAGAATGCTTTTTGTCTTTCCTTCTCTCCTTATCGGCTGTGTCCTCATGAAAAGATCATTTATGGATGGTGGAATGAGTGCATCAGAGCCAGCTTCTGTTCTTTCCTTTTCTTCCCCCATTGCTGCTGTCCTGTAAAACAGCCCCTTTGTTAAAGACTGAAAGAGCAGATGCAGCTCAGATACTATCGTAAATAAATTGGGGAGGGAGTATTTTATCTTGAATTGGTCTAACACCATTTTTGTGTTGAAAATAGTTCTACTGCTGATCCAAATATTCTAGAAAGTTGAGAGACCCATAGCAAAGTAGTATTTTACATGTATCTCTTTAAAATGATGTAAGGTATGGGAAGAATTAATATGTCAATTAAATAATACGTAGAAGAAATGGACACAAAATGGCATCATGGGGTGGAGTGAATAAGGGAGGCCTTGTGGAAGAGGTAGGATTAATAGAAAGTGCTGGATAAAGTATGAGTGAAGGCATAGGGCTAGGCATGGACTTAGTGGGCATAAAAGTAAGAAGACTGTTTATTAGTTTCATAGAATTAGAAGTAGGTAGAAGGAAAAGGTGCACAGGTTTGGTAGAAACTAAAAACTAGGCTTAATGTTTTAGACTGTTTAAATAATCAATTAGTTGCTATCCATGTTCATATTTGTGAAAAATGTTTTAGATATAGATGACAAAAGGAAAATCATTTACAATCCCACCAGTTGTAAAGATGGTGAACATTCTGGTGCATTTTCTTTCACACACTTTCTTTGCAAATGTATTATCTTAGTTTAGATTCCCCAGAGGCAGATCCTGATACAAGGATTCAAGTACAACTAGTTTATTTAGGAGGTGATTCCAGAAAACACCATTAGGGGAGTGGAAGTAGTAAGACAGGGAAGGAAAAGAAGCCAAAAAAAGGGTCTTGTTCTCAGATGAATCAGTTGGATCACAGTCCTGCTGGGGAACTCAGAGTTGTCTCACTGAGGGATAAGGAAGCTAGAGTATTTATCCACTAACTCCTGTCAGTTGAGAGTTGATATGGGGAGCATTCGTTCTCCAAATGAATCTCTCTGGGCCAGAAAAAGAATCCTAAGCAGAGAGTTGCGGGTATCTGCAACCAAGAGCACTCAGTATGTAGTGGGGATATGCGTGCTACATAAATATACACAAATTACATTTTTATTTATAAAAGCTTTCTGTGCATCAGGTATTATACTACATATTTTACTTGGCATTAACTCATATAATTCTCATAGAAGTCCTGTAAGTTAGGTGCTACTCTCATCCCCTGAGGCTTAGATACTGGGATTAGAGGCTGGTAGAAGAAAATATGAGAGTCATACTCCCAGAGATTAAATATCTGAAGTCACAAAGAGATGATATACTTTCCAAAAGAGGTTTAATGACAGCCTTATTCATCTAGCTCCTCCCTCCTACACATTTTCTCCTCTTTCTGTCAATAAAGCGTTTTTTCCTTGCAATTGTAAAAGTCTCTGTTTTCAGAGACATTTATTGGAAAACAAAACAAAACCCTGAGACACACAGGATCTGTAACAGATACCTGTTAATTGTGTCTGTTGAGCATCTCCTCCCCCATTTTCTTCCGGTACAGCATATTATTTCATTTGAGAGAAACGATCCACTCCTTCTTATAGTTTTAATGGGCTGCCAAACCAGTCTTCAGTCTGGTGAGCCTGAGATCCAGACTTGGCCAACCATAGTTTCCATATATTTACTTGGCCACAGGGACTGGCTAGAAATGTGTTTGTGCATCAAGCTGAGCCAATTAGGGTCTTTCCCTGGGGCTTTACTTCAAGCTTTGGGAGAAGGAAGCTGATATCACTAGACTGAGATGATATAATCAGTAATTGTCTGAACCATGCTCTTCTTCCCACAGCAAGGTAGAGCAAGCTCATCTGTAGTAGGAGAGAATGTAAACAGAGCAGAGACGTGAAGTGAGAGGAGAGAGAGAGAGACAGACAGACAGAAAGAGAGAGATACAGAAACAGGCAGAAAATCTGACTGCATTGCTAAGTCCCTGTAGTCCCCCGAGGTCTACTCCTCCTGGACTTCCTATTGCACGAACCAAAAAAAAAATAAACTAATAAACAATAATCTTACTCCTTCCTTCCATCCTTCCTTCTTTCTTTCATCCTTGTTTACTTATTTATTTGTTTGCTTATAGCTGATTTGACTTGGGTTTCTGTTTCTTGCAACCAGATTCTTGACTAATTCAGGACCAAGTGCATTCTGACCAGGAAGTATGTTTGTGGCCCTTAAGTTATACATTGGTGTAGGAGAGCAGGGGGTGGAGAGAATCAAATTATGATAGGACAGGCATGACCTTTTCCCATCCTTTACAACTTTATTTGCTTCCATGATTCTCAGGTCAATTCCAACTCTCTGAGGCGTGAAGGAGGCCCCTACCTTCAGGAAGTATTCAATTGCAATAGCAACATGGAGCACAGTTTCCTATTGACTGCTGCCTTTGCCTGCAGCTACTGATGGCATTCATCAATAGAAAGCTAACCACTGGGACTGTCTAGTTTTTCCATCTACTCTTGAAACTCAAGGACATGGAGAACTCTGCTTTTATGGGACACAAACTGATGGTTCTGTGAGTTCTAACCCTGGCTTAAGCAGTCTTTGACTTGTGTGAGTGATCCTCCAAAGATTCAGCAGATCTAAGATCTCAACATGCTTTTATTAATCTGGAAGCTATGACATGCTTGAAATAATAGCTGCCATTTATTAAGCATTTACTGTATGCAGGCACTGTACACTTGGGCTTTGTGTATGCTATCGTAATGTAATCCTTGTAGAATTCTGCAAAGTAGGGATTATAAGCCCCTTTTACAGATGAAGAAACTGAAATTCAGAGAGGTTAACAGCCAACGGTCCCACAAACCCAGGTCTGTAAGACTGAAAGCTTCCCTTACCCCTCCACATACTCTAGTGCCTAAGCCCTGGAGTAAAGGCCTAAATAGCCTTCCTTGCTTATAGAGTTTTAGGTTTAACACCTTCACTTTTAGGATACACAACAAGGCTAGAAATTTAATCCTAAACTTCCAAGCACAACTTTTAGAAAGGTTCTCTGGCCCTTTGCTATTGGTTAATTCTGTGGTCCTTAAACTGGGCTTGGAGACACCTACTGGGTGGATTTGTGTATCAACTCAGCTAAACTGAAACTAGGGCACTCAGCCTCCTCTTGCTTACATAGCCCCAGGTTACTGTGGGCTTCAAGAGACATTTTGCGTGAGCTGGGAAGGCGAAAGTGAAGCAGTGGAGCAGCCTAATTCGTTTTGCACGTGGAAGGCTGGTGCAGGCACAGGTGCTGTTGCAGCTCATTCATGCTGTCGCTGACCCGCTGGCTCGTGTTGGGATGGAAGAGCAGCCGGGCCTGCAGCTTCTCCAACCTCTCTGACTCCTGGACCAGATATGTGTTTAGTTCCCTGATGAAGGACACCAGCTTCTCCTACAGATTACCGCATCGTTAGAATTGGCGGCTCAGAGGCCCTTGCTTCTCTCACTGCATGGCCATCTTTCTTTCCCAAATGTTTTCTCTGGGGATTTCAGCCTTCAACACTAGACATAGAAGAAAGAGGCTCACATAAGCTGTGTAACCAGCTCCCCCACTTGTGTAATATCAAATCCCTATAAAAAAATCCCGCATTAAATATATATATTTCCTAACGTTCTGCTTCTCTAATTGAACCCTGACTAGTTCCTTATACCTGGAATAGGTGAAGAATTCGAGACTACAGTTTTAAGGGAGCCAACTTCCAAACCTTCAACTTCCTTACTCTTTCATAAATCCGATCTGTTAAGAACAAGTCAGCTTGGTTCTCCAGGAAGAAGATGCTGAGAGTTAGGTGTGCAAATGTTCTATTGGGGAGTAACATCCATGAAAGAAAAAAGGAGAAAGCAGGGTTGGGCATATGGAGTCGCCAGACTGTAATAATGATCCCACAACATCTCTGCCAGATCAGTGTGGGAGCTCCAGAGCCGAGACTGCCCCTTAGCAGTTTTCCTGTAGGGTGAAAATAGCCAGGCCCCTGTGCAACAGCCTTGCTCATTGGTGGGGGCCATTCTGAGAGAGTGTGACCTTCGTTGAGAAGCTAAGGAATCTCAGCTAGGCACATTCCTCCTAGCTGGGCAGCAAGTCCTTTCTTGGGGGGATATCTGAGCAGCACATTTCCATGTCTGCCACCTTACTCGTACTAAATCTTACAATAGGGCATTGTCCTGGGCTATGAAAACATCACTTATGAACCAAATAAGGCAATACGCTGAAATATTGATTTAGGAATCCATTGGTATCATGAAAGAGGGATTGTTCTAGATCAGTATTTCTCAACCTTTTTTTTTCATTATTGCTCATCCCCCTGCCCCCTGAGGGCCTTTATAGACATTTTTTTCCTAATTGTCCCCCCAACATGAAAATCCAATATTACAGGCATACTCTGTATATGTTTATGTACTATATGTATATCTGTGCTTTGTACATAAAAAGAGTAAGATTTTTTTCATCTCCCAAGAACCAGTTTTCACTCCCTTGGTGACATCATCCCTGTGTAGAATGCATGTTCTAGATTAAAAGAGACTTAAGGTATATAACAACCAGATGCAATATATGGCCCAGGGTTAAATCCTGGATTGAATAAACCATCCCATAAAGGGCATTTGGGGGACATGTGAGAAATTTTAATATGGACTTGCTATTTTTGTTAGGTGCGACAGTGCTATTTTGGCTGTGTAGGAAAATGTTCTTATTTTTTGTAGACGCATGTAGAAGTAAAATTCAAGAAAGAAATATTGGTTTGGTGATGACACCTTCGTTTATTATTAATCAAGTTTCCTTACATGCATGGGGCTTCCCTTCTTTGCCTATCTTACTCATATTTCTGTTACGAGTGAAGTTTGGCATTAGAAGTAGAATAACTGGCCTTTGTGGGGAAGCTCTGGATTTGGAACAGCTGAACAGTATACATTAGTGATGCTGATTCTTTTAAAGTTAACTGGAATGTCTTGCAAGACAAGCAAATTTTTTGGATTCGGATAAAACTGATTTATAAAATTTTTACATGATCTCTTTAAGATTTGGGGTATTTTATTCGTTGGGAAGTTAAAGCCTATTTTATCAAATAGTGTCATGAAATATTTATCCCAATTGCAATCTATCATCATCTTATCCTCTGATGAAAAATTTTAGATGACAACTTAAAATATGTGAGGAGTTACATAGTTAAAAAAAATTCTTTTGGGGGTTATGTAAGCAACATATTTAAAGATTTAAGAAAATACATTTAAGAAAATACATTTCAAGGAAAGGAAGACCTCTCTTTTGCATCCCTTTAGTCTCTTTCCTTTCCAGGAGCCAGTGACTAATTATAGGCATATACGACACCTGATTAGGATTCCAGACAAAATGGCAGCCCTTTGCTTTTGTGGATGAGAACCAAGTTTATTTCAATAATGTTTCATTTTCCTTTTTCTCAGCGGTAGATTCCACTGTCACATAGCCACAAGCATATCAGTGGGACTCAAGAACCTTATATAGGGACTTCCCTGGTGGCGCAGTGGTTGGGAATCCGCCTGCCAATGCAGGGGACTCGGGTTCAAGCCCTGGTCTGGGAAGATCCCACATACCGCAGAGCAGCTAAGCCCATGCGCCACAACTACTGAGCCTGCACTCTAGAGCCTGTGAGCCACAACTACTGAAGCCCGTGCACCTAGAGCCCATGCTCTGCAACAAGAGAAGCCACTGCAATGAGAAGCCCACGCACCGCAACGAAAACCCAACGCCTCCAATAAGTAGATAAATAAATAAATAAATTTATAAAAAAAAAAAAAAAGAACCTTATATAAAGCTGCAACTGTCTCCTGCAACTTTTCTCCCCAAACTTTACAAACCCCACTGTTCGGTTTTCAGAGACCTCCTTCCTTCTTGGTGGTGGGTGAATGAGAAATTACTCCAAATGGCAAAGAGATCACTTTTGTTATTTCCAATCAGTGTGAGATTGAAAAGTCAAATGTGAGGGGTTGTATGTTTTTTCAGACAGGATGAATCACTGGCATGTTGCTTTTTGAAGGGTATCTAAATCATTTCACAGAGCACACTTTTAAACAAAAGCCCTCCCATAAGGCTGAAGCATCTGGCATGATATATGTTCTTCCAGATTTCTCAAGAGTCTGAGCTTCCCAAGGCACGTTGTGCCCCACCTTTCAGGGTTTTTTCCTACTTAATTTTCTGGCGTGTCTCCCTGTCAGGTCCTGCGTATCATTCTCATTTCTGCTGACTTCGATTCTCTAGTCTTGGCCTAAGTTTGGAAAATTCCAAAGAGGAATGTTCTACCAGTTTTCAGGCTAGAAGTAAAATTCTAACAAGATCTGTTTGTTGCTGGCAAACAGAGTCTTTGACTCTTGGAAGATGATTACAATCAGCTGTCGGGTTTTGGATGCGCTACACCCCTCAAATCTCAAGCCTTCACCTCTCAACTCCAGGCCTGTATTTTTGACTGTTCGCTGAGCATGTTCTTTTTGAAAACCCACCGTGATGTCAAACTCAAGATGTCTATGGCTATCCTTTCCCTTTAATATTTCCTGCATGGGTTGCTCTACCAGATCAAGCTTCCTGTAGTGATGTTTGGATCTTGTCACACCCTCTAGGATAAAAGGCTCCAGTAGTTCACCATTGTCTATAAGATAAAATACAAATTCTTTTCTTGGTATTCAAGGTCCTGATACTCCAGTTGGACTGGTTCATTTTATATTGCCCAAACAGGCCTTCTACTTAAGTCTATCAGGTTTTTGGTCAAATGTTCTCACATTCTGGAATGTTCTACTTTTTTCTATTTACTTTTACTACAAATATTTATGTTGCTCTTCAAATTTAACCCAGATATCTGCATGGCATTTCCCTTATTTACTTGAAGTCTCTGCTCAAATGTCACCAACTGAGTAAGGCTTTTCTTTCTTTTTTTTTTTTTTTTTGAAAATAGAGCATTTAATAGGAATCAGAAAATATAAACGCTTATCAGTTTTAGAACACTGTAACCTTAAATAAAGATGACAATAACACATCGTTAAATATTCACAGTAGAATTTTATAGATGCACTTAATCATTTTGAATGCTTCTTTACCTCAGGAGGAATCTAGGAGAAGTAGCACTAACCATGGACCTAGACTATAAAATAACTCTGTAGCTCCAGCTGAGTTGATGGCCACACATTTATACATGCCAGCATCTGTGATCTGGGTGCTTTCAGTATTGATGATCTGTCCTCTGTTCAAGAAAGTCACGCTACTGGAACATAATAGTGGACGATTATCTTTGTATCATGTAACAGCAGGCAAGGGATTTCCAGTTGCCTTACACTCCAGCTGTATGGGGTTGTTCACTACCACTGTCTCATTCAGCATCTTCCCTGCATCCTCCGGACTGGGTGATTCTGCTAGTGTTGGAGGGTCTCCTGCAGAGGGGGGAGGGGGCAGCTGTGACTCACCGTGGGGACAAGGACAATGGTCAGTAAGGCTTTTCTTTAACATTCATATTAATATTAATATTACAACAAGTCAACCCTGGCCACCCCCTATCCTATCTGCTTTATTTATTTTTCTCCATAGTACTTATCACCATACATTATTTGTTCATGTACTGTCCATCTGCCTCCAAGGGGGTAGGGATTTTCATTAGTTCCATTCACTGGTGGAGCGTCAGCAATTAGAAAAGAGCCTGGCACATAACAGGCACACAATAAATATTTATGGATTAAATAAATGAATGAATAAACTCTGAAAATACTTAAGGGCATTTAGAATGAGCCTGGCACTCTCTTGGGTTCTGGAGAGGTGGATATCAACCAAGTGGGGTTCTTTTAGAAACCCATAATCATGTGAAGAAAAATGTGAAGTACAAAAATGGAAGTGTTTACCAAGATCAAGTGTAGCATGGTGTAGGAAAGAGAAAGGAATTAATATTATTGAGCTCCTACTATGTGTCAGATACATTCACATATCTGGTCTTGTTTAAGTTTCACAATGATGCAATCCAGTAGGTTTTATTATTCCCAATTGTGTAGGTGAGAAAACTGAAGCTAAGTAATTTATCCCAAAGTTTTTTGCTAATAGGTGGTTAAAATCAGAAGGGATTTAAAACCAGGTCTTCTCATGCAAAAATCAGTATGCTTTGCACTATACTAGGGTGCCTCTCAAGTCATTAGGGAGTGAACATATTTAGCTTAAGGCATCATGGAGTAAGTGCTATTTGAGTGATTAATGAGAGGCTCATCAAAGCAGAGAAAAAATGGCAGGCTAGCCACCCTCTGTATAAACTTCCCAGCCCACCTCAGTCCATGGGCTCTTTCCCTTCTGTCCTCTCGTTCCCTTCTGTAATATTAATTCATTCAATAAATATTTGAATATCTGCTATGTGCCAAGTAATGTTCTATGCTCTGGTGCTATAGTAGTGAATAAAACAAAATTCCTGTTTCCATGGAGATTTCATTCTCTAAATATTTTGTGTAATATTGGGAGAAAGCAGGACTTTTCAAATTTAGAGAGCTCGGATGATTGTTATGGCTTCATCACAGTCTAGCTGAGGACCTTGGAGAGGTCATTTAAACTCTCTGAATCTCAATGTCTATATTTGGCATGGGAATAACTACCCATCTCACCAAAATATGATGTTGCGAGGCTCAAATAGGATGAAAATACTTTGAACCATGAAGCACTGAATAACTGTGTTTTATTAAATGTAACATGCCATTGCTTTTAAGAAACACCATTATTTATGTACTATTAAGAAAGAAAAAAATCCACCAATTATGACATGCCACTGATTGTAAGAGCCATGACAATTTCAGAGAGGTCAAAATGTGGGAAAAAATTATGCATCTTAGAATTGTTGAAGTATGGAATAAGAAAGCTAGTATTGTCATTCTAGTATGTAGCTACATACACTCTAGTATGTAGCATATGGTTCAGAGAGGAATGGATTCAGCAAGATACACTCGAGTAGATTAATAAGATAAGTGATAGAATATTTCTTAGAGATTTTCAAGAGTCTATCTTTGTACTCAATTTTTTTCTTGGATAAGATAATTGCAGCCTTTTTCTATGTTGTAGAATTTTGGAGCTCCAATCACCTATTTTCCTTTGAACAATGCAGCCATACTGCCCCAGAGCACTACCTGTAGCCTATTATACGAGAGACGAATGAAGTTTTTGCTTGTTTAAGAAGTAAAGTCTCGGGACTTCCCTGGTGGCGCAGTGGTTAAGCATCCGCCTGCCAATGCAGGGCACAAGGCTTCAAGCTCTGGTCCAGGAAGATCCCACATGGCACGGAGCAACTAAGCCCATGTGCCACAACTACTGAGCCTGTGCTCTAGAGCCCTCAAGCCACAACTGTTGAAGCCCGCACGGCTAGAGCCCGTGCTCCACAACAAGAGAAGCCACCGCAAGGAGAAGCCCGCGCCACCACAACGAAGAGTAGCCCCCGCTCGCCGCAACTAGAGAAAGCCCGCGCGCAGCAACGAAGACCCAACAAGGCCAAAAATAAATAAATAAATAAAGTTCAAAACTCAATTAAAAAAAAAAAAAGTAAAGTCTCTGTTCCAAGTCCTTATCCTAATTAATAGAACCACATGCACACATTGCACAGTGCCTTCTTCATGAAAACTTGTCTGTATCAGGAAAATGGTGCTTTACTAGAACAATTTTTTTCAATCATATGGGCATTGCTAATTATGTAACTAAGATCTCTCTCTCTTTTCCTCCTTCCCTTATAACTCTTCCTCTTCCTCTCTTGCACATCACCCCCTCTCCCCTTTTGCTTTGGCTCTTAGGAAACTCTAAGACAGATATGTACTTCTTTATAAGGTTCTAACTTCAGTTTCATCTTTTTTGCTGACCTTTATTTTTCTTTTCTCCTAATTCTAACTTATTTTTTCCAACATTTCATTATAATTTTTTTGAATATCTAGAAAAGATGAAAGAATTTTAAAGTTAACACCCATATACCCACCATCTGGATTCCATGATTAACCTTTTACTGTACTTGCTTTATCACATGTCTTTCCATATATCCATCCCCCTTTTCAATTACTCTTTGATGTGTTTCAAAGTAAATTGCAAACATCTATACACTTTACCTCTATACATTTTAGTATGCATAGCATTAACCAAAGTTCAATATTTGGTTATAAATATATTTTTTTCCAGTGAGGTAAAATTTACATACAACAAAGTGCACATACCTCAAGTATACGATTCAATGATTTTTGACAAGTGGATACATTTGTGTAACACAAATCCTGATCAAGATACAGAATATTCCCATCAGTCCAGCAAATTCCCTCATGTTTCTTCTTTCATCCTCACAACTTCAGAGGCAAATACTGTTCTGATTTTTTTTTCCAACGTAGATTAGTTTTACCTGTTTTAGAAATTCATATAAATGGAATCACACAGTAAGTACTCTTATATAAATCTTTTGTTCACTCAGCATAATGTTTAAAGATTCATCCACATTATTATGTGTTCCAGAATTTGTTTCTTTATAATGCTGATTAATATTCCATTGTATGAATACACCTCAGTTTGCTTAACAATTATAGCTGCTGTGAATGTTTTTAAGTCTCTTTGGGGAAATGCTTTCACAACTGTTGGCTACATACCTAGGAGTGGAATTGCTGGGTCATAGGGTAGATGCATGTTTAATGTCATAGGAAACTGTCAATCCTTTTCCCAAAGTGATTATACCATCACCACTGTATGAGAGTTCATGTTGTTCTATGTTCTCCCAACACTTAGTATTGTCAGTCTGCTTTTTTCAAATTATTATTTATTTTAGCTATTCATGCAAGTAGTAATATCTCACTGTGGCTTTAACTTGTATTTCCCTAATAATTAATGATACTGAGTATCTTTTAAATGGCTTATAGGCCATTAATGTATCTTCCATTGTGACATGTCTATTTAAGTCAATCCAAATTGAGTTGTTTGGTTTTTCAAATTTTTGAGGTGTAGGAGTTCTTTACATATTTTAGATACTAATTCTTTGTCAGATATATGTCTTGCAAATATTTCATATTAGTCTATGATATATTTCTTTTGTATTTCATTAACACTGTCTTTTTATGAGCAAAAGTTCAAAATTTTGGTATAATCTAATTTATCAATTTTTCAATGGTTATTGCTTATTCTGTCTAAGAAAACTTTGCTATTCCAAGTTGTGAAGATATTCTCCTCTATCTTTTTCCAGAAGCTTTAGAGTTTTCACTTTTACATTTAGGGCTGTGATTCCCTCTTGAATTAACTGTGTATCACGTGAGGTAGGGGGTCAAGGTCCATTGTTTTTCCATTTGGGTACCTAGTTCCGGTACCCAATCTATTTTTAAAAAAATCTTGTACTTTATATGTTTTTGTAAGATCCCTCAAATATTTTTGAAACAAGCAATAATTGGATTCTGCCTAAAGGCCAGAGGATGCCCTCATGAGTCTCCCTGCAGTGCTGTGATGCGTAATATTCTCCCAACATAGACATATTAAAATATAATTCCCCTCCTCCACAATAAAAGGTGCTCTGTGTTTCCTTTAGCCTTGGCCTTAAGTTATTCACTTTCCTGCCTCTCCAGGAGTGGTGAAATGTTGCTGTGCACTCACTTGACCAGGATGGTTAGCCTGTTCCTACCGGGTCTTGTGGAGATGAAGCAGCAAGATGCTTAGGAGGATTGTCTTTTGTCTGAGTAGCCTAATGGGTTTTTACAGGCCTCCAGGGCTTATCTTCAGCACTTTGGGAGAGCGTTTGTTCTACAGAACTTTTTAAAGGTAGAGAAGTTAGACTCTGATAAGATCTAGAGGCAGAGCAAATCTGTGCTCTGGTTCTTTTGGTAAATTTGATTCTGGGTTCTCAGTTCTGAGTGCCAGTTGTTAAGTGGAGACTTTCATTTACCCTCTTTTAAACTGTTATTCCTACCTTTCCCCTTTTTGCTCAGCAAAGAGAATCAGACCCTGTATGTATGTGTTTATATAGTATGTGTGTGTGTGTGTGTGTATATATATATATATATATATATATACACACACACACACACATACACACACACACACACACATACACTTATGAAAGTATATGTACTGGTTACGAAAATAATAAATAAGCTCATTGTTGAAAACTTTGATAATACAAACAATGTGCAAAGAAGAAAGTTCAAATCAGCTATAATCTAACACCCAGAGATAAGCCATGGTGTCATTTTTTGGTCAACTTTGATTTTGAATCTTGGCTCTGCCTCTTACTAGCTTGGCACCTCTTTTTTTTTTTTTCCAGCTTGGCACCACTTTGACTCTAACCTCCCATCTGGGAAATGGGGATAACTTCCTTCATGGACAAGCTGTAAAAATGAAAGATGACGTATGTAAAATCTTTGGCAAATAATAGATACTAAATAAATATAAGTTCACCTATTGAAGGGTATAGAAAATGAGTGGGTGTAGGGAAAAATAAAATCTCAGTTCCCTTCCCCCCCCCCCATTTTAAGTTCTGTTATTAAACTCCTTTAAAGCAGGCACAACTAGAGGGGCAGAACACAGGATAGTGGTTGCTAGGAGCTAAGGGTGAGGCAGCAGTCGATTAAAAAGGGGAAACTGTTCTATATCTTGATTGTGATGGTAACTACACAACTGTATGTGAGGTTTAAAACTCACAGAACTATACACTAAGAGGGTGAATTTTATTGTATACAAATTATACTTCAATAAATCTGACTTTAAAAAATACTCCTTTAAAACAAAGTCCTAAATTTCTTCATTGATTTAAATTGTTCCTTCCAGGTCCTTTCAGCATTTCCCCTCCAGTTTATCTCTTTTCTAGACACTTGAGGCTTTTTACCTTCCTGATGGTGTTCTGAATGTTGGTTTAGCTCTCCTGTTAATTGTTATACTGGATTCTTTGTTCCCTGTCTCCCTGCTTTGCTGCATATTTTATTTCCCTCTTTTGAATTGACACTCTGTTGAGCTAGCTTCAGCTGTGCTTAGCAAACCAAATGTATCGCTGTTTCACTTGCTTTTTTTTGTGTGTGTGACAGAAATGTTCTGATCAGGGCAACTAATTAATTATAGTGAGCAAGGTAAGAGAAAAGCAGATCCTGAGTCCTTGTGTTAATGGTTAAACAGACATCCTTTAAAATCTTCTAGATTGTTCCTTCTACTATGAACAAAGGACTTGGAACAATTTTTATGCTGAAAAAAAAGTAGAACACAGGCTCACAGTGGAACTTGTTATAGCTACTTGTTGTAGCTCAGTTAAAACAGATGCAGCTATTTGAGGTATATCTGATCACATAATACATCCTGAAATTTCCAGGACAGTTTGGATATCAAATATTCCATGCCAAGTTCTCTCTAAGACACTCAAATTGTGTAGACCAGACAAATGTATCTTTTTTTTTTGTTTTCTTTTAAAGTAAATCATCACCTTTTTTGACCAGGATTCTTTCTTTCTTTCTTTCTTTCTTTATGGCTGTGTTGGGTCTTTGTTTCTGTGCGAGGGCTTTCTCTAGTTGTGACAAGCGGGGGCCACTCTTCATCACGGTGCGCGGGCCTCTCACTATCGCGGCCTCTCTTGTTGCGGAGCACAGGCTCCAGACGCGCAGGCTCAGTAATTGTGGCTCACGGGCCCAGCCGCTCCGCGGCATGTGGGATCCTCCCAGACCAGGGCTCGAACCCGTGTCCCCTGCATTGGCAGGCAGACCCTCAACCACTGCGCCACCAGGGAAGCCCCAAAGGTATCTTGATTTTGGTTCATAAGATATTGTTGCCAGACTCATAAGTTAAATTTATTAATTCTTTATTTTTCCATTCTGCAAGTATTTACTGAGCACCTACTACTGAGTGCTAGGCTCTCTAGCAGGCTCTGGAGAAACATAAATAAAATCTTTCTTGAGAAGCTAATGTTGTTCAGTCTGGGGGATGGACAGGCTAACAAATGAGCTCAGTTTCTCTAGAAAACAACTGCATACAGGAAAAGACCAGAGATAAGTCAATTCATGTACAATATAATTTACTGAGAAGCTTTTAAACTTTACTGTATAGACATATATTTTAACTGCATAAGTAATATAGACTTGTTTTAACATACCAGTATTAGGAAGATTTTATTAGACAGCCCTCTATTAAAAATGTAGCATTTAAGTAAATGTATAATATTGCATATATTTATATATTTTCAACAGGAGAGATTGTAATCTATTCCCAGGGCTTTCACTAGTATAACTTTTGGTTAGAAATCTTCCTCTGACTAGCTTGACCATCTTGCAATTACTTCTAATAACAGCTGGTATGTCCTGAGTTCTGCCAAATGCCAGGTAACTTGTAGACACTTTTTCTATTACTCATGCAACTTGGTGGAGTAGGCATTGTTCTTCCACTTTATAGACTAGGTGGAGAGTGGGTTTCAGAGAGGGTGAGTGACTTGTCCAGTGCCACCAGCCGACTGGAGGTGGAGGGGAGATCTAATGTGCCTGACTGAAGGCAGTGTACTCTTCTCCAGGCTACACAGCCCTTCATTGTTGGGGAGCTTTTAACTGCGTATCAGGCCTGCATTTATTTAAATCTCCACTGCTACTGGAAAGGAAAGTGAGAAAGGGGGACGTAATTAAGATGCAGCTACTGCCAAAGCATCCCTCGTAATCCAATATTCTCGCTGCAGCCAGGGAGATCCTTGTAAGTGCCAATTGGGCCATGTCTCTCCATTCCTCAGAATCTTCTGATAATTTTTTTTAATTAATTAATTAATTTTTATTTTTAATTTTTTTTGGCTGCATTGGGTCTTCATTGCTGTGAGTGGGCTTTCTGTAGTTGCAGCGAGCGGGGGCTACTCTTCGTTGTGGTGCGCGGGTTTCTCACTGGGGTGGCTTCTCTTGTTGCTGAGCATGGGCTCTAGGCGCTCAGGCTTCAGTAGTTGTGGCTCACAGGCTCTAGAGCACAGGCTCAGTAGTTGTGGCTCACAGGCTCTAGAGCACAGGTTCAGTAGTTGTGGCTCACAGGCTCTAGAGCACAGGCTCAGTAGTTGTGGCTCACAGGCTCTAGAGCACAGGTTCAGTAGTTGTGGCGCACAGGCTCTAGAGCACAGGCTCAGCAGTTGTGGCTCACAGGCTCTAGAGCGCAGGCTCAGTAGTTGTGGCTCATGGGCTTAGTTGCTCCGTGGCGTGTGGGATCTTCCCGGACCAGGGCTCGATCCCGTGTCCCCTGCATTGGCAGGCAGATTGTTAACCACTGCGCCACCAGGGAAGTCCCCTCTTTTGATTAATTTATTAATTCATTATTTATTTTTAAGGTTTAAAAATTTTTTTTATTGAGGTAACATTGGTTTATATCATTATATAAGTTTCACATGTACAACATTATTTTTTACTTCTGTATACACCACAGTGTGCTCACCACCGAAGATTTAGTTTCCATCTGTCACCATACGTTGATCCCCTTTACCTATTTCATCTTCCCCAACCCTTTCCCCTCTTCCCTTCTGCTGTTCTCTGTATCTACATGTTTGTTTTTGTTTGGTTTTATTTGTTTGTTTATTTATTTTGTTGTTGGCTCCCAGCTGTGTTAGGCACATGGGTCTGTTCCTGTCTTTCCAGCCACATGTAGGCATACTCTCTCCTGCCCTCCCCTGGAGGTGCCCTAGCCATGCTGGCCTCTTTTTGTGTTTTTCTTTCCCTATGTCCTCCTGTCCCTGGGCCTTTTCTCCTGCACTTCCTTTTGCCTAGAAGACTGTCCTTAAGCCCTTCCACCTTCCACCTTAAGCCCTTCTCACCCATCAGTTAACTCTGCCTCTGGTTCTCAGTGCACTGTGGCCCCTTCAAAAAGCCTGTCCTACTGCACCGACCCTCAGCACACATGCCCACGTATTCACCTGCATCACCCCTTCGTGGAGGCCATCATCAGGTGGTCATTTACAGATAGATACAATCTGATTCTGTAAAAATGCCTCCTCCAGGAGAGAGCTCTAGGGGGGCAGAGATGCTGCAGTTTTTGCTCACCATTATCCGGGACCCTAGCACTGTGTGTGCAAAGAGTAGGCACCGGAAAATAACTGTTGAAAGAAGGAATCCTTCAGTCTTCCCTGTCACCTCCACTAGACTAGGCTTCCTCAACCTACACTCTCAGTAGGACCCTGAACGTTTCCTCTTTAGTCCTGTAATTAGAGACTTGTATGATTATTTGATTATTTGTCTCTTCCCCTGAGGGCCTCATAAAGGCAGGGGCCTCATGTTTACTTTCCTCATCATGGTGAGCTTAGCACAGCGCCTGCACAGAGGAAGCCCTCTATAAATTTTTGTTGAATGGGCAAGCTAGGGGCCTGTTGACAAAAAGGGAGTGATTCAGAGGTCTGAGTATAAAGGCTACATAAAGTGGCTCATTATCTACTAATTCAAATTTGTATTAATTTAATAAATCATCTAGTAGTGTTATTAGCAACGCTCAAGCTGAATAAAACATCACTGCTACAAACAACACCCAAGGAAATCCTTCACACTGGTCTGAAGCCCCTTCCTATGGTCAGCTCTCTGGCCAGTGAAGGTAAATTCCTTCTGTTCTAGGCAGAGGCAGATTTTCCATGAGAAGCTGAAGCTTTGGGAGTGTCACTTGCGGCACACCTTCCAGGGCCCTGGGAGGATCCTTAGCAACATGTGCACAGGGTCATATGCTTTTATAAAATTAGCAAAAATAAGATATTTTAAATCACAATTAAAGGCCCTGTCTCTATCCACTCTGACTTTCCTTCTGTCACCTTATCGGGGGGATTAGAGTAGCCATGGGCAACCTGAGGCTCTGACTAAGAGGAAGTTGAGTTGGGGACACATTGAGCTTGGCTTTAGTGGGATATGTAATTTTCAGACAATTCTATGTATAGTTAAGTCATGGCTATTAGTCCCACCATCGAAATGGCTTCTGGGAAAACCCCTCCTGCCCACGGTGACGACCTACCTAGTATTGTGACACCAAGTTGGTGGTTAGTATCAATGAAGTTCCTTCTGAGAATCACTTGCTTTGGTGCTGAAGGCTGTGAGGTTATTGGTGGTGGTTTCCCTATAATCCCCATACTTCCTGATTTCCTGAAAATGGCATTTTGATCTTTGCTCTCTTGGTCTATCCAATGGTGGTGTCAGCCTCTAACTCCCTGAATTATCGGCATTTTAGGAATTACCTAAAACACTCAGAAGCTTCTTTTCTCCTGGCTGAACTCTGACCAGGCAACAAAAGCTCTGCCTGTGGCATTGGTATAACCTTCATGGCAGAGCTGTCTCTTTGGGCACCTTAAGTGCCTATCACCCCATCTTTGTTCCCTTATCCTTCTCATGTGCCCCATGGAACCCACAGGCCAAGAGGCACACTGCTCTCTCCCCAAGACCCAGAACAATGCCCCCCAAATTGTGCCCTGGAAAAACAGACCATTCATAAGCGTGAAAAAAGGCAGACAGCAGAGTGAGGAGGAGGGAGAGAGAGAAGACGAGGGGAAGAAGACTGAGAGCAGGATGATTAAGGAAGATGATGATGAGGGCACTAGACGGACTGGCTGAGAAAGATGCAGAGAAGAGAACAAAGCTGAGCTCTTCCCTTGCCAGATGTGTGTGTGTGGAATCACATCCTTACCCAGAGCTGGCTGGGGTCAGGCGCCAAGGTGAGGACGGACCATGCTCACTTCTCTCCTGGATCACTGAGAGAGTTTCCTAGCTGGTTTCCCAGCTTCCATCCCTGCCCTCCTAAGCCCTTCTCACCCCAGCAGCCCAGGGATCCTCTTCAAATATGAGTCAGCACATGCCACTCCTCTGCTCTCGTACTCTCTGACCTCACTTCCGTCCTCTGTCCCCACCCTCAGTTGGTTCCAGCCAGACTCGCTGTTCCTCAAATATGCTAGGCCTCCAATAAAAATGTTAAAAAAAAAAAAAATGCTAGGCCTGCTCCGGCCTCAGGGCCTCTGCTCAGCTGTTCCCTTTGGCTGGAAGGCTGCCCCTCAAATGTCCACCTGCTGCTCTCCTGCATCCACCGAGTCCCCGCCTCACTCAGGCTCTTCTGGTCACTCCATCAAAGACGACAACCCTCCCAATGCCCCTTTCCTTTCTAACATAATATATAATCTATTTATTTATTTGTGTTGTCTGTCTTCTTCCACTAGAGTGTAAGCTCTAGGGCAGGGATTTTTTGTTTGTTCACTGCTGAATCTCCCTCTTCAAGCATAGTGCCTGGCACAGAGTAGGAGCATATTAAATATTTGTTGAAAGAATGACCTCATGAGGCAGGTGCTATTATTAAGCACATTTTATAGAAGATAAAACTTGGTCTTGCCAGTGTAAAGTAACCTGCCCAAGATCACATGGTGAAGTGAAAGAGCAAGTGTTGAACCCAGCCATGTCTGTTTCAAAAGCCTGTGCTTATAAATGCTTCACTGTAACACAGTCTTCCTACGGCTGTGAACTGCTAAGAGCTGCTAATCGCTTCTCACATCAGCCTTTCTTTCTTGTTAACCAGACCACTGGGCCTTCAGATGGCCTTCCTGAGTTGCAAGGTGAGTATTTAACGACAGAAAGGGATGAAGAACTAAATCATAACGCATGTGCTATGTGAGGAATTGAACGAACAGCTTTATGTCCACTTGGTTGAGAACAGAGATGTGGACTTGCTGAGGCCAGCCTCACCTGGGCTGTCTCGGAGTGGAAGAGGGCTGCCTCGGCAGGCAGGATCTCCCACAGGCAGGCCAGACACATGTTTGGGCACCAGCAAGGCAGAGGCACCAAGATAATGAAAAAAAATCTTTTATGGTAGTAAGTGGCTATTAGATATTTTCAAAAACATATAAAAGGTGTTATTATAGGAAAAGTCAGAACTTTGCTGGACTTCCTTACAGGCATCTGACTGAAGGCATTCAGTTACATGTGGGCAGCAGCATCAACTTTTCGGCACACAGAGTCTCTGGAGGTCAGTCTGACCCTGCTGGTCCTGGCTGATGGTGCCAGTGGAGTCATTTTATCTATCATTTACTTTCATAAATGGTATATGAATGTGTATGGTTTCCATTACGTAATGAGAGGTCAGTGGGGGCAAGAACTGTTGCTTTGTGAATCCTTGAGGAATAACAGTGGTGTTTCAGGGAAGGTTGACTTACTGCTGTTATTTTAAAGTTGGAGTTGGAGGTCTGAAGTGCTCCTATTCTTGCTTCTACACCTTCTCTGATGTCACCTTTGTGAAGCCTTCTCTGTCTACCTCCCTGGGCTCCCCTCCCTCAACAATTATTCACTTCCTCTTCTGTGCTACAGATATTATTATATTTATCAGATCATATCATAATAATTTTTATCCACTTCTGATTCCCTATGAGACTTAGAACTCCTAGAAGTATATGGCTTATTCATTATTGCATCTAGATTCATCTATCTAGCCCAGGGCCTGGAACAGACTAAAGGTTCCAAAATTTTGCCAAAAGCAATTAAAACCAGACTTTGGAGGCTAGAGGAGTTTCTAAGGAAAATATATTTTTTTGGTGAATTCCTTCATAAGACATGCCAGGTGCCTAGCATTGTTTACAAAGCAGGTCATACTGGAGCAATTGCTTCTGCGGCCCCTTGTTTTTCATCAGACCTTCTCTGCTGGGCTGCTCAGTGACACAGCAGGAAGAGGAGGCATGGGTGCTAAACTGTCCCTCAACACCTCCCCCATCATGCCCCCAAAACCCCAAAATGACAAAAAATAGGCTTGTGGTCCTTTGGGCTGCTTGCGCCTATCACTTCACTTCTCTGATTTTCGGTTCCTTATTTTGTAGCAGTTATGAGTTGAGATGGGAGACCTAAGTTCCCTTCAGGCTGTGAAATCTGAGTCTTTGAGCCTACTCGTGGGCAATACGCAGCCCATAATCCTGCCCTCGTCCCACTCTCTGAAGAGCAGGTCAGACCTGGTTACCTCGGAACAAGACCCACACCCACACCTGTCCTTGTAGCTGCTGTTTTGTGACAGGTCTTTCCTTTAGCTGGGAGTGCATTTCTCCTGTAACACGTCTGTCTTCTGCTGCTTACCTCTGTGCACTACTGCTGTATCCTTGATTTTGTGGGTCAAGCCTGCTCTCAATATTCATTTTATCCAGGTTTTATCCCTATAAAAATGATGTGATAAATTTAGAACACTGCATATACCATCATGCTATTTATGTATTTTATTTTAAGCTATGTATGCTGGTCTTTTGTCTGTTTGCTCTCAGATCTATTTTCTACCATCCTCAATCTTGGGTTTTGCATCCCTGGGAGCTACTTGTCCCAGGCTCCCTTACAGACCTCGCCAAACAGAGCCAGCGATGGAACACTGGGAAATGAGAGGAGGGGAGAAGCCGGGTTATTTCCTCCCCTTCCTTCTGTTTTAGATGGTGTCTGGCAGCATCTTGCCCATGTCTCCAGAGCCTGCTGTACAACCCTCTCTCCATGGTTCCTGATTTATCCTGGAAGTGCTGCCACGGTTCCAGATTCTTCCAAGAGGCCTCAGAATCAGGGCTCCAGTAACACTGCCTTCTCCCTTCATCCCTCTAGCCCCAGGGTTGATAGTGGCTTCCTGCTGTTCTCTGACCTCTCAACTCTTCCATCACCTGATTAAATTCCCTCTGCAATAGCTAGCATGGCTCCTGCAGAGTATTTTCAACTCTGACTAAAATACTCTAGATATATATATACATGAAAATATGAATATCTATATGAATATATGTGTATGAAACTACACATATGTATGAAGATACATGTATGTATGAAAACACACAGAAAAAGATCTGGAAGTTTACACATGAAACTGTGAACAGTGATTTTATGACTGGGAAAAAGGATGGGGCTGGGTTGGTATGGAATTGTGAAGGAGAATGATAGCTTTTTAAAAATAGCTTTACTGTGGCATAATTTACATATATAAGACCATAACATTCATATGTATGTATATGTGTCATTTAGCTTTTTTTTTTACAATGAGCATGTATTCACATATTGCTTATCTAATATTAAAAATAAATAATTAGGACTGCCCTGGTGGTGCAGTGGTTGAGAATCTGCCTGCCAATGCAGGGGACACGGGTTCGAGCCCTGGTCTGGGAAGATCCCACGTGCCGCAGAGCAACTAAGCCCGTGCGCCACAACTACTGAAGCCCGCATGCCCTAGAGCCCTTGCGCTGCAACTACTTAGACCCAGCGCCACAACTACTGAAGACCGTGTGCTCTAGGGCCCATGTGCCACAACTACTGAGCCCGCGTGCTGCAACTACTGAAGCCTGCACCCCTAGAGCCCGTGCCCTGAAACAAGAGAAGCCACTGCAATGAGAAGCCCACGCATCGCAACAAAGAGTAGCCCTCACTCACCACAACTAGAGAAAAGCCCACGCGCAGCAATGAAGACCCAATGCAGCCAAAAATAAAGTAAAATAAATAAATAACATAAATAGCAGGAGTGGGGCAGCCTTAAGCCATGTAGGGAAAGCCTTGCAGGTGACACTAACATTCATTCATGCAACAAATATTTTTTATTTACTATGTGCCAGGCACTGAGGGTCCATCAGTGAACAATATGGCCATGATCCCTGCTCATATTATCTGAAGTAATTAAATACACAATTATGTCAGTACTAATTAATTATGAAGAAGAGGGCAACAAAAGCCCTAACCTGGTCAGGGAAGGCTTCTCTGAGGAAGTGACTTACTAGCTAAGAGCTGAAGGATAAGCAGTTAAAGCTTAGTTGCTGGAGGGAAATAGACAGACAATATGAGATGGTAAAGCGGGGCTGCCACTGAGTGCTTCCCTGGTTCCTGTTCTCAGGGAAGCTGTTCTAACAACAGAGTTTGCTAGAAGGTGTTCCTCGTTGGAACCCATTATGGGATGCCAGTCAACGGGAAGTGTGGGGAGGTTCTGTGGGACCAGACTTCTACTGCTGTAGCCACGCCTCCCACAGCACTGGATCCATCGTCTGCACGCCAGGTGGCTCCCACCTGGAGGAGAGGAAGCCAATGCCATGTGTCCTGTAGTAGTTGACAAGGCTGGTTTGGAAGTGGCTCAAAAGCTAATGATGCCCTGGGGTCAGCAGTGGTAACAAAGGTACCCACGTCCATCAACCCCTCATCCTTTAATGGGAACAACTGACACTTTCTCAATCGTAAGTAGAGTGGCATGCAAATGCCCAAGACAAGTGCTCAGTCCAGCCTCCACCCATATTTCTACTTCTGAGGTCTTCTTGAAATGAAATGCTGGAACTTGTGGTAAAAAGCTATTCATGAAGCAAGTCTCATTCTTTCTAAGCTCTGTATTTTTCTCTTTCTGCTTAACCTAATTCAGATTTTTTGCCTGTGTCTCAGTCTTTCCAATTCATAAACATTTTGGAAATGACTATAATCTCCTTGTTTTATTGTAAGTCACCAATCTCATTTTAGTGTAAGCCACCAATTATTCTGTGAAATTCAGTCACTTATAAAGTAGTCCATTGATTGCAATTACAGTTTAGTTACAGCTTGTCTAGGTCTCCCAAACTATGTAAAATCAGGTTATGTTTCCTTTGATGTCCAAATTACAAAGGTAACAACAGGATCTTAGCTTGACCTCAGTGTCCTGCAGCTATTTCTGGGCGTCCCCAACAGGATGTGTCATTCGTGCTTACAAATCGGCTGCTGTAACCACATAGGCCCACCTGGTCCTTTCTCTTCTGCACTGGCTCCACCAGGTCTGCTTCCTGCAGGACCACTTGGAAAGCATCAGTGCTGTCACTGCCCATCATGAAAGCAGCACTGATGGTGCCAAGTCCACAATCTCTCCCAGTGCTGCCAGGCCAGCCAGGCTTTGGGTTGTCAGAGCAGAGTGAGATTTCATGAGCAAGCAGGGAAAATGGCCTCTTCCCTCCAGCTCTGTGCTCCACTTTGGCACCTGGGATCTGATTCTATGGTGCTTTGGACTGAGAATCATAAATGTTTCTTGTGAATAGTTTTCCCAATTTCTGGCCTTCATCTATCTAACCCCTGGGGTTTAAAACCAAGTTCAAGGTTTTAAGGAGGAGACAATCTGTACCATCCCTCAAACCTTCATGGTTCTTAGCCGTGCCGGCAGCTACACTTGGGTCTGCTCTCCAAGTCACAAAACAAAAGTTCCCAACCATATTAATAGAAGCAAACAGATGCTATAGTGTCTGTGGGGGTGATAACTGTGCTGATGGGTATCAATACTAACAATCTAAAATTAGGCTCAGCTGGCCAAAATATATTTTAGTAGTGCTTAATAGTTTTAATTCACTCTAATAACTGAAATAACTAGTTTCAAGTAGATTCTGAAAATAAATACCCCATATCACAATGTCTTTTCCAAAAAAGACTGAACGCATATGCACATTTATGTCAAAACATTCCCGAGAACTACACAGGTGAGAACCTGTTTACCATGGAAACCAAGCAAGAGCTCCTCCTCAATTCTCCCCTGAGGCTGAGGTGCGCGGCGCTGTTTAAGAGCAAGGCCTGTGGTCTAGCGATGCTCTTGCCTGTGTAAGGCCCTCCTTCACCTCAGTGGGAGGCTTCCACCATTTCCTGGTGAAACTAGTAATACTGAGTATGGTCTTCGTGGGACATGGAGCTCCCAAGACATTTATCATTCTTTCATTTAACATCCACTATGTCCCCTCCTGTTAGGGGCTTTGGGGAATTAAGAAAAAGGTATAAAACATTCTTTTTAGAAGTTTACAATGTAAAAGAAGTTCATTTTTTGAGGTCATTGTGCTAAGTGAAATAAGTCAGACAAAGACAAATACTGTATGATCTCACTTATATGTAGAATAAAAAAAAAAACCAAACTCATAGAAACAGAGTAGATTGGTGGTGGAGGAGAAATGGAAGAAGGTGGTCAAAGGGTACAAACTTCCATTTATAAGAGGAATACATTCTGGGGATGTAATGTACAGCATGGTGATTATAGTTAACAATACTTTATTGTATACTTGAAAGTTGCTAAGAGAGTAGATTTTTAAAGTTCTTACCACACACACACAGACACACAATTGTAACCATGTGAGGTGGTGGATGTGTCAACTAACCTTGTGGTAATCATTTTGCAATATATACATATATCAAATCATGTTGTACACAGTAAACTTATACAATGTTATATGTCCATTATATCTCAATAACGTGGGGAAAATTGAATTTTTAGTGAGCCAGACACTATTTAATTTACATTTATGGATTCTCTCACTTAATCCTCATGTAAGGTAAAAGCTACTATTAGCTTTGTTTTACAAATGAGGAAAGTGAAACTGAGTGACTTGCTCAAGGACACAGCAGAGTCGGGATTCTATTAGAATCTTTGCTTTTATCCAATGCATTGCGTTTCTCCCTGCCAACTTTCATTAAAAATCCTAGGACTGTTGCCAATCAGATAACCAGATTCCCCTCAATATATATTTGATTTGAACATAGCAAATTCTGTAAGTTGGTACAAAACCGTTTCTTCACTGACTGGTAAGAATTGTCAGAGTAGTCTCACCACATTACAACGCTCCAGTTTCCTGTGCAGAAATCTGGATTAAAAAGCTTTAAGTTCTTAAAAAGTAATAGTGCCTTTTGGGACTTCCCTGGTGGCACAGTGGTTAACAATCTGCCTGCCAACGCAGGGGACATGGGTTTGAGCCCTGGTCTGGGAAGATCCCACATGCCACGGAGCAACTAAGCCCGTGGGCCACAATTACTGAGCCTGCGCTCTAGAGCCCGCAAGCCACAACTACTGAGCCCAAGAGCCTAGAGCCCGTGCTCCACAACAAGAAAAGCCACTGCAATGAGAAGCCCGCACACCGCAACGAAGAGTAGACCCCGCTCACTGCAACTGGAGAAAGCCTGCGCACAGCAACAAAGACCCAACACAGCCATAAATAAATTAAAAAAAAAAAAAAAAGTAATAGTGCCTTTTAAATATTACTACTGGTTATTTTTATAACCATTAGGGTATAAGTATAGACAAAAGAAGTTTTCACAAGATGTTTCACTAAGATGTATAAGCATTTTAAAGAACCAGATTGTAGTAACTACATGTTATTTCTCTAAATTTGATAATATAGAAATCTATTTCTAATAAAATGACAATAGTGAGTGATTGTTTCCCTTCAGGGAAGCTTTTTAAAAAGGCATGGCAAAGCTCTGGCCACTACAGGACAGGTTTAAAGTTCTACTAGGGGTTGGGGTTATTAGATGTTGATGATGTTGACGGGTTGTTAGGTGTTATATTAAGACTCATGCTAGGTGATGAGAGACAGCACAGCACAGTGGTTAAGAGCATGATGCTGAAGTTCAGATCCCAGTGTTTCCTTTTACTACCTTGGTGACCTTGGGCAAATTACTCAACCTGTCTGAACCTCAGTTTGCTGATCTGAAAAATGGGGAGAACATTACCTACTATTATGGATTGCATGTTTGTGTTCCCCCCAAATTCACATACTGAAGTCCTAACCCCCAGAGTGGTTGTATTTGGACATGGGGCCTCTAAGGACGTAATTAAGGTTAAATGAAGTCCTAAGGGTGGGGCCCTGATTGGACAGGATTAGTGTCTTTTAAGAAAAGACACCAGAAAGCTTGTTCACTTTCCCTCTCTGCACAGGCACAGAGGAAAGGCCATGTGAGCACAGTGAGAAGGTGGCTGTCTGCCACCTAAGGGGAGAGCTCCTACCAGACACCAACCTTGCTGCTGGCACCTTGATCTTTGGACTTCCAGTCTCTAGAACTGTGAAAAAGTAAATGTCTGTTGTTTAAGCCAGTCTATGGTATTTTGTTATGGCAGCCAGAGTAGACTAAGACACTTACCTTGTAAGGTTGTTGAAGGATTAAATGAGTTGATACACTTAAAGAGCTTCCCACAGTGCCTAGCATGTGGGAAGTCCTGTGTGAGGGTTAACTAGAATTGCTGGCCTCAGATCTGTGGGTTTGGGTTTTGAGAACGGTGATGTTGTACACAAATGTGGCATACATAATTGTACATGGGCACACTGAGTTCTGAAAAACAAATTTGAGAAATTAATTTTAAATTAATTAAGTAGGAAGACATTTACATTCTAAAGTGAACTTAGGCAAAATTAAATGTGCCAGCCTAGGTTAGGGCCGATATCTCATGCCTTCCTCCAGCTCTCCTCAAAAGATTAGATTCATGTTAGTTTAAAAAGCCTTCTTGCCCCTCTCCCTCCCCAATAAAACCTCAAACCAACTATAAGTAAATTGTTATGGGTCTCTGGGGAAAAAGAAATCGGAACAGGAAATATCTGGATAGATAAGGGAAGCCTGTAAAACATAGATGATGGTTGTAATTTTAGGAATTCCAATAGGAATGGCATCAAGTCAAATTCTCATTTTAAAATAATAGAGGCCAGAATGCTTAAATGTTAGTCTTTAAATATATTTTTCCTTTTAATTTACTAAATTCACATATATATGATCCTTTAGTCTTCAGGTAATTATTATGAAAGTCAACTTAGGATAGAAGAATCATTTTCTATGAAGGATCAGAAAACACTATGAAAAAGAAACAACTGCTTTCAATAAACATTAAAATATACTTTCAGTTCCAAAGTATCATTCTTTACAAGGGAGGAGGAAGAAGAGTTGGGAAAGCAGGAGAAAAAGAGGGAGGGACAAAAAGAAATAGAGAGGAAGGGAAAGGGAGAGAAGAAATGGAAAAACAAGAGAAAGGAGGAAAAGGAGCAAAGAGAAGGAGAGGAGTGCAGAGGACTGTAAAAAAATTGGTTATGAAAAAAAAATTGGTTCTGTAGCTTTGAGGGGGCTGTTTGTTAAGGTCCTTTGTAAAGTTTGGGGGTGGGGTGGGGTGGGCTGGGGAGGTGGAGAGGAACAACATTCTCTTCCAACCTTTTGAAATTTAGATGAGCTCATTAATCAGTTCTCTCAGCTTCCACTGCCCAGACCCTGGGAGGAACAACCTTTGGCCTGTGGACACCAGGCCCTCCAGGCTTGGAGATGCAGCACTCAGGTCTAATTTTAGCAGTAAGATTTAGACCAGTGAATAATAGTTGTACCCTCCAACCCCAGCCCCTCCACACTCATCCAAGCTTAAGGATGAAGAAGGCCTTTCCTGAGCTGGGTGGTACCATCTTGCCCACCATTTGCGGCCCTGGGACTGGAGTTCTGTGAGCTACTGTCTCCATAGGGCTTAGGTCCTGACAGAGGACCACACAGGTGGCGAGTATGACAGACAGAAAGAATGAGAGCGCTATCTTCAGCTTCCTTCCTTTCTTCTTGAGGCTATGGTCCAGCAAGAATATACCCTTCTAGGTTTTTATAATTTGGGAGTAGAGACAGAAAATTTTAATTAAATCATTATTTACATGTACAAAGTGTTAAGCATTAGGGATACAGATAGGCACGGGAGAAGATGTCAGAGTCCCTGCCTCCTTAGGTTGATATTACAGTGGGGGAGGCGGTAAAAGCCCCTCCTCTGCACCGTATTTTGTACCTTTCCACCCTAACCAAATATGTTCACATCTTCCAATACACACTCTGACTCCTGCTCCCTCCTGGACTCTCCCTCTCCTGGCACCAGAGCAAGAGGCTTTCCTTGTCCCTGGTCTGGTCTTCAAATCCCTAAATTGTAACTGTAGATTCATATGCAGTTGGAAGGAATAATGGAGATTCTGTATACCTTTCACCCAGTTTCCCCCAGCTGTAACAACTTCCAAAGCTATAGTACAACATCACAACCAGGAAATCGACATTGATACAATCGACTGATCTTATTTAGATCTCACCAGTTTTACATGTACACTTTTGTGTATGTGCATATTTTGTTCTATGCAGTTTTATCACATGTGTAAGTTTGTGTATTCACCACCACAGTCAAGCTACAGAACAGTTGGGATTTATTTTTAAAAGAAACTTCTATGATCTTTTGCCCCTTCATCTTTTGCAGTGCTTTTCAAACGGTGCTCCTTGGAATCCTTGGAATTCCACCCCTCTACCTGACTTTAGTCACAGCAGGTTCATGTATATCTATTTTATATTTTGGGCTTCATAATAAGCCTTCATCTGGAGAATAAGTTCCTAGCTTAAACACAATAAGAGAATGGAACTGATATCTATAGTAAATACAACTTTGATATTTAAATGATGTTACCTGAAGAGAGCTTTATACTTTTTGAAGGTACTTTTCAGTCCATTATCTCTCTTAAGTCTTAAAACAGCTCTGATTAAGTGACTAAACAAATGAACACATGAAACAAATATCTATACAAACATCTATACAATCTATCCAAACAAACAGTAGTTGAGGGAAGTTTAAGACAGGCACTTCACCTGAGCAGCTTCTGCACTCCTCAGCTAGGAAGGGCAGTAGACAGCCTGAAATATTTCCCACTCCCTCCCTTGGCCAGAGACCCCACCAGAACTGAAAATGAAATCCTTTTTGTCATAGGACAGGATTTGTTCTGGAACAGGTGATTTCAGCATTGTTCCAAGTAGTTTTACAGAAGCTCAGAAGCATTGTATAAGGTGGATCCTTTCGTGCTCATCACATGTCATGCAACAGGATTTGTGATGAATTCCATGAAATCTCATAGGCTTTAATGGAAAAATTTACAAAGCAAGAATGAACAAGAAAAGAGAAGAGATGGGCCAAGGTTCTCTGCTGGACACGCCATGGGTGGATATTTCAGGGACGAGAACTTGCCGCCTTGCTGTTCTCCTTATAGAGCAAGAGTGAGAACGTCTTAGTCAGCTGGGAGATAATCCGACTTCTTGTGTATCATCCGATCTGGGTTAGATACCAGCTCTTAACTGGAGTCACCTAGCAAAGCCGACTGTCTAGCACCTGAGGACCTTGAGTGCTATGGAAGGGAGAAACTGGTCCCTCGAGAGGTTTGGGGGCAACCCCTCCTGCAGGGAAGAGGGGAAGAGCCCAGGTCCCAGCTGGCTTGTTGCTCAGACAACCCAGAATAACCAACCTAGGTCAATTTTGGCCAATCCTGACTGTGGCACCACGAATCTTTTTCATCTTTATACCTCTAGCACTTAGCATAGAGCCCGGCATATGAAAGGTACATGAGCAATGCCTGATGATTTAATAAGTAAATGTGCTTTTGCACCAGCTGAAAACAAGTGATTTTGTTCTTGCTGATGAAATGATAGGAAGACTAATAATACACGTCAGTGCTTACATTTCTTGAATCTGTGGAAGTCTATGTGCATGCTCTGACTCTGTTTTGGTGAAATGTCTTTGAAGAATCCACAACTGTATGAGAAGTCTCCCTGGCTTAAGCAAGACCTACTTTTACTGAATTTCTACCATTTCCTTGCAGCTCTGGCAAATAAGGCAGTGTCTGGGCTCTGAGACACTCAGTAAAGGAAGTCTCTGCAGGTGGCAGCTGCTCTGGAATTTCCCACAGCCAGTCCTCTAACAATCCTCTAAAATCTTTAGTACTTTGATTGAATTAGATGCAGAGTATAATGGAAAGTTAGCCACTGTTTGCAATTTTTTAATGAAAACAATTTGAAAAATTACATCCCTTAAACAGTTTTCACGGGGACAGTGATACCTAATCTCTTCCTCTCGGAAAACCCCTTTTAATATGATTTCCCCCACAAAAACCCCTGTTTTGAAAGAATCTGTTTATAAGCAAACACATTTGTTAAATCATAATGAATTTATCTTCCCAAGAGGAAACCAAGGAGTCAAGTTTTGCTTTTTTTTTTCCTAACTAAAAGTCATCCTTGAGGCTTGATTTTGAGTAAACAATTACTTTAAGCTTCCTGACAAACTGAAAATAGCTAAAGAAATTCTCCCCTGCCCCCTCAGACGGTGGTTATTATTTTCCTAAACTGGTAGGATTCTAGATTTGAAACTAGGTTCCAGAGGGCACCAAGAAAATATCACCCATTTAACAAAGGCCTGTGACTTCTCCTAGGTCTTTTGCTATCGATTTACCCTCTTTACTGGCAATAAATGCTCTACTGCAGCAGTTATTCCTGCCTAAGTCTAGGTGTCCTGCTGAGTGATGAAATTTTTGTCTGCCAAGCAGGTAGAGGCCAGACTTTACTCCCAGTCTTCTGTTAACAAGACATCACTGGAGGGTCAACAAGCAAGCTGGTCTATCCAGAGCCCTCACCTAGCCCTCACTGTCCCTTTGAGATGTAGAAAAAGTCACATGTCTTCCTTGAACCTCTCCACCAGGGTTTTGCTTGATTTGTGGTATGAAACTGTTACTTCAGGATGGGGAAAAAATTCTCAAGCAAGAGCATAATACAACAGTAAGTAACACTATTTTCTAAAATGAAAAAAGAGCATTTTTATTACCTTCATAAATTGCAATAGCACTTTTTGGGGGAAAGATTAGAATAAATAGGAGCTTGGAAATCTGACCTTGGCTGGTGTAAGAATAGAGAGAATCTGGTACTTCTTAATTTCCCATTCAGGTTCTCAGTGTTCCAGGAAGCAGTGTGTTCAAGTTTCTTTTCTCCATTTAGTTCTCCTGAATGCCCAGCTTCAGTGCCCGGGCATTGCTGCCAAAGATCCTGCTGGCACATTCAGCTGCCATTCAAGGAAACAGCCCTCCACACCGCCTTGCACTTGGAAGTCTGTCTTACAGCATAAAACAGGTGGAAGGACATTGTGCCTTTAGAGTTCTACTGGCATGTCTTGCTACTGCTATTGCCCAATGCCAAGAATGACAAAAATCTTTTGTGTATGTTTGGGGGTGGGAAAGACCAGATATTACTGTGAATAGCAGTTAACTTGCTATTTGGACAAGATTCCCCAGGGCAGCTGTTGTAACTCAGGCAGCAATAACTCTAACACTTGGCTCTGTTGCTAGGATGGATTGACAGAAACTTTGGACAAACCATTTTAAAAATTATGCTCCCATGACACAGTTGAATATATCACAGATCAACTTAAAGACTGAATATTTGCTAGTATCATACTAAGGAAGTACAATGAGCATATTACTCAACTAGGGTTATATTTACACTTCCATTTTCATTCTAATTACCTTCTGCTTTCAGTAGTCATTAGTATCTGTTGACAAAAATGTGAACTGACACAAGATTTGCACTCTATAGCTACAACTGAGACAGGATTACCTTTTTTATATGCTGACAATCTTATTTACACTAACAAGTTAGTCAACTTCACAATGGAATTATAAATTCTAACTTGTGAATTTGCCAATTATTTGTTCTTAGCCAAAGACTTGAACCCATGTTTAATTTTCAGTCTTGACACATACATGTACACATACATAATTTTTTATGTTTTGTATAAAGAAAAAGATTATATTAGTATTGATATTTAAATGGTAGTTATTTTCATTGAATTAAATTTATACTTTAGTGGAAGATTAAAATGACCGGTTGAAATAAATTATTCCTAGAAAATGAATTTGCAACATAAAGTTACATAAATCTCAACATTGTCAGTTGGATCTCCTCAAGATTCCCTAGACCTTATTAATGTGTGTCAGTTTTTAAAAAACAGTTGCATGGTTTTGCCTTCATCCTTTCCTTTTTTGTTGAACATATCCAGACCAATAATAAAGGATACGATTGCCCCCATTTCAAAATGGGTTTAGCATGGGCATTATTGATACAGTTAATGATCCTGTATTACCAGCAAAGCATAGAATTAAAATTGATCTTGGCTTAAATGGACTTATTTTAATTTGGTTATTTGATCGCAGCTGGAAAGTTGGACACACAGTAAGAGCCATCTGGCCTGCCCTGTCTCTGTTCATCCTGACCACTCACTACTTTGGCTTACCTACTGCGTCTCTTCTACTTTCTCATAAGTGCCCCATCCTCCCTGAGTCAAAGCCCACATGGCCTCAGCTATGGTACTGGCCAATCTGGTCTGTCATGCCCAGCAGCTGCCACTCACCTGTGCCAGCCTCTCTGTCATTCCTGGTGCCTGATCAGGCCCAGCAGTCTCTGCCAGTTTTGTTGTCTACTTCCTAACCCATGCCTCAACAACTCCGGTGGTGTCTTCTTCTGCCATCATATTTTCTCCAGCACTCTTGCTTTCTGCCTCTCTTGGCAGCTATCGGCTTAGCTGATGGCACTTGCATGCACCCACATACCGATAAAGCCAAACCACAAGATAAACTCTTGACCCTACCGCACTGACTTTGGTCCTTCCTCTTTGGACATACCGCTGGAACTCGATCTTCCTGGGATTTCAATCTTGGCTTTCTACTTTTTCTTTGAGGATTCTTTCCCCCTTGATGCCCAAGGAGGAGCACCCTCCTCGTTCCTGCTCTAGGAACTTACAGTAAAGGTGATGATGTCTCCTGCTTTGTGTTGCCTTCTCGTTACTGCCTCTGAGCTGTGCCAGCTCAGTAGGTTCCCAGGCTTGGCCCAGAGTCACTTGGATGCTCTTGTTACCACCTGCTTATCTACCCTCCACAACTGCAGTGTTCTTGGACAGGTTGACAGTGTTGCCTATGTTCATCTGCCTAGGGTTTAAGGCAAAATACATCTACAGATCAGAGCAGATGTGACTAAATGTAAGTGGGAAAAATGAAACTTACTGTGAGGAAAGAGTTATGGAAAGGAAGTGGGATGAGAGGATCTAAGTGGAGTTACTAGTAGGAACAAGTAAGAAAAAATAGCAGTGAAATGAAAGACTTTGGTGGTGGGGAATGTGAGAACAAGATCGTGAGTATTAAGAAAGCTATACTTGATCATGAAATCCTACCTACTCAGAGCCCTGACATTTGACTAGTAACATGCCTTACACACTTAATGGACATAGTTTAACAACCCATCCTATTTAATGAATAAATTTCCTAGAAGAATTAATGAGAATAAAATTAAGAAAGGAAGTTCCCTAATTCCTTAAATATAATTTGCAAAGCCTGTGGGGATAAGGCTGTTATACAGAGCACTAATGGAAGTCTATAGCTTTAATGTGAGTTTTTAACATAATTTTATCATATCCCCAATAGATGATATAATTGGTGCTTACGAGTTCAAAAATCTTGAGAAAAAATGGACTAAAAGGTTACAGGATGAGGATGGTTTTCCATAAAAGCAGATGGTTTTTTTTCTGAAATAAGGCAAAATCGTGCAATTCCCCATATCAATAAATTAGGGGAAAACAGGCTGTTCAAAGGCAAATCATCATAATAATTCATTATTCATGTAAATTTATATTTTTTAAGCAGAGTAATGACAAAAAAGCTACTAGATACTTGGGTAATCATCAAAATTTACTTTCACAGCTTTTAAGCACCTATATTTTTTCTATTTCTGATCACACTTTTAAGTTTACTTCAAGGTAAATGATGGTTTAAAAGGATTTCCTATTGCCTCTTTTGAATTGCGGACAGGAGTTAGTAGGAGTAGGAGGATGAGGGAGGTACAAGGGGCAGCATCTCTGGTTACTACAAAGCTTCCAATGTTATAAGGAAGATTATATTTTTGATTACACTCAGCCATTTTCCAAACCGATAGTTATTTATATCTGCAATTAGGAATTTAGAAATCCTCTAAAATGAATGGTTTTACTTTTCTGATAAAAAATCGAGGGAGGATTCTGCAGATTGCAGCTTTAATAAAAGAGCCCTATCCTTGTATCTGAAGGGCCCAGGAATACTAAACCAAACTGCCAAATAACCTGAGGGTGATTCTAACACCATATGCTCACATTCATAGTCCTTATAATTTGCCTACGTAGAGAGTCCCTACAATGTGCTCCTGAATCCACATGATGAAATGGATCGTGGAAGTGGATCCTATTTCCCCATAAGAGCAATGTCATAATTGGGGTAGGGGCTATCACCAAGGACTCAGAAGTAAATAGATTATAGATGTGAACAAAATGTGTTATGAAGGCAAAATTATAACTATATACATATATACGAATTTAAATAGTTAAATATAGTCCATGTCCTTAAAGAATGGGTATTCATACATTATGTACTTTCCTTATCAAAGTACTGTAATAAAAATTTATTTCATACAGAAAATGAAATTCTAGTGAAGCATATGACTTAAATTTTAAGCCTTTATAATTTTTATTTAAATATTCCATAGATCATTGAAAATTAGCACCAAGATGCTCTGGTCCAACTGATTCATTTTATCTATGAGGAAAACTAGAGTCCAGAGAAGTTAAATAAATTGCCAAAGATACCAGAGTCAGGACTAGACTGTAGGACCACTCACTAACTCCTAGGATGAGATCTCTCCACCTCAAACAGCTCAGTGATGTAATTATTGGTCTTCATAACAAATAGAAGAACTGTTGGGAAATTACTTGAATAGCTCAGGTCATCTTTAAAAACTACATGAGAAAGTGTGAAAATATACATTTTTTTCTTAGTTTCTCCATGGTAAACAGATGGGATTAAAATCATGGCTATGTTTCAAAAAAATTGTCTGTTTCAAAAAATTCTTCACTCTTTCCACTAGATGGTAAATTTCTGTATGGACAAACTGTCCAACAATTTAAGCAAAAGCAGAGAAAACTGAGCTATGGGTGTAAATTAAAACAAGTAAAGATTGTTGGTGAATGTACCAAAATGGATAAATCTTAAAAATATGAGATTAAGTAAAAAAAGCAAATTGTAGAAGGCACACACAGTGTGGTGCTATTTTTATAAAAGGTTAAAACATTCATTTATCTATATATTTTTTGTTTGTTTTTGTTTAGGAATACATACTTACGTTGCAAAATATAAGAACATACATGGGATGGTAAACACCAAATTCATGGTAGTGGTTACTTTTAGGGCAGGATGATGGGGAGTGGGGTCGGG
Organism: Eubalaena glacialis; assembly: GCF_028564815.1. Lineage (NCBI taxonomy): Eukaryota > Metazoa > Chordata > Mammalia > Artiodactyla > Balaenidae > Eubalaena > Eubalaena glacialis. The sequence goes on along the minus strand of NC_083723.1, from coordinate 86,306,572 downwards.
AGAGATGTTACTAGGGATTTCATTTGTACCTGAAATGTTTTAAATGTTTTTTAAAAAAATTCTAGGTAAAGAGATCAGGCAAATAAGGAAAATGTTAAAATTTGACATGGCTTGGCTTCCCTGGTAGCACAGTGGTTGAGAATCCACCTGCCAATGCAGGGGACACAGGTTCAAGCCCTGGTCCAGGAAGATCCCACATGCCTCAGAGCAACCAAGTCCGTGCACCACAACTACTGAGCCTGCGCTCTAGAGCCCGCGAGCCACAACTACTGAGTCCACGTGCCATAACTACTGAAGCCTGCATGCCTACAGACCGTGCTCCACAACAAGAGAAGCCACAACAATGAGAAGCCCGTGCACCGCAACGAAGAGTAGCCCCTGCTCGAGGGAACTAGAGAAAGACCGTGCGCAGCAACGAAGACCCAACGAAGCCAAAAATAAATAAATATATAAAACGTCTTAAAAAAAATTGTTAAAGAAAAAAAAATTAACTTGGCTGGATACTGGGTACCTGGAAGTTCATTATATGATTCTTTATAGTTTTCTGTATTTTGGAAACACCTCATTATTAAAATAAAAAGGAAAAAATGATGGACTCAAGTTTCAGAAAGAGGGGATAACATATCTGTATCAATACATTAGACATTTAGGAATATTTAAATAAGTTTTTAATCTAAATCTTTATACAAGTCTATTTATAGATGAAGAATATTAAGATTTAGCCCCGTTCAAGAGTTATGTAACTCAAATATAAACTGGTGTTCCATGGAGCTCAGCCACTGCAGAGCCTGATTGAAAAAAACCTAAGTCTAATCCCAGAAGCCTTGGGAGATAATGAAGCCTCTGGGGTGGAAGTGGCTGCTGCTGTTTGGCTCCCACACTCTGTAAATACTCTTTTTTCGACAGGAGAGAGAGTGCAATTGATGTATGTGATAGCCAGAAAAGGGCTTTGACCCATGACTGGGCTTGGAGGGTTTTGTGTGGATTTGTCTTCCGGTAGGAGGATAGCTGAGATTCATCCTCTCTCCCCGATCAGCAGTCAGATTCTTTACTCCTCTCCCCTTCTGCAGAGAGCTCTGAATTCCATGATTTTAATTCTCTAACTTAGGATCCAAGACCCTACCTTACTTTTTACTCATCTATTTGAACATATTTTATTTTATTTTATTATTATTTTTAAAAAATATTTATTTGGCTGTGCCAGGTCTTAGTTGCAGCATGTGGGATCTTCGCTGCAGCTTGTGGGATTTTTAGTTGCGGCATGTGAGACCTTTAGTTGCTTGCGGCATGTGGGATCTAGTTCCCTGACCAGGGATCGAACCTGGGCCTCCTGCATTGGGAGCGCAGAGTCTCAGCCACTGGACCACCAGGGAAGTTCCCTATTTGAATATATTCTAAATGATGTATTCTCTAACTCATGACTGTATTTTTTCCTGATAAGGTGAATTTGATACTTAAATTCTACTTTCCCACTTGGAGTTCTGTAATCTACACCAAGTTCTGTTTTTAGTTACTCTATTTATAGTTTAGAATCAAAAACATGTTCTCTCTCTAATTCACTGTTTGAATTCAAATGTTTTTCATCTGATTCCACCATTCATTAGTTTCCCCCAAGGACATAAGGAAATTAGTTACACAGCTAATTTATTAAAAAACAGTGATTACTAGCTCAAATATTTAATTGTATTCACATTTAGGGGCACCTCAATCTCTCAACCATTTGTTAGATTTCTGGAATTTCTTTCCTCTGATGGAATGATTCAGGGATAAAGTAGAATTTTTAAAACAATGACTGTCATTCAGAAATTATACGTTCAACCTAGCAAATGAAAAGGGACAGGAAAAAAAAAAAAGATAAAAATAGGGATAGGAGATTGCAAAAGGAACCCAGAACACAGAAATAATAGGTTTAGGGTAGAAAAATTAGAATAAAAGAAGTCAGGATGGAGAAAAAGTTTATCACAAATGCACAAAATGCAAATGTAATGGCATCTAGAAATATAAATTGAGGTCAAGTTTCTAAATTGTGATCAGTCCCAAGGTGTAGATCTGTGACCCCAGGGAGAGTTAGCTTTAGAGATCCCTTATCCAGAGTCCAATTCTACATCTTTGTGGGTTATTTTTATCTTTCTTCTATTCACCAGCCCTTACCAGAATACAATATCTCTTAGAGATAGAAGCTACCAGCAATGTAGCTTTCTACATTTTCAAAAGGCGAACATACGATATTCCTGTCTAGTGGTAATTTCTTGTTTTTCCTCGAGTTATTTTGTTATAGGACTCTGAAAATAATAGCTATCAAAATAGACAAAATGTCATAAATGAAGAATTTTTGGTTCTGATTAAAAAATTAGAATAGGAAATGATGCGATATAAAGGAAAAAAAATACAGCTTTCCCTTCCCCTCCTTGGCAAGTCAAATGCCCAGTTATCAAAGAACACAAGAAAATATTCTATACATGAGCAGAACTGTTTCTAAATAAAATGTCTAGAATGTAAATGCTGCATCAGTTCCCAATTAAGCATTCTGTAAATAAAGCCTCCTTCATCTCCTGTTTTCATTGGAAACTTCCATCACCAGATAGTGAATGGAGTGAAAAGGTGGAGCCACCCAGTGGCTAACGTGGTTAACCGCAGCAATAGTGCATTTCACGATGCATTTTGTCCGTTTCCTGTTTTACAAATGAGTGTATTTCCTCTTGAAAATATGACACTAAGTATCTCTAAGAAAATTTAATAATGTAATAGTAAAGATGAAGTTCATAACTTGAATATCACTCCTAAATTAGGCCTTTGTCTAAAAGACTGAAGAATCTGTGAACAAGCAATTTTTAAAAATAAAGAAAAATATCACCCAATCCTGCCAAAATTAGTTTCTTTTTAAACTATAGTTTTTAAAAACATCAAGTAGGTTTCTTTTTTTCAGTATCAATTTTCAATTCAGAAAATAGTCTTTACAGAGATTAAAACTTAAAACATGAAATTACCTTAACACTTGAAAATGTCTGATTCCATCCCAATTGTCAATAAACAAAATACATTAATATTTCAAAATATAAGGGCTTATGAAGAGAACTGATCATCCTTGTAAAATGCATACTTTATTAAAAACTTAAAAAGATCAAAACTGAGAATAATGCCAACAGGGATTTCTCCTGACTCAAAGTATGAGATTTTAAAAATTAAAAATAATTTTTTTCATACCAAAATAGTAAAATAAGTTCATTTAGAAAAATTAGAAAATATAAGTAAGCAAAAAGAAATAAAACCCTCACCACAATTCCAATTCCACTATTTTTTTTGATTTTTAATTTATTTATTTTTTTACATAGCAGGTTCTTATTAGTTATCCATTTTATACATATTAGTGTAAACATGTCAATCCCAATCTCCCAGTTCATCAGAGCACTCCCCCTTCCCCCCCGCCACTTTCCCCCCTTGGTGTCCATATGTTTGTTCTCTACATCTGTGTCTCTATTTCTGTCCTGCAAAATGGTTCATCTGTACCATTTTTTAGGTTCCACACATATGCGTTAATATACGATATTTGTTTTTCTCTTTCTTATTTACTTCACTCTGTATGACAGTCTCTAGGTCCATCCACATCTCTACAAATGACCCAATTTCGTTCCTTTTTATGGCTGAGTAATATTCCATTGTATATATTTACCACATCTTCTTTATCCATTTGTCTGTCGATAGGCATTTAGGTTGCTTCCATGACCTGGCTATTGTAAATAGTGCTGCAATGAACACTGGGGTGCATGTGTCTTTTTGAATTATGGTTTTTTCTGGGTATATGCCCAGTAGTGGGATTGCTGGGTCATATGGTAATTCTAGTTTTAGTTTTTTAAGGAACCTCCATACTATTCTCCATAGTGGCTGTATCAATTTACATTCCCACCAACGGTGCAAGAGGGTTCCCTTTTCTCCACACCCTCTCCAGCATTTGTTGTTTGTAGATTTTCTGATGATGCCCATTCTAACTGGTGTGAGGTGATACCTCACTGTAGTTTTGATTTGCATTTCTCTAATAATTAGTGATGTTGAGCAGCTTTTCATGTGCTTCTTGGCCATCTGAATCTCTTCTTTGGAGAAATGTCTATTTAGGTCTTCTGCCCATTTTTTGATTGGGTTGTTTGTTTTTTTAATATTGAGCTGCACGAGCTGTTTATATATTTTGGAGATTAATCCTTTGTCCATTGATTCGTTTGCAAATATTTTCTCCCATTCTGAGGGTGGTCCTTTCGTCTTGTTTGTAGTTTCCTTTGCTTTGCAAAAGCTTTTAACTTTCAGTAGGTCCCATTTGTTTATTTTTGTTTTTATTTCCATTACTCTAGGAGGTGGATCAAAAAAGATCTTGCTCTGATTTATGTCAAAGAGTGTTCTTCCTATGTTTTCCCCTAAGAGTTTTATAGTGTCCGGTCTTACATTTAGGTCTCTAACCCATTTTGAGTATATTTTTGTGTATGGTGTTAGGAAGTGTTCTAATCTCATTCTTTTACATGTAGCTGTCCAGTTTTCCCAGCACCACTTATTGAAGAGACTGTCTTTTCTCCATTGTATATCCTTGCCTCCTTTGTCATAGATTAGTTGACCATAGGTGTTATGGGGTTTATCTCTGGGCTTTCTATCTTGTTCCATTGATCTACGTTTCTGTTTTTGTTCCAGTACCATATTGTCTTGATTATGGTAGCTTTGTAGTATAGTCTGAAGTCAGGGAGTCTGATTCCTCCAGCTCTGTTTTTTCCCCTCAAGTCTGCTTTGGCTATTCGGGGTCTTTTGTGTCTCCATACAAATTTTAAGATATTTTGTCTAGTTCTGTAAAAAATGCCATTGGTAATTTGATAGGGATTGCATTGAATCTGTAGATTGCTTTGGGTAGTATAGTCATTTTCACAATATTGATTCTTCCAATCCAAGAACATGGTATATCTCTCCATCTGTTTGTATCATCTTTCTTTCATCAGTGTCTTATAGTTTTCTGCATACAGGTCTTTTGTCTCCCTAGGTAGGTTTATTCCTAGATATTTTATTGTTTTTGTTGCAATGGTAAATGGGAGTGTTTCCTTAATTTCTCTTTCAGATTTTTCATCATTAGTGTATAGGAATGCAAGAGATTTCTGTGCATTAATTTTGTATCCTGCAACTTTACCAAATTCATTGATTAGCTCTAGTAGTTTTCTGGTGGCATCCTTAGGATTCTCTATGTATAGTATCATGTAATCTGCAAACAGTGATAGTTTAACTTCTTCCTTTCCAATTTGTATTCCTTTTATTTCTTTTTCTTTTCTGATTGCCATGGCTAGGACTTCCAAAACTATGTTGAATAATAGTGGCGAGAGTGGACATCCTTGTCTTGTTCCTGATCTTAGAGGAAGTGCTTTCAGTTTTTCACCATTTAGAATGATATTGGCTGTGGGTTGGTCATATATGGCCTTTATTATGTTGAGGTAGGTTCCCTCTATGCCCACTTTCTGGAGAGTTTTTATCATAAATGGGTGTTGAATTTTGTCAAAAGCTTTTTCTGCATCTATTGAGATGATCATATGCTTTTTCTTCTTCAATTTGTTAATATGGTGTATCACATTGATTGATTTGCATATATTGAAGAAACCTTGCATCCCTGGGATAAATCACACTTGATCGTGGTGTATGATCCTTTTAATGTGTTATTGGATTCTGTTTGCTAGTATTTTGTTGAGGATTTTTGTATTTATATCCATCAGTGATATTGGTGTGTAATTTTCTTTTTTTGTAGTATCTTTGTCTGGTTTTGGTATCAGGGTGATGATGGCCTCATAGAAAGTGTTTGGGAGTGTTCCTTCCTCTGCAATTTTTTGGAACAGTTTGAGAAGGATGGGTGTTAGCTCTTCTCTAAATGTTTGATAGAATTCACCTGTGAAGCCATCTGGTCCTGGACTTTTGTTTGTTGGAAGATATTTAGTCACAGTTTCAATTTCATTACTTGTGATTGGTCTGTTCATATTTTCTGTTTCTTCCTGGTTCAGTCTTGGAAGGTTATACCTTTCTAAGAATTTGTCCATTTCTTCCAGGTTGTCCATTTTATTGGCATAGAGTTGCTTGTAGTAGTCTCTTAGGATGCTTTGTATTTCTGTGGTGTCTGTTGTAACTTCTCCTTTTCCATTTCTAATTTTATTGATTTGAGTCCTCTCCCTCTTTTTCTTGATGAGTCTGGCTAGTGGTTTACCAATTTTGTTTATCTTGTCAGAGAACCAGATTCTAGTTTTATTGATCTTTGCTATTGTTTTCCTTGTTTCTATTTCATTTATTTCTGCTCTGATCTTTATGATTTCTTTCCTTCTACTAACTTTGGGTTTTGTTTGTTCTTCTTTCTCTAGTTCCTTTAGGTGTAAGGTTAGATTGTTTATTTCAGATTTTTCTTGTTTCTTGATGTAGGCTTGTACTGCTATAAACTTCCCTCTTAGAATTGCTTTTGCTGCATCCCATAGGTTTTGGATCATCGTGTTTTCATTGTCATTTGTCTCTAGGTGTTTTTTGATTTCCTCTTTGATTTCTTCAGTGATCTCTTGGTTATTTAGTAACGTATTGTTTACCCTCCATGTGTTTGTGTTTTTTACGTTTTTTTTCCCTGTAATTGATTTCTAATCTCATAGCATTGCAGTCAGAAAAGATGCTTGATATGATTTCAATTTTCTTAAATTTACTGAGGCTTGATTTGTGATCCAACATGTGATCTATCCTGGAGAATGTTCCGTGCGCACTTGAGAAGAAAGTGTAATCTGCTGTTTTTGGAAGGAATGTCTGTCCTATAAATATCAATTAAATCTATCTGGTCTATTGTGTCATTTAAAGCTTGTGTTTCCTTAGTAATTTTCTGTTTGGATGATCTGTCCATTGGTGTAAGTGAGGTGTTAAAGTCCCCCACTATTATTGTGTTACTGTCAATTTCCTCTTTTATAGCTGTTAGCAGTTGCCTTATGTACTGAGGTGCTCCTATGTTGGGAGCATATATATTTATAATTGTTATATCTTCTTCTTGGATTGATCCCTTGATCATTATGTAGTGTCCTTCCTTGTCTCTTGTAACAGTCTTTATTTTAAAGTCTATTTTTACCTGATATGAGTATTGCTACTCCAGCTTTCTTTCGATTTCCATTTGCATGGAATATCTTTTTCCATCCCCTCATTTTCAGTTTGTATGTGTCCCTAGGTCTGAAGTGGGTCTCTTGTAGACAGTATATATATGGGTCTTGTTTTTGTATCCATTCAGCGAGCCTGTGTCTTTTGGTTGGAGCATTTAATCCACCCATGTTTAAGGTAATTATCGATATGTATGTTCCTGTTACCATTTTCTTAATATTTATGGGTTTGTTTTTGTAGGTCCTTTTCTTCTCTTGTGTTTCCCACTTAGAGAAGTTCCTTTAGCTTTTGTTGTAGAGCTGGTTTGGTGGTGCTGAATTCTCTTAGCTTTTGCTTGTCTGTAAAGCTTTTGATTTCTCCATCGAATCTGAATGAGATCCTTGCCGGGTAGAGTAATCTTGGTTGTAAGTTCTTCCCTTTCATCACTTTAAATATGTCATGTCACTCCCTTCTGGCTTGTAGAGTTTCTGCTGAGAAATCAGCTGTTAACCTTATGGGAGTTCCCTTGTATGTTATTTGTCGTTTTTCCCTTGCTGCTTTCAATAATATTTCTTTGTCTTTAATTTTTGTCAATTTGATTACTGTGTGTCTCGGCGTGTTTCTCCTTGGGTTTATCCTGTATGGGACTCTCTGCGCTTCCTGGACTTGGGTGGCTATTTCCTTTCCCATGTTAGGGAAGTTTTCGACTATAATCTCTTCAAATATTTTCTCTGGTCCTTTCTCTCTCTCTTCTCCTTCTGGGACCCCAATAATGTGAATGTTGTTATGTTTAATGTTGTCCCAGAGGTCTCTTAGGCTGTCTTCATTTCTTTTCATTCTTTTTTCTTTATTCTGTTCCATGGCAGTGAATTCCACCATTCTGTGTTCCAGGTCACTTATCCATTCTTCTGCCTCAGTTATTCTGCTATTGATTCCTTCTGGTGTATTTTTCATTTCAGTTATTGTATTGTTCATCTGTTTGTTTGTTCTTTAATTCTTCTAGGCCTTTGTTAAACATTTCTTGCATCTTCTCAGTCATTGCCTCCATTCTTTTTCCGAGGTCCTGGATCATCTTCACTATTATTATTCTGAATTCTTTTTCTGGAAGGTTGCCTATCTCCATTTCATTTTGTTGTTTTTCTGGGGTTTTATCTTGTTCCTTCATCTGGTACATAGCCCTCTGCCTTTTCATCTTGTCTATCTTTCTGTGAATGTGGTTTTTGTTCCACAGGCTGCAGGACTGTAGTTCTTCTTGCTTCTGCTGTCTGCCCTCTGGTGGATGAGGCTATCTAAGAGGCTTGAGCAAGTTTCCTCCAATTCCACTATTAATACTTTGGTTGGGACTTCCCTGGTGGGAAGCCCTGAACATAGTTTTTGCAATTTGCTTTTCACGTTATGTATGAACAACTTCTATTTCAGTACTTATCTATACATACTTTTCAAAAAGCTGCATAGTGTTCCAATGTATGTCTATAGTATGCTTTATTTAACCAAACCTTCACTATCAGATTTTTAGTTTTCATTTTTTACTGTTATATACAATGAGCTAAAATCATTCCTACATCTTGTTTAAATTTGGGGAAAACTATTTAAAGTGAATAATTGAGTAGGTATATTTTGCAAGAGTTCTGAAATTGTGCAATATACTTACATGAATACTTTAACAGTTATAAACAACAGTGTATCCACCACCCTCCAAGTCAAGAAATAGAACATTACTGGCCCCCCAGAATACATCCTCATCCCTTCCCAATTACAGTCCTCTTTTAAGATTTTGACATGCATTATCAAATTGTCCCTTTCCCCCAGGTGTCCTTCTGAGAGAAGGATCGTGAAATACTGAAATCTGTTGGTTCATGGACTTAATAGCAAAATATCAAATTGAATTACATCAAATGACATGTTGGCAGTACTAAAATTGTACCTTTTATTCCTAGACAGTAGTTGAAAATATAATTTAGTTTTGAATTTCAGTTCACTGTGACTGATATTTCACACAGTTGTAGGCCTTTTGGCCTATACTGACCTGTAAGGGAAGCCCCACCCGCCCAAGTAGGTGTCCAACACAAATGAGACACCGTTTGCGTCTCATTAGTACAGGAATGGGTTGTTTTCTCAGTTTCTTGTCCTTTTCTTTGAGTTGATCATCTCAGTGTCAGATTGATACCGTGCTGGACTTTGATGCAGGTTTAAGAGGAAAGGGGGGAGAAAAAGAGGAAAGGGGCTGGAGAGCCAAACGCAGTACAGCCTACTTTTATTGGTATGGGACTTCGTTCTCCAAACTATGAAGGTATTGTCCAACTGACCCTTGAACAAGGTGGGAGGGTGGTTTAGGGTGTAGCCCCCCCCAACCCCCGGAGTGGAAAATCCACGTATAACTTTACAATTGGTCCTCAGTATCTGCACTTCCGCACCCTTGGATTCAACCAACCAGGGATCGGGGATCATGTATTATTGTAGTGCGCAGTTACTGAAAAAAGTCCACGTGTGAGTGGACCTGCAGTCCAAACCCACGTTGTTCAAGGGTCAACTGTCTATAGATATGTGACATATGTGTATGTATGTATATGTCATATACTCAGAATTCATTTCCCGTCATTAGCCTGTATACATCAATTAAAAAGGATATTAGTCTTTTTTCTATAGAAAAAATCATCTGATTGGCAATAAGGGCTGGCTTTGGTAATTAAATTAAATAACAGATATGTGCCATGAAATAAATAAGTGAAATCTGTAGCTCTGAGATTTTCATGAAAATATATTTTAAGCATATGGTAATGGCAAAGGCATATTGAAATTAATAAATTAAAAATTTCCCTTCCTGAGTCTAGTAGATTAAATAAGTTGCTTCCAAGTAAAAGAAAAAGAGGTGTAATTAATAATTATTTGATATCTTGGTATAGGCTTGGGAACCTTGGACATTAAGAGAGCGAATGACACTAACAACTGGGTAGCTAAAAGTGACGTAAAAATTGTATTTGAAAATGCCAGTATTTAAAATGCCAGGAATATCCTTTCATAACTATTTAAACTCAGAATGAAAACTTTTAGATGTTAACTTAAAAATGCATGAGAGGGTTCATAGTTTAAAAAATTATTTTGGAGGTATAAGGACAACAATTTTTGAAGACCATTATTTTAGGTCCTAAGACCAACTTGCAGCCAAGTGAAAAGGAGGTTTCTATGTGATTTGGCCTTTCAGGTAAGGTGATGCCTTCTTCTTTCTCCTCCTCCTTCCTCTTTCTTCTGTTCTGTTCCCCCTCCCTTTCCTCTCTTCCTCTTCCTCCTCTTCCTCCTTCTCATCCTTCATCATCATAAAACGACTCTCACTTATTAAGGGCTTACTCTGTGCCAGGCACTGAACTAAGCAGTCTGTATGCATTATTTATTTATTTTTAATCCTCACAGCACCCCATGAGGTAGAAATTACTATCCCCATTTAGTCAAGGTACTAAGACTCCAGGTAATAAATGATAGAGCCACTTTCGAGCAAAGGTTGGGCTGATTCCAGAGCCTATGCTCTTGACCACTTTTGTCTGCTTTGTTAAATAGTGGGGTTTGGGCAAAAGCCTCACGGTAATAAAGAGCATGCACTGGCTAGCCTTGTCTTCTACATGTGTATTTCCTCTGGGGATCTAGCTGAATGGACAGGATTCAAGTTAGAGATCCTGGGTTCTATTCATCTCTTACATCCTTTTCACTAAAGATATTACTAGCAATCTAAAGGGGAAAAAAATGAATTCCTAGTAGAAGGGGAGTATTTGAAGGTGCTCAAGTGTCCCCCTTCCCCTTCAAATTCTACCTTTCTTAGTCTTGTATGATTGTCCTCGATTAAAAACTAACCAACTCTATGGAGGACAGTAACTTGAGTCCTGGGTCTTAATTTGATTTTTTTGGATTCTTTTCAACTCCTGTTAACTTAAAGTAGGTTTTGATAGGAAACAGATTAGAGAGAACATTAGGTCACTGGACAGTGGTGGTAGGTCTGGGAGAAAGGAGAAGGATGCAGAAAGGGGAGATAAGAGAGCAAGAAAGTAAAACTTATTACTTCACAATCTTAAAGAGGGGCAAGTCTACATTTACATTTATAGATATGAAGAAGTTTAGAAACAATATAAGAAACGGATATGTTGTTTTTGTCTGCCAATAGCCCCTCTAAGGCTCTCACCTCTTTCCAAGTCCATGGTTCTAGTAGGGCTGTCAGTCATGGTGCCTTGCCCTTCACCTCCCCATGCCCCCAGGGTCAGTATGTGACCAAGATGGGCCAAACTAAGTACAGTACTACGTCTTCATGGACAAAATGATTAATCCAGGGTAGGCATTAGAGTCAAGCAAGGATAATCAGAATCCTTCAATGAGATCTGATATATGGAAGCCATAGTCTTAAATAACTAGGCTTGAGATCTCCAGTGGCCATTTTCCTACTATGGAGAAAGCCCAACAAGGAATGATACCAATAATATCATTGGGAAATAAATGAAGAATGGGAAAGAGAACTCCTGAATCCAGCCATGCCTTTTTGATGGTTAGCTGATTATCACTTGCAACAAAATAAACTAAATGACATATTTTCAGCATATTTTAAAATGTTTGATGATATAATATATTAACAGCTGGACTAAAGCAAGTTAAAATAAATAATGCCAAATATTTAAATTTATTTTCAGTTGATTTAAAAATATAATGGACAATGTATATCAAGAGTTCAGATCCTTTGACTTAGTAATCATTCTTCTGGGAATATATTTCAAGTATAAGGGCTAAGCAAACCAAGATGTTTATAGAAGCATTATTTTTAAAAATGAAAAACTGTGAACTCACATATCTAAGACTTGAGAAATGGTTAAATAAAATTATGGCATGTTGATATAGTATTTCATTTTGAAACTTCAGCACTGATAAATACGACTATGTAGAAATAAAAAATAACAAAATAGAAATAAAAAGAATTTATAAAAACACTTTTACGTGAAAAAAGGAATTTCTAAAATTGTGTGTGCATACTATTACAACGTTATAAAACTATATACATATGAATTTCATTATAAATATGCATACAGATATAATGAAAATCAGAAGAAATAAAAAATGATAGTTGCTAACTTAGGATGGTTAGGCTATACAAATTAGACTAGAATTTCTTATGAAGTTAAAAAATGTTTTAAATAAAAGAAAATCATAGCTGATAAAAAAAATCCTATGAAATAATAAGAAAAATGGTTTCTATTGACAATAAGTCAAAATGAGACCCCCTATCCAAAATGGAGGTTTCTAAATGAATTTTGAAAAAAAAACAAAAAAACAAAAAACCCCTGGAGAACCAATACATAAATGGTGGGGAGCAAAGAAGACCGTCTCTCACGTGAATCTGAGAAAAAGAATTTATGCTGAGTTTTCTTTTCCTTCTTTAAGCTTATTTTCTTTCATAGGTTTCTTGGCATCCTCACAAATGCAGGTGGTTATAAGGAGAGTGCCTCAAATATTTCCCTTCCTGAAGAGTTACTCTATAAGCTGCAATTTGGGGTGAGAGTGAATAAGAGTGAATAAAAATGGTTGTGTTAACAAAGAATAACTTTCACAGACACAAAATAAAAAGCTGCAAGTGTATAATAATTATAGGAGATTCTAGTCATATGTGCAATAAAATATAATAGATTAAAATACTGAGTTTGGCAGAGGAGTTAGCAGGAAAATGCCTGTGGTATAGCTAATCATTAAGCGTCAGAGGAAAGTATATAAGAGATAATTAGGTACAATGCTGAAATTCCTGTGGTTTTTTTTCTCTGTTTTTCTGCATAGTTAACGAGCAAGTTTATAGTTAATCAGGGATGTTGCTTTTGGCTACCTGAGATTCCTAGCAGATGTCTGAAGAGAGATGTCCCCCCATCACTTCTGAACTTTGTCCCTGTGATGCTTTTGCTGACCTCATGGTACATCGCCTCAATTTGGCCCAGATTTCTGTCCTGTAGTTTTCCCAGACACTCTACTGTCTGCTATTGCATACATGAAAAAGGACGTAGATGGTTACCCCAAATCCTACAGATACGGAAGTTAGAAGTGGTGTTAAACACAAACAAATAGGAAATGCCATAAAATTCAGAGGCTTTCGTATCAACAGCTCTATCAATTATTAACTGAGTCACCTTGGGCAAATTACTTATCTCATTTACCTTCTCTGTAAATTGAGTATTATCATTTAGTCAATAATATTCATTGTTATTAAGAAAAAGGGATTGTGCTGGGCAATAGTGATAAAAAATTTGTTTAAGGTATAATATCTAGCCTCAGGGAGCTCACAGACTTATCAAGAGATAATTATCACATGGTAAATGAAATAGATTTCACATAGAAGCACAGACAAAACATCTAAGGATGGGGCAGGGAAAGTTTGCAAGTGAGGGCTCAGGGTTTATCTTGAAGGGATTCAAAGAGATCACTACATAAACACACCTAGCACGCTCCACATTTGTAATAAGCACTCTATTAATGTTAAATTGCTTTGTCTTCATTCTGGAATGATCTTAGTTACAAATTTTTGCAACAGAGCTGAGCATTTTGCACTGGGCAACATCAAAGTTGTGAAACATAAATTCCTTCAGGGAGATAAAATCCTGCATTCTTTAAGAATGAGTGTTAGAAAGACTATACTCAAGAAGCTGTCCTATTACTCTCTAAAGCCTGGAATTTAACAAATTTTCTTAGTCAAAGCTAGTTTGCTGTTTCAAAGACTCAGCCTAGTTTACAAACCCTAGGGAGTCATGACACAAAGAAAGAAACTAAGAAGACAAGATTTTTCTCAAGAACTTTGGCCTTTTCTATTGACCAGTTATGAAACTACTTAATTGCTATGCATGTTTTTGGCAGTATTTTTCGAGATAAGATAAAAAGTACAAAACCTTTGAAATGTGAAATACTTTGAATGAATGAAGTGGGTTTCTAGGGCACAGTATTTGAAGCACTTGACTTAGTTGTCATTCCCTTTCCTTACCCATGTCAGTTAAATCAATCAGTTATCCTGCTGATCCCAGATCTGGCCTCAGAATCTTAACACAGCTAATTAGGAAGCCACTACCAACATAAAGAAATTGCTGCAGTTACTGGGAGCGAAATGGGAGGGATGGTGGAGAGTGTAATGAAAAAGGATGAAGCTGTCCTTAAGAATGGCACAGTGAAAAATAGGCCTTAAGAAGGGGGAGGTAGACATGCATGCCTGGTAGTGTGAGGTCCATCTTACCTCCTGTGGCATAGCTAGACCTCTCTGAACTTACAGTGTCGGCTGGGCTTGTGGAAAGGCAGTGGATTGGTTTTAATGAGCATATAATCTGGGGGAAATGTGAGAAAAAGTTGGAAAAAGCTGAGGAAAGGAAGAGTCAAGTCAAATTACTGTTTGCCTTTTGCAAATTGCCCCCAGCCCACTTCGATACAGCAAATTGCTCACTTTCCTCTTCTGCTTTTGGCTGAGACATAAACTGGCTGGGTTGCAGAAGGGCCTGGGATACTGCCCTTACTCTATTTTGTCTTACAGTCATTTGTGGGCTTGTCTTATTTTCTCCTAAGTTGTAAACCCCTTGAAGGCAAGTACATCTTACTATTCTTTGTGTCCTCTATTATAGTGAGTAGCACAAATATTATTATTGTAAATGGTGAACATTAAGTATTGTTGCAGTTGAGCTAAGAATTGACATTCCTCTGCATATAATGGTCTCTGATCCAAAGGATATACTGCATCCTATGAAACAGATTCTCATCCTTTCAGGGTGCTGTCTTCCAAATGGCACTATAACTAGGGAGTTTATCTCAGTGGCAGCATCCCCTTCAGTCATGCCTGGTCTACAAATGAGAGCAACACAGAGCTTTACAAGGATGTGGGAGCTCCCCTCACTCATGTATTTCTCAATGCCTTAGTGAAATGAGTGTCTTCTGGGCCTTCTCATGGAACGTTGAAGGGGACAGGTGGGTGTGCAGGTAACATGCAATACATTTAACATACCTATTTCCCTAGGCCCTTGGATTCCTTTATCTACATGATGTAGATAGCTCTCGTATCTCAGCTATATTAAATGTAGGCCATGGTTGAGTCCAAGTTTCAGTCGACCAATCAATCAATTGTGAGAGCTACCTTCAGCTTCATGAACTAACACATCAAGCCTGGAATCTACTAAGTGCACTATATCCATTAATTTGGCTCAATCTAGTGTTGTATTTCACCCTCCGAGGTCTAACACTCTTAGAATATACTTCCTATTTCTGCTGATATAGATTAGTAAAGTCTTGCAATTATCTTGGTGTGTAAGCTATTTCTTCCTGGGTCACTGTGTGTACCTGTCGCCATGGAGAATGCTGAGATTTAACCCTAGTTTTAGGTCTAGGGACAATAGTGGGTGGTTATAGTGTGTCTTGTGGAGAATAAATATTCCGTTTTAAGGCATCTTCCCCGGTGAGGTTATCACAGCGTTTTTAAGCAAAGGAAGGCTGGTCTCCAGAGGGCAAACTTCTTTCTTTAATAGAGGTAGCGTAGAGTGACTTGTAGTTTCAAGATGATTAGCTTCATCTGTGTTCAAGCAGCTGTCCCCATTCCAATTTTCAGGATCCCATTCTTTCTCATTCAATGCTTTAACTTTTATGTAAAAAATGAAAAAAAATTTAGCTATTTTATTTTAGTAATAATGATGATGATGATGATGATAATGTTAAAAAATGCAGGCTGCATCCTACTTTGGGTTTCCCTTTTTCTTTTCTTGGCACACTTTTTCTTTTTGCCTAGTACACTTTGTTTTATTCTGTAACCCTGGTCTTTCTTCTCTGCCCATTCTTTTCTGTTTTTTCCTTTTAAAAATGTTTATACAATTTTTAAAGGTTACACTCCATTTACAGTTATTAGAAAATATTGGCTATATTCCCCATGTTGTATAATACATCCTTGTAGCCAGTCTTACACCCAATAGTTTGTACCTCTCACTCCCTCACCTGTATACCACCCGCCCCCGCCACTGTTAACCGCTAGTTTGTCGTGTGAAAAATTTGATGGAACTGTGAATACAACTATTGCTACAATTCAGCAATCCATATAATAAAATTTTGTGCTTGATTTTTGACAATATCACCCCTATGTCTGAAAGAACTAAAAGATTCTTTTATAGTTATCATGGAAGCTTTCTGGTCTTAGACTGTGACTTGAGCTGAGAGTTGAAAGAAACGAGCTTGTGATTTTCTTTCTGTAAGTGCTAAAGGACACTCAGAAGACTCTATGCCATACCATTGTCCTTAGAGACATCCTAACTGCCATAATGGTCAAGTGCAGCATCCAGCTGGGCAATCTCTTGCTTCAGTTGACATGTCAGCACGATCAACCACAGATGACAGTTCGATTACTTTAATGCCCTCATCTCACTTCTCAGTGGGGAGGAACCCAGCCAAAGGGTATGACCAAGGCAATCCTCAAATTCTTTGTGTGTTTCTCTCCTGGGATCACTACTGATACCAATTCTGTATCAGTTAGGGTCCAATCAAGAGACAGAAATCAAACAATATTTTGAACATGGAAGGTTAAATATAAAGAATTACCATTTATAACAAGGAATTGGAGTGATAAGGAGATGGATAGTAAAGAACTAAGAAAATGCTAAAGAATATAGGAAAATCAGATATAGTGATCATCTACTGCCCTAAGGGCTGAGATAGACCCTCCTTGAAGAAGTCCAGTGACTGTGGCTCATTTGATGTCAGAGAAGTTTGCTAAGGGAGAAAAGCTGCCTAAGGGGTGTGAGGGGAAGCTATTCATGAACAGTGTTGTACTGGTGGTACTCCATGTGAAGCCATTTGATGGGGTTCCAGGGAAAGATGCTCACAGGTGTTGCCTGCAAAGTTGCCTGTTCACGGGAGGTGCTACACACTGCTGGCCACTGGGCACTGCTGGAACTGAGAGCTGCAGAAGCCACACGTGCTGTAAGAGCCTGCCTAAGGGAGCACACTACACTACACAGGTAGAGAATTCTATTCTTCCTCTAGTGTCCCTCCAGTGCTCTTTACTGACAAAGCTTAATATCATGAGAGCTGGAAAAGGAGAAGTATTGATATTTACAGGATTTATTTCTATTATCACAAAGCAGGCAATGAACAGTGTTTTGGGGCCCTTGAGGCAGTAACTTGGTAATTGGCTCAATAACCCATTTCCTTTAACTGGAAAAACCTTACAATGAGGACTAAATTTTGTTGCTGCTCTGAAAGGCATTACAAATGGCCCCTTCAAGAAGCTGATAAAGGGCTTCCCTGGTGGCGCAGTGGTTAAGAACCCGCCTGCCAATGCAGGGGACACGGGTTCGAGCCCTGGTCCGGAAAGATCCCACATGTCGTGGAGCAACTAAGCCCGTGCACCACAACTACTGAGCCTGCGCTCTAGAGCCCACGAGCCACAACTACTGAAGCCCGCGTGCCTGGAGCCCGTGCTCTGCAACAAGAGAAGCCACCGCAATGAGAAGCCCATGCACCGCAAAGAAGGGTAGCCCCTGCTCGCCACAACTAGAGAAAGCCCGCACACAGCAACGAAGACCCAACGCAGCCAAAAATAAATAAATAAATAAATAAATAAATAAATAAATAAATAAATAAAAGCTGATAAAAACCATGGACTCTCCCTCCAGATAAATGCACATGTGTACATATGTACACAGTCCTATAGATAATTCAGGGTATGTCTCTGGACCCAGATTAAGAACCCCTGAGTTAGGCCCATGACTACTCTCCATGTTCAATTTAGTGATTATTCTTACCTTTATTTGAATGTAGTGTAGCAAATTTAATATTCCCAAACTCAGCTAAACTATATTTACTTTTAGCAAAAAAGATAAACATTTATAAACATTTGAGAAATATAGCCAATAGAGTTAGATAGTTCTAATTTTGGGGGGAGGAAATCGGTGAAACATCTCTGGGAAGAGAGAGGCTAAATGCCAGAGGAAGGGTATGCAGTTGTGAACCAACTGCAAGGTTACTATTGGGATTTGGACTTGGATAGCTGCATACAGAAGGAACAGGGTATCCATTATGACCTGCTATGCTTTGGTAAGGTACATTATGGTAACTGGCCTCCAATATGACAGGAGGTCCTTACCTCCTGGTATTCATGCTCATACTACTCTCCTCCTACAATGACTCAGGGCTGGCCTTTGTGACCAAATAGCGCACCATGTAGGTGACAATGTATGATTTCAGAAACTAAGTCATGAAAGGCATTGCTGCTTCAGCCTTAGTCTCTAGGATTCCCTCATTCTGGGGGAATCCAGCTGTCTGGTTGTAAGGACATTCAAAAGCAGTCCTGTGGAAGGACCCACATGGGGAGGAACAGAGACTTCACACCAACAACCAGCCCAACTTGCCAGCCTTAGGAGTAAGCCATCTTGGGAGTAGATCCTCCAGTTCCAATCAAGCCTTCCGATAACCAAATGCCAGCCGAAATCCTGACTGCAATTTCACGAGAGACTCAAAACCAGAACCAACAGCAAAGACGCTACCAAAATTCTGACCCAGTTTTAGGGGCAATTTGTTTTGCAGCAATAAATAACTAATACATACACTTAGGTCAAAATTCTTTAGAGGGTGAAAAATATAAGGGATTTCCCCTTCCCCCCTTCCTCTGGTCACCTAAAGGAGGTCAGTGAGATGCTACTTGCTACAGTTTTCTCCAAGTGTTATGATAAATAAGTCAGTGGATTAACTTATCAGAGAAATTAGACTTTTGTCTTACCCAAATGGTCGCTCTAAGAACTGACTAGACATATAGTTTCTGAAAAGCAGGAAATCCAACTGCTAAACTACCTTATGAAGATTTATATTAATACAGAAATAGAAATATAGATGTGTCCTTATGAAGACTATTCTAGGGAAATCATGTGTCGAAATGCTCATTATGGTCACCATAATTGAGGAGGGCTATGCAAACTAGTGTGTTCAAAGGTGAGTCAATGTTTTGAGTGATCTGGAAACTATTCTTAAGGATGGTTGAAGAATCTGGGGACGTTTAGTTTGGATAAGATGTAGACAGCATTTAACCATTTGAAGGGCAGATGTGGAATAAAAGTAAACATATTTTGAATTAATCAAGAGGAGAAAAGTGGCCTAATGACAAATTATAGCAATGCAGATTTTAATTCACTTATAATAACCATGGCTGTTTAACAATAGGTCATGCTGTAGTGAAAACTATGGTGCTCCCTTTCCCTGGAAGGGTTTAAGCCAAAGTTGGCTGACTGCCTTTCAGAGATGTAGTAAGAGTGATTCCGGCAGTACTTGGAAAGCTGATCTAGATGACCTCTAAGATGTTGTTCCTGAAAGCCTTTTCCTCCTGAATGTGTCTTGTTATGCATGAATATCTTTAAGACAGTTCAGTGTAGTGGAAAGAGTGTGTATTACAGAGGAATCAGAATTCTGTTTAGAAGTTACTAGCTGTGTGACTTGGGGCAAGACATTTAGCCTTTCTGAGCTTCACTGACCTCACTACCTCTCAGGGCTGTTCTGAAAATTCATTAAATGACACATCACTTAAATCATCCACTTGGCATTTAATGCATGTGTGGTTTTCTTCCTTCCATTTTCTACAATATGGTTTATAATCAAACATCTGGGACCAATTAAGATTTTGAAAGTGCAGTGTTGAAATGAGCTAATTTTCCTAGGCTTAAAGTGGAGGATTTCACTTGTTTTTAAACAATAAATTTGATTGAGATTTGATTAGATGCTTTGTGGCACAGCATCTTAAAAAAAAAAAAAAAAAAAAGACAAGTTTGGTGTAAATAGAAATAGAAGGAATCAGAAGCCAGATGGCTATTATCATCTTTGAAATTTGCAACTGCAAGATCATCACTTGACTAAAGTCTTTCTTCCCAAGAGAGTTATCATAAAAACAAAAACAAAAAACCAAAACACTGAAAACTATATTATTCAACATCATAAAGTATTTTACCTTCCTGGAAGGTATTCCAAATTTTAGTAAGAAAAGCTCAGTAATAAGCACTCTATTTTCTTTAAAATTTTAAAAGAAACTGGAATCTCACAGAAGGAGTCGATATAAGCTTTTCTAGCTGTCCTCCTTCCCAATTAAAAGAATTAGAAGTAAATATCCCACAAATACTGGAAATCAGTTTTATTATTTACAAATAATTTTCTTTAAGTGTTTTACTTTGTCAACAAAGAAAGTTACTCCATGGGCAGAAATCACCCTGAATTACTGAACTAGCTACTAAAATTACGTGCATTGAATAGTTAATATTGTTAAAGTAGATTTGGCCTTAACAATCACAAATTCTTTATTATCTATTAGCATCCTACCCTTAAGCATTCTCATTAGAGGCTGTCTTTAAGTAGCAAATGGTAACTGAGATGTGTAGTTGTTCTTTCACATTTCCCCTTCTTATGTGCAACATGGACAAAGAACAAACAGCTCACAGCAGCCTCTAAGTAACTGCTATCTTGCATCCCCTCCATGCTGTTTTTCCTACTCCAAATTCCAAGTTAAACACTATCAATAGTCTAGGGACTACCCTTTCATACATTTTTCTATACACACATACACGTAATTTAACAAAAATGGGATCATATTTACATACTGTTTTTATTGTGGGCAAGTTCAACAGCATCAAAAGCATTTTTAGGTTGTTAATTCAGGTGGCTGTAAAGCAAAAAAAAAAAAAAATCATTTCTGTCAGATACTCTATCATCTTTATACTCATATATTTCAAATTCTTGAATGTTCATTACATTTTAAAATGATTTTGTCCATGTTAGCGAACCTTTGATGAACTCTACTTTAAATAGTGTCTATCACAGTGAAATGCACATTCTGTCCATATTAATATTTATTAATATATATCTCATTAATAACGTACATTTCAGAGTGCCAAGGGGGATGACCACATTACTCTAAGGGGTTCCTGGAAGTGAGTCACAGGCGTAAGTAACAGGAGCCGCCGGCTTGGGTGGTGGTGCTTGTGGCAGTTGTGGTTGGGGAGACTTCCTGCCTTAGGAATTGGACATAAAAGAATTCTTAGAGCAGACAGCTTGGGACTTACATGGTGGCACACTTATGCCATAAAGGATTCAGCCTCTTTCAATTGTTCTGTTCTGCCATCCTTCTAATATAGGCCTTTGTTCTCCTGTCTGTTGCTTCAAGACTGAGCTGTGGCTGCCCCACCGCCGGCATCACATTCCTCTAGGAAGAAAGACAGGTGTAGGGCAAGGATGAGCTCTGGTTTGCAGAACATGTTCATCTGAAAGCTCCCCTGGAAGCCCCAGTAGCAACTTCACCTTTCATCTTATGGGCTACAGCTGTGTCGAATGGCTGCTGCTAGATGTAAGGGAGCTAGAAAAAGTACTTGTAGCTAGAATTAAGTTAAGGTTCTATTAAGATGACTAGATACTAGGTAGAAAAAGGGTCTGCTACAGGAAATCCAAGTCATAGTAAACTGTTCTCATTCCATGACAAGAAATAAAGGAAACTTCACTCTTATTTTAGAAGAGCATTGAGAGGGTAAGGCTAAGATATGGTAGGTGTCCTATCACAAAGAAAGAGGTGAAGGAGGAGAGGGTGTAAGGGATCCTGGGGCCCTAGCTGTTGAAAGGAAGAATTTCCTCTTGGTCACTAACTTTCACTAACTCCTCTGCAGCTGAGAGAGGAAGAGACCAGGTCCCCAAAGCCCCCTACATTATCTTCTTGTATTCACCTATAAGTGGAAGCCTGGACCTGTGCAAATGCACATCTCTTAACTTACTACACTGACTCCTAAACCTGTGCAGAAAATGGAGAGTAAGTCGGCTTTGGGCAATAGCCTGAACCTTCGCGTTCCCACGTGTAAACCATAAACCAGAAAAATAACACTGCCATCCGTCTTCATCTCCCACTGTGCTGAACACACAGTAGGTGCTCAGTAAACAAACACTTGCCAACTTTTGAGAAGACGGAGAGGAAATACATGGAAATTAATATTTAGTTGAGAGACTGATATACGCCAGAACTGTACCAGATGGCTTACCTACATAGCTCATTTAATCAACAGCACACAGTCAGGTAGCCATTACCGTTCCCATTTAGAGAAGTAAACTGAGGCTCAGGAAGGTTAGCCAGGGTCACACGGAAAGCAGAGGTAGACTTTAGGTTTAACTGAAAGCCTTCTCCTTATGCAATGTACCCACAGTCTCTCCTTCCCCAAAGCTCCAGGTACCGTGCTTTGCAGAGAGTCGACACAAGAAATTATGGGCAGAAGTCTGATTGCGCATCAGAAAGGACACTAACTTTTGCAGAGACAGCTCTAAGGATGAGGAACACTTCCCAAGTCTTCCGGGTGTGGTCAAAACAGAATGTGCTAACGCCAGCGAAGCTAGTGGAGGCCCGAGTGCCGCTGGGGAGGCAAGGCGGAGCGAATGGCCTGGCAGGGCGGGCTCGACACGCCCGAGTGGCTTCGAGGCGACACACAACTCGGCACGGACCGCCCGGGGCGGTCGGCGGCGGGACCTGGAGGGCAGCACGCGTGGGCGAGTCGCCCCTGACGCACTTCCGCCCTGCGTTTTCCGGCTTAAAGGGGACGCGGACCTTATTCACAACAACAACAAAACAGGCGCACTCGCGGCCGGCGCCCCTGTTCTAGTCCCCGCCCTCCTGCCACCTGTCGCCGCCTCGGCCGCGCCCGGCCTTGCGTCCCAGCTGCCCTGCCGGAGGGGTCAGGCGGAGAGCCCTTCGGCCAACTTCTCCCGCTGCCGCCGCGCCGCCTCGCGAGATCCAGGGCCGGGCCGTGGGCGCCGCCGAGCAGTAGGAAGGGAGCGACCGCCGCGGA
Source organism: Eubalaena glacialis (assembly GCF_028564815.1). Classification (NCBI taxonomy): domain Eukaryota; kingdom Metazoa; phylum Chordata; class Mammalia; order Artiodactyla; family Balaenidae; genus Eubalaena; species Eubalaena glacialis. Next base: position 86,283,647 of record NC_083723.1, on the reverse strand, counting down.
GGACGCTCGGCCGGACTGTGCGATCGGTGGCCGTGCCCGGGGACGGAGGGCGGCGGTGGCGGGCCCCGCAGCCATCTCTCAGGTAGCCCTTCCTGTCGCGGTTGGCCACCCTGAGCGGCCCGTCCCCTTCTCCAGCCCTCGTGGCGGGGCCGTCGCGTCGGGGCCTTGTTGCGTTTCAGCTTAGGGGTCGCGGCGGGGGCGGGGCGGTGGCTCGGGCTGTCGCGTCCTCACCCCTCCCTACCTTCTCACCGCTTTCTCTCTCCCCTTGGCCTCCCTCCGCAGACCGGAGCCCGGCGGAGCTCGAACCTGGCGGGGAAAACTACACCCCCGGCCGGGCCCCCAGACCCCGCCGCCGCCTCCGCCACTGTCCATCATCCTCGGTACCGGCAATGGCCTTTGTATCGCCCGATGCACTTGTGACTGACTTGGACAAGGAATATTAAGAACCCATTCGCTTCCGTCCCCATCCCAGCCGCGCCGGCAGTAACCACCTCGGCTCATTTGGGCTTAACTGCTGCTCCTCTTGACTCTGTTCGACCTTGGAGGCACCATGGACCAAAATGGGATGGAGATTCCTGTGACCCTCATCATTAAAGCACCGAATCAGAAATACAGTGACCAGACTATTAGCTGCTTCTTGAACTGGACCGTGGGGAAACTAAAAACGCATCTGTCTAACGTGTACCCTAGCAAACCAGTAAGTGTCTAAAAGCTGGGCGCAGCTGCTCTGGCCAGCAGATTTTCGTGTCATATACTCCCTTACTCCCTGCTTATCCCCACCCCTCTTGAGTCAAATAGGTCTCTTTTTGACTGCAAAGTATTTTGACCGCGAAGCATTTTGCGTTCCGAGGTTATGTGACTCTCTTGAGTGTCTGAACCATCATTAATATTTTCCTGATGAGGTCCAGTTAATTAGTAAGTGTAATTAGTAAGTGAAATATCAAGGCACATGGGAATTGGCAGGCATACAATAGGACCGTTTTCCTTGGACTCAAAGTCATCAACCTAAAATGGGAATGACAGGTGCATCCTTTAAAAAAAAAAGATAAGCACTGCAATCCATATTCAAGCTTTTATTGCTTATTAGACTAAAATTCCTTTTTACTTTCAACATCTGGCCCAGAAATTTGCTCATTGCTGAAGAGCGAATTTTGAAATAAGTATGTGACCCCTATGAAAGTTATACTTTACACACTAGTATGTATGTTTCAAGAAGCAAAGAGTTATACGTTTTAGATTCACTTTCTTCTGCCCCTCCCTCTCTCATTTTCCTCCTGTAGAGGACACAGAAATTTTCTTCATTTAGAAGAGAACAGTCCTTCCACACCCCCACCATTTGGTGCATCATTTTATTCCTTTCATATAGCCATTTGTAAATCAGTGCGGCAGTGTTTTTCATTCTGAATCACATCTGGATATTGCAAAGATAATAAATAAAATAGACAGTACGGCTCCATCTGTCCCCAAAGTTAGATTTGAAAGTTATCAACACAGTTGATAACTAAGTCTTGGAATAATTTAGAAAAGTATAATGTTGTGTAGTGTGTATGAAAGTTAGGCTTTCATGTTCTCCATTGTGTAAAAATTTCATTCCTGAATAAGTAGTTTTCAGTGATTACTAAACCTTTTTTTTTAATTAATGAAGAAGCTTGGATTTTTAGGGTGGGAAATATTTTTGGCATCTGGCAAATTTAAGCCAGCAGCAAGGATGTGTTGGAAGGCAACTGTGCTTTCTAGGTTTTACTTAACACTTGTTTTATGCAAATAAGTAAGGAAGGCACTTGATCTATATTAAGATGTTAATGAATTAGGACTGTTTAAGTGTTACAGTATTAAGTTTAGTTAGGCATTTAGGCTTCTAGAATAGCGATAGAAATAGGGTGGTTATTGCAAAAACAGGTGGTTTAGAAAAACAACTCTTAGTTGGCATTAGCTATGTTTGTCAGTACTTTTTGATTACAAATATTTTTAGTAGGAGAAATAAAAACCCTGAAGTATTTAAGTACTTGGAACAAAATAGCTGGAACTCTCATTTTTTCAAATCTTTTCTTGAAAGGTAAGATTTACACAGGGGTAACAATTTCTTTTTAAAAATTTCTGCTTTACAAAAGATTTCCTATTGCATATGACTCATTTTACACATTTTTGAAGTAGAAAATAGCTTTTCAGGGTAGGCAGAATTGAAAGCCATAGACTTCCATAGTACTGTTCATAACATAGCCATTCCTAAGTACATTATTGAGCATATATCTAAGTACTTAGTTATATGCGCAAGTGTATACTTATGTGAGGATCTTTTACATTATATGATTAAACCAAAAGGGATTTGGTTTGCACTGTGATAGAACAAGAGTTATCACTTTTCTGAAACTTTTTCTTTTTTAAAAAGTATCTAAGAGAGGAGTGTGAACCCTATTTGTCTTATCTGCTCCTGGGATAAGCCTGTTTTTGGCAGGAGTTCTGCCATCTTAGCACTTATCTCAGTGGAGTGCTGTCAGTGCCCATGTGGATCAGTCAGCTGCTGGAGGACAGATCAGTTGCAAACTTCTCCACACCCCGCCCTCCTAAGCCGCTTGCTTCTAGTACACACTGGAGGCACTTTTGGAAGGTGTACCAAATAATATACAGCCTATTAATTACCTAACCTTGTGGCAAACCTTTTTTCCTCTTCCAGCAAGTTTTCTCCAAGTGAATTGTAATATCTGAAGTTTATTTCTAGGTTAATGAGGGTGGGGATGGTGTACACGTGTTTCTTTTCTTTTTTTTTATAAATTTATTTTTTTTTAAATTTTTGGCTGCTTTGGGTCTTCGTTGCTGCGTGCGGGCTTTCTGTAGTTGCGGTGAGCGGGGGCTACTCTTTGTTGCGGTGCGCGGGCTTCTCATTGCGGTGGCTTCTCTTGTTGCGGAGCACTGGCTCTAGGCGCACAGGCTTCAGTAGTTGTGGCTCGCGGGCTCAGTAGTTGTGGCGCACGGGCTTAGTTGCTCCGCGGCACGTGGGATCTTCCCGGACCAGGGATCAAACCCATGTCCCCTGCATTGGCAGGCGGGTTCTTAACCACTGCGCCGCCAGGGAAGCGCACATGTGTTTATTTTCATAGAACTTCACTGAAAACTTTGTAAGGTTATTGACACACTCACATTCTAACTTTTTTATCACTTAGAACTGATTTGAAGTATCACAGTTGTTTAACAGACCAACTGTTTACTGATACTCCAAAGCCATAGGTAGTCCTCAGCATAGGAATTGGAGTCCTTAAAGTTTACTTGTAAAGTTGTTATTTAGAACAGAGAAATTTAACAATACAAGCCATATTATATTGTTGATTTAATATAAAGGAAGCTTAGATTCTTATGACCACCCACAATGACTACTTAACATTGATTCTGTTTTTAAGGGTCTCAAGTGCTGTTTGGTGTTTAACAGATCATTTCTTATGCCTGATTCCTTGCGCATAAGAAAGGTGGAGGTGGGTGGACTTGGAAGCAGAGAAGGGTTTAGTGCCTGGTAGAAGCAAGTGTTCCCCAGTGTGAAGTAGAACAGTTCATAGACACTGCTCTTATGGGATCTGATGGGTCAGGGGAGGTAGAGGGCCTTGGTCCCTGTGGACAGTGGCTTCTAAGAAAATAAATGAGAGCTGCTGGAGGGAGAAGAATGGAGATTTGAAGTTGTTCATTTAGGATCTCTACAAGGATAGGTCACATGCCTACATGCTGTTAACGGAATTCTGGCTAAACTCTGCAACAGTGTGTAAAATCTTAAGATTTTAGCTTTATGGTCAGATATTCACTTCATTTAATCACAGATAATCTCCATTCGCATGGATATTTTAAATTCAACCTCCCCTCCCCTCAATAAACCCACAACAAATATACCCCTCCTTCCAAAGCACACTTTCTTGGGCTTCATTTATTTATTTAATTAGGAATTTATTGACCTGGCATTTTGAAAGTCTATGTATATACTAAGCAAAAAGGTGGTAAGAGTCCTTTGCTCTTAAGAAGCTCAGGTCTAGTGGGGGATACAGACATATAAGTAAATAACTACGATATTATGTACTAGTGTTATATAAGAGGGATGTACTGAGTGCTGTAGGAGCACTGGAAGGGAATGGTCCACTCTGGAGTGAGGGTAAGGGAATGTGTAGCTGTTTTAAGAAAAGATTCACAGGGACATTTTTCTTAAAGAATTGATAAGTTTTAATCAGATAAGATCGTAGTTTCTTTTTCTTTTTTTAACTTCTTTCAGAGCTATTGTTGCACTGATGATTCTAAATGCTTTATATTATTATAGTACTTAGTAGTACAGTACTATGTTAAAGGATTATAGCTCCATAATGGGCTAAAAGGGGAAAGTGTTTTCTAGTTAGGAAGCAAGGCAATTGCCACATTTATACAGAAGTTTACAAAGTCATTACTAAAAACCTCAGGTGTGAAACTGAGCTCTGGTGGAGTTTTGTTTAACTTTGAATGGTATTGATAATTGGTTTGGTACTTGGTTTAAGAACTGGGGAGGGGCTTCCCTGGTGGCGCAGTGGTTGAGAATCTGCCTGCCAATGCAGGGGACACGGGTTCGAGCCCTGGTCTGGGAAGATCCCACATGCCGCGGAGCAACTGGGCCTGGGAGCCACAATTACTGAGCCTGCGCGTCTGGAGCCTGTGCTCCGCAACAAGAGAGGCCGCGATAGTGAGAGGCCCGCGCACCGCGTTGAAGAGTGGCCCCCGCTTGCCACAACTAGAGAAAGCCCTCGCACAGAAACGAAGACCCAACACAGCCATAAATAAATAAATTAAAAAAAAAAAAAAAAAAGAACTGGGGAGTGCACCAGTTCATGTTGATAGTGTATATAATTGTGAATCATATTCTAATATGACATTTGCCATCACTTCATGACTTTGGGTTTTCAGTTCCTAAAATTGGCCTGTAGTGTGAAATAATTATTCTGAAATTTAGGTAATTACTGCTAGTGGGTGAAGATAACCTATCAAGAGGGCTACTTTTACTTTAGTAGTTTCAGACTTTGATCTAGTTTAGACTTATTTACTAGGTATGTAAAAATCAAAATGGTTGAACTTAATGTTATCCAGTAGAATGGACTATCCTAGAGAAAACTTTAAAAATAAGAAATAAAATAAAAAATAAGAACCTCTAAATCCAGTTAGGCACCTTTTTCATTATCTTGTTTCTTACTATTTGTTCTTATACACAAACAATAACTACTATGGACCTGACTCACCCTGAATTCAATTTTGAAGGCAAACCTTTCTGGGGCTTGTATCCTTTTGCTTCCCATTTTTGTCTTGAGGTCAGAATGCCTGTTGAACATGTCCTTCAGTTCTGGATAGACCTCCTCTCTCTTGGCACCTTTTCAAATTGTGCCTTTGCTCTGAGATTTGTTAGAATTAAAGAAGTAGGAATAGAACCAGTTGCATAGATTCTATTCTGAGAATATAACATTCTATAACCAAATTGCCTACAGTTCAGATGGAAGTCTTACTTTCATTGTCAGTGGAAGTAGCTTTTATAATATAATTTGAGGTTTATATCTGTCTTATTTTTGCAATTCTCTATTACCTTACTTAGGAAGGTCATTTTTTAAAAAATTGTAAAATATTGGCTATATTCCCTGTGTTGTACAATATACCCTTATAACTTATTTTATACCTAATAGTTTGTACCTCTTAATCGTCTACCTGTTTATTACCCCTCCCCCCTTCCCTCTCTTCACTAGTAACCACTAGTTTGTTTTCTATATCTGTGAGTCTGCTTCTGTTTTGTTATATTCACTAATTTGTTTTATTTTTTAGATTCCACATATAAGTGATATCATACAGTATTTATCTCTGTCTGACTTATTTCACTTAGCATAAGTAAGCAGGTCATTTTTAAAATTTGCTTGCTTAACCATCTCAGAACTGTTGATTTAAAGGGGCTATAATCCACACACACAAATAATTTTTGTTTTATAAGACTCTTGTCAAAGGTTGATGGAAAGTTAAAAGTTTTGAATGAGTGCTGACTGAAATTTGTTTAACTCCTTGCCTTTTTCTAATGTCTTTTTTGGAAAATAACAGTACTGTGAAGGTAATGTTTTGTTTAATCATGCATCAGTGCTTTTAAAAATAGGATTTTTCTAGAACTTTAAGTTTCTCTCCTTTACATAATATTTTTTTCTTTTGGCTGCGCTGCGCTGCTCGTGGGAACTTAGTTCCCCCACCAGGGATTGAACTCGGGTCCTCAACAGTGAGAGCATGGAGTCCTAACCACTGGACCACCAGGGAATTCCCACACATAATAAATATTGACTTGATGGTCTTAAATGCTTTTTTTTAATAATTTTTATTTATTTATTTTTGGCTGTGTTGGGTCTTTGTTGCTGCGCGCGGGCTTTCTCTAGTTGCGGCGAGCGGGGGCTACTCTTCATTGCGGCGTGTGGGCTTCTCATTGCAGTGGCTTCGCTTGTTGCGGAGCACGGGCTGTAGGGCGTGCGGGCTTCAGTAGTTGTGGCTCGCGGGCTCTAGAGCGCAGGCTCAGTAGTTGTGGCTCATGGACTTAGTTGCTTTGTGGCAAGTGGGATCTTCCTGGACCAGGACTCGAACCCGTGTTCCCTGCATTGGCAGGAGGATTCTCAACTACTGCGCCACCAGGGAAGCCCCTAAATGCTTTTATTTAACTGTCATATTTGGTGCTGTGATTTTAAACTGCCGTTTACTAAGAGGTTGCTATGTATACCAGGCATTCTGGTAAGCACTTTATATGTTTATCATACTTATCCTTCATAGACAGCTTACGCTGTGAGTTCTGTTATCAGCTCTGTTTTATAGATGAGGAAACTGAGGCTTGGTGATTTTTTTTGCCCAAGGTCATAGAACTTTAAGTAGTAGAATCAGAATTTGTACCCAGGTTGGTCTGACTTGCAAGCCTCAGGTCTTAACCATATGATGGTTATATATAATAAGATGAAGGAAAGGCATTTAGGGATTTGGCCAGCTCAGTTATATACTTGCAAATTAAAAAGAAGTAAGTGGACTATAAAAAGGCGTGTGTGTTTAGACGGTTTGTCATCTAAAGGCTACAGATGAATGGGTAAAACAGTCTTAATACCTTTCTAATGCATGTCAGCTTAGTGTGTGGTTATTTTTGTTTATTTTGATAAATTATAGGGAAGGTATGGGAACATAATATCTTAAGACTTCCAAGTACATTGCTTTGCCCTATCTTTTCACATTCCCTGCTTGTTTGTATGAACCATAGCAGTCATGTATTTTGGCATCTCTGTTGTATGCATACCTGATTTGGCCTGTCAGTAGAAACAGCTAAGCAGGGAATGTCCCTTTGGAGTTCCAGAGGAAATTGTTGTGTAAGCTCTGTAAGCTGGTTTTGTTTACTGTTGTTGCAAGGGGATAAGAGGTAGAGGCAGTTTGGGTAAGCTCTGCTTCCATTTACAGTGTTTCTGAATTTCCCGAGGCTTTAGATTGGGTGGATTTAGTGGGAATGGGAGGGAGATATGTTCAGTACAAATTCACTGGATTCATTTCCCACAGAAACGATATTTTGTGCACTGAGAACCAGCTCTTTAAAGCTGTTTGACACTTACGGCTGAACTGTATATAAGAACTGAAATGTTAATAATTACCACTTTCAAAGAAATTGGACTGTAGTTCTTTGCACTAATATATAAGTTAACCGTTGCTTTTACTGAGCTATTTGATTATGTTGAAGTTGGGTATACTAAGGACATGATTTTTTTAAGCCATTCGTAATTATGAAAGACCCATTTAGCCCTTCACGTAAAAAATCTAATCTTTTGATACCAACTAGGTGACTTTCCAGAAATATAAAAGTGTTGTTCGCCTTGTAAACTCATCTGTTAGACTCTTGTGAATATTTTAAGTGCATTAGGGATACATGGTATTTTATCTGTTTTTGCTGTCTAGTTAAATAAACATTAAAAAGTCAGACACTTTAGATAAAATATATTTAAACCTTTTAGAAAGAAAACATCTTTCCCCAGTTTAGGATTTATTTTTGCATATTATACTAGCAGGTGAGCTTTCCTCACCTTGGTTCTTAGCAACCTCTGTTAAGTGGGTAGCAGAGTTTTTGGGCCAGCTGGTTAAGCAGCTGTTTATTTGGAGTGGTATAGTTTTGTCTCTGGGCTACTCAGAGTGCCAACAGGATGTTTCCAACTTGGTAATTTAGCTGCCTCTGCTGTACCGTATATCACCAGGCTTCGTCTAGGGTGGAGCAGGGGAGATGGTAAAGTACTGTACCTATTGAGATTTGCTGACTATTGGATGTAGGATGTGAGCAACAGGAAGAATCGTGGTGTTGTTAACAGAGGTAGTCAAGTATATTTATATGTTAATCTGTGTAGCCAGTATCTTAACAGAAGAAAATTTTCATTGACAATTTAATTAGTACTTCATTTTTTATTTTCCAATCCTGAGTCTTCTGAATTCTTATATTTAAAGGATACCATGTAACATTTTTTATTGAGAGAAAAATGAACTTTTATTGTGTTAAGCTACTGAGATCTTGAGGTTCGTTATAGCAGCTAGCATTACTTACCCTAATACAGAAATGGATTTTTCATCAAGGTAAAAAATACTGTTAGTAGGTCTGGATAAATAAAATTGTGTCACTTTTACAAGTTAAACTGAATTTGAATTTAGATCTCAAAATCTGTTATTTTCCTAATACTGTAGATTATAATGCAAACCAATTGAAAATTCAGTTGATTATTGTGTGGTTTGTTATGTCTAACCACTGGTTTTCCAGATATTTAAATTAAATTCACTGATATTTAAACTGAATTTTTTCACTAATTTTTTTAGTAGAAAAAATTTCAAATCTTCTTACTTCATTTATGCACATGAAAACTTTTTCTCTGTTTTCACCCAAAGTAAAAGTAAAGAATTCTTTTTCCTTTTACTTCTGATTATCTGAAGGTGTTTGAGTATTCAATTTAAAGCAACAATTTTTAAAAATTAAGATATAATTCACATACTGTAAAGTTTGCCCTTTAATGTGTACAACTCAGTGGTTTTTAGTAGTTCACAAATTTGTACAACCATCGCCACTGTCTAATTCCAGAACATTTTTATCACCCCATACTCATTAGCAGTCACTCCCCATTCTCTGTCCCCCAGTCCTTGGTAACCAGTAATCTACTTTTTGTCTATATGTATTCACCTATTCTGAAAATTTCACATAAATGTAACTGTTAATATATATGGCCTTTTATGTCTGGCTTCTTTCACTTAGCATAATGTTTACAAGGTTCATTCATGTTATAACATGTATCACTTCTTCATTACTTTTTATGGCCAAATAATATTCCATTATATGTAAATGTCACATTTTGTTTATCCATTCATCAAAGCATTTGAGTTGTTACGACTTTTTGGCTATTATGAATAATGCTGCTGTGCACATTCCTTTACAGGTTTTTGTGTGGACGTGTTGTTTTCAGTTCTCTTTGGTATATACCTAGGAATGGAATTGGATGTATACTGAGTCATATGGTGGCTTTCTGAGGAACTGCCAAGCTTTTCCAGAGACTGTTCCATTTTACATTCCCACCAGCAATGTATAAGGGTTCTACTTTCTTCACATCCTCATCCACACTTGTTTTTGCTTCATGTATTTTCGGGGAGTACCATGTAATTTTGTTACATTCTGCTTTTTTGAAAATTGATGTTCCCTTGCTGTGAAAAGATATAAGTTTACTTGAAGTTGACTATTAATTTAGAGTAAAGTTAATACTAAGATACTAACACATGATTGCTCCTTCAATAGTATAATAATATGCTAATATCAGTACCATTTGCAGAAATGAACCAAATGAATTTAGCACCAGCAAGTGTTTTAAACTAGTATTGTGATTCACAGACTAAGTACTTCATTTCCATTCTTAATGATTACATGTAAAATAACTGATATAATGAACTTCAAATAAGTTGTGTCTTCCAAATCTGTGTAAGCCCCTTTGGACTCATAACACTTCATTTAATACATTGGCATTTAGCATCTACTCTGCAGGACACAGTGCTAGGCTCTGGGAGTAAAGGGATGAGCTAGACAGACATGGACCCTCGTTTATTCTTGGCACTCATATTCCACTTAGGGAAATAAACATGTGCAGATAATTACAGATTATGGCTTGTGTTATGAAGGAAACAAACCGGGTGTGTGAAAGGAAATACTCTACTTTAAATTTGTAAATCAGATAAGACCTCTCTGAGGAGGTCATTTTAAAGCTAAGACCCAAAAGATGATTAAGAGCTAGCCCTGTGAGAGCTGAGAGAGACTGTTGCAGGTAGGATGTCTGAGTTGGGGAGGAGCTTGGCATATTTGGGGATCTAAGTGAATGCCAGTTTGGCTAGTGAGTAAGGAGGAAAGATTATGATCAGAGGAGGTTGGAAAGAGACAGAAACCAGATCTGCTGGGACCATCTGGTTATGGTGTGGAATTACAATTCAATCCAGGGTGGTAGGAATCCATTAGAGAGTCACAGGAGTGATTCACATTTTTAAAAGATCACTCTATTTACTGACTGTAGAACACAGTGTGAAGACCAGTTAAGAAGCTATTACAGAAGTTCAGGCAAGAGGTGATGGTTTTAGGTTAGGGTAATGGCAATAGAGATGGAAAGAAATGGACTGAGAGGGACTTCTGGAGATAGAGTCCGTAAGATTTGCTGATGGTTAGATATGTTAGACAAGGTGAGAGAAAAATTGAGGATAATGCCCAGATTTTTGGCTTAAACAACTGGTGGCAAATTGTTATGGAATAGGGAACAAGCAAGAGGAAAGATCTGGGGAATTGGGAATTGAGAACCACTGTAGATGTTTTGATTTTGAGTTGCCTATTAAGATATCTGAAGGTGGAGATTCCCTGGTGGTCCAGTGGTTAAGACTACGTGCTTCCACTGCAGGGGGCACGGGTTTGATCCCTGGTCCAAGAACTAAGATCCCGCATGCTGCCTGGTGCGGCCAAACAAAAAAAAAAAGATATTTGAAAGTGTCAGATGTCTAACAAGCAGTTGGATATCTGGATCTGGGTCTGAGAGGGAGAGAGAGGCCTTGGATAGCAAAGCAAATTTGCATCTCAGCTGAAGAAGCTTCCTTAACTTTTAGAATTGGATGGAAAAGTTAGTAAAAGACACTGGAGAGAGACAGTGGCTAAAGATACGAATGAAATGTACAAATGCCTCTTAATGGATTTTCTAAACCTTGATTGCTCTTCCAGAGGTGCAAATGGTGAATGCTGTGGTCTTTTCTTCTTGCAAACCTTTTGCAGGGTGCTGTTGGTCATGCTGTTTCCTCATCCTGCTGAGGGACTTGCTTAGCCATTGCCCAGCTTTTCTGTTCAGTGGGTATAGGCTTTAAAAAACTAGGCCTTGGGGATAAGGGATTATCAGCCTCTGGGCTTCTAGTAATGTTATTTCAATTGGCTATATTTTGGGTTAAATAGATTATGTGCTATTAGGTTTAAAGGTTTGATGAGTATTTGTATTTCTGAAGCTGGGATTCATAGTTCTAGGACTAGGAGTTTTCAAAATCTTTAATTTTTTTAAAAATTTAATTTATTTTTTTATACAGCAGGTTCTTACTAGTCATCCATTTTTTTTTTAAATTAATTAATTAATTTATTTATGGCTGTGTTGGGTCTTCGTTTCTGTGCGAGGGCTTTCTCTAGTTGTGGCAAGCGGGGGCCACTCTTCATCGCGGTGCGCGGGCCTCTCACTATCGCGGCCTCTCTTGTTGCAGAGCACAGGCTCCAGACGCGCAGGCTCAGTAATTGTGGCTCACGGGCCCAGCTGCTCTGCGGCATGTGGGATCTTCCCAGACCAGGGCTCGAACCCGTGTCCCCTGCATTGGCAGGCAGATTCTCAACCACTGCGCCACCAGGGAAGCCCTAGTCATCCATTTTATACACATCAGTGTATACATGTCAATCCCAATCTCCCAGTTCATCACACCACCCCCGCCACCCCCGCCACTTTCCCCCCTTGGTGTCTGTACGTTTCTTTTCTACATCTGTGTCTCTGTTTCTGCCCTGCAAACTGGTTCATCTGTACCATTTTTCTAGGTTTCACATATATGTGTTAATATACGATACTTATTTTTCTCTTTCTGACTTACGTCACTCTGTATGACAGTCTCTAGATCCATCCACATCTCTACAAATGACCCAATTTCGTTCCTTTTTATGGCTGCATAATATTCCATTGTATTAGGTACCACATCTTCTTTATCCATTCGTCTGTCAATGGGCATTTAGGTTGCTTCCATGACCTGGCTATTGTAAATAGTGCTGCAATGAACACTGGGGTGCATGTGTCTTTTTGAATTATGGTTTTCTCTGGGTATATGCCCAGTAGTGGGATTGCTGGGTCATATGGTAGTTCTAGTTTTAGTTTTTTAAGGAACCTCCATACTATTCTCCATAGTGGCTGTATCAATTTACATTCCCACCAGCAGTGCAAGAGGGCTCCCTTTTCTCCACACCCTCTCCAGCATTTGTTGTTTGTAGATTTTCTGAGGATGCCCTTTCTAACTGGTGTGAGGTGATACCTCATTGTAGTTTTGATTTGCATTTTTCTAATAATTAGTGATGTTGAGCAGCTTTTCATGTGCTTCTTGGCCATGTGTATGTCTTCTTTGGAGAAATGTCTATTTAGGTCTTCTGCCCATTTTTTGATTGGGTTGTTTGTTTTTTTAATATTCAGCTGCATGAACTGCTTATATATTTCGGAGATTAATCCTTTGTCCGTTGATTCATTTACAAATATTTTCTCCCATTCTGAGGGTTGTCTTTTCATCTTGTTTGTAGTTTCCTTGGCTTTGCAAAAGATTTTAAGTTGCATAAGGTCCCATTTGTTTATTTTTGTTTTTATTTCCATTACTGTAGGAGCTGGATCAAAAAAGATCTTGCTCTGATTTATGTCAAAGAGTGTTCTTCCTATGTTTTCCTCTAAGAGTTTTATAGTGTCTGGTCTTGCATTTAGGTCTCTAATCCATTTTGAGTTTATTTTTCTGTATGGTGTTAGGGAGTGTTCTAATTTCATTCTTTTACATATAGCTGTCCAGTTTTCCCAGCACTGCTTATTGAAGAGACTGTCTTTTCTCCATGGTATATCCTTGCCTCTTTTGTCATAGATTAGTTGACCATAGGTGTGTGGGTTTATCTCTGGGCTTTCTATCCTGTTCCATTGACCTATATTTCTGTTTTTGTGCCAGTACCATATTGTCTTGATTACTGTAGCTTTGTAGTATACTCTGAAGTCAGGGAGTCTGATTCCTCCAGCTCCGTTTTTTCCCCTCAAGACTGCTTTGGCTATTCGGGGTCTTTTCTGACTCCATACAAATTTTAAGACTTTTTGTTCTAGTTCTGTAAAAAATGCCATTGGTAATTTGATAGGGATTGCATTGAATCTGTAGATTGCTTTTGGGTAGTATAGTCATTTTCACAATATTGATTCTTCCAATCCAAGAACATGGTATATCTCTCGATCTGTTTGTATCATCTTTAATTTCTTTCATCAGTGTCTTATAGTTTTCTGCATACAGGTCTTTTGTCTCCCTAGGTAGGTTTATTCCTAGATATTTTATTGTTTTTGTTGCAGTGGTAAATGGGAGTGTCTCCTTAAATTCTCTTTCAGATTTTTCATCATTAGTGTATAGGAATGCAAGAGATTTCTGTGCATTAATTTTGTATCCTGCAACTTTACCAGATTCATTGATCAGCTCTAGTAGTTTTCTGGTGGCATCCTTAGGATTCTGTGTATAGTATCATGTAATCTGCAAACAGTGACAGTTTAACTTCTTCTTTTCCAATTTGTATTCCTTTTATTTCTTTCTCTTCTCTGATTGCCGTGGCTAGGACTTCCAAAACTATGTTGAATAATAGTGGCGAGAGTGGACATCCTTGTCTTGTTCCTGATCTTAGAGGAAATGCTTTCAGTTTTTCACCATTGAGAATGATGTTGGCTGTGGGTTGGTCGTATATGGCCTTTATTATGTTGAGGTAGGCTCCCTCTATGCCCACTTTCTGGAGAGTTTTTATCATAAATGGGTGTTGAATTTTGTCAAAAGCTTTTTCTGCATCTATTGAGATGATCATATGGTTTTTCTTCTTCAATTTGTTAATATGGTGTATCGCATTGATTGATTTGCATATATTGAAGAATTCTTGCATCCCTGGGACAAATCCTACTTGATCATGGTGTATGATCCTTTTAATGTGTTGTTGGATTCTGTTTGCTAGTATTTTGTTGAGGATTTTTGCGTCTATATTCATCAGTAATATTGGTCTGTAATTTTCTTTTTTTGTAGTATCTTTGTCTGGTTTTGGTATCAGGGTGATGGTAGCCTCGTAGAATGAGTTTGGGAGTGTTCCTTCCTTTGCAATTTTTTGGAAGAGTTTGAGAAGGATAGGTGTTAGCTCTTCTCTAAATGTTTGATAGAATTCACCTGTGAAGCCATCTGGTCCTGGACTTTTGTTTGTTGGAAGATTTTTAATCACAGTTTCAATTTCATTACTTGTGATTGGTCTGTTCATATTTTCTATTTCTTCCTGGTTCAGTCTTGGAAGGTTATACCTTTCTAAGAATTTGTCCCTTTCTTCCAGGTTGTCCATTTTATTGGCATAGAGTTGCTTGTAGTAGTCTCTTATCATGCTTTGTATTTCTGCGGTGTCCGTTGTAACTCTACCTTTTTCATTTCTAATTTTATTGATTTGAGTCTTCTCCCTCTTTTTCTTGATGAGACTGTCTAAAGGTTTATCAATTTTGTTTATCTACTCAAAGAACCAGCTTTTAGTTTTATTGATCTTTGCTATTGTTTTTTTTGTTTCTATTTCATTTATTTCTGCTCTGATCTTTATGATTTCTTTCCTTCTACTAACTGTGGGTTTTGTTTGTTCTTTCTCTAGTTCCTTTAGGTATAGGGTTAGATTGTGTATTTGAGATTTTTCTTGTTTCTTGAGGTAGGCTTGTATTGCTCTAAACTTCCCTCTTAGAACTGCTTTTGCTGCATCCCATAGGTTTTGGATTGTCGTGTTTTCGTTGTCATTTGTCCCTAGGTATTTTTTGGTTTCCTCTTTGATTTCTTCAGTGATTTCTTGGTTATTTAGTAACATACTCTCTAGCCTCTATGTGTTTGTGTTTTTTTCTCTGTAATTGATGTCTAATCTCATAGCATGTGGTCGGTAAAGATACTCGATATGATTTCAGTTTTCTTAAATTTACCGAAGCTTGATTTGTGACCAAGATGTGATCTATCCTAGAGAATGTTCCATGTGCACTTGAGAAGAAAGTGTAATCTGTTGTGTTTTGATGGAATGTCCTATAAATATCAATTAAATCTGTGTGGTCTGTTCTGTCATTTGAAGCTTGTGTTTTCTTAGTATTTTTCAGTTTCGCTGATCTGTCCATTGTTGTAAGTGAGGTGTTAAAGTCCCCCACTATTATTGAGTTACTATCGATTTCCTCTTTTATAGCTGTTAGCAGTTGCCTTATATATTAAGGTGCTCCTATGTTGGGTGCATATATATTTATAATTGTTATATCTTCTTCTTGGATTGATTCCTTGATCATTATGTAGTGTCCTTCCTTGTCTCTTGTAACATTCTTTATTTTAAAGTCTATTTTACCTGATATGAGTATTGCTACTCCAGCTTTCTTTTGATTTCCATTTGCATGGAATATCTTTTTCCATCCCCTCACTTTCAGTCTGTATGTGTCCCTAGGTCTGAAGTGGGTCTCTGGTAGACAGCATATATATGGGTCTTGTTTTTGGGTCTTGTTTTTGTATCCATTCAGCGAGCCTGTGTCTTTTGGTTGGAGCATTTAATCCATTCACATTTAAGGTAATTATTGATATGTATGTTCCTGTTACCATTTTCTTAATTGTTATGGGTTTGTTTTTGTAGGTCCTTTTCTTCTCTTGTGTTTCCCACTTAGTGAAGTTCCTTTAGCATTTGTTGTAGAGCTGGTTTGGTGGTGCTGGATTCTCTTAGCTTTTGCTTGTCAGTAAAGCTGTTGATTTCTCTGTTGACTGAATGAGATCCTTACGGGTAGAGTAATCTTGGTTGTAGGTTCTTCCCTTTCATCACTTTAAGTATATCATGCCACTCCCTTCTGGCTTGTAGAGTTTCTGCTGAGAAATCAGCTGTTAACCTTATGGGAGTTCCCTTGTATGTTATTTGTCATTTTTCCCTTGTTGCTTTCAGTAATTTTTCTTTGTCTTTAATTTTTGTCAGTTTGATTACTGTGTGTCTCAGTGTGTTTCTCCTTGGGTTTATCCTGCCTGGGACTCTGTGCTTCCTGAACTTGGCTGGCTATTTCCATTCCCATGTTAGGGAAGTTTTCGACTATAATCTCTTCAAATATTTTCTCGTGTCCTTTTTCTTTCTCTTCTCCTTCTGGGACCCCTATAATGTGAATATTGTTGCGTTTAATGTAGTCCCAGAGGTCTCTTAGGCTGTCTTCATTTCTTTTCATTCTTTTTTCTTTATTCTGTTTCATGGCAGTGAATTCCACCATTCTGTGTTCCAGGTCACTTATCCATTCTTCTGCCTCAGTTATTCTGCTATTGATTCCTTCGAGTGTATTTTTCATTTCAGTTATTGTATTGTTCATCTCTGTTTGTTTGTTCTTTAATTCTTCTAGGCCTTTGTTAAACATTTCTTGCATCTTCTCGGTCTTTGCCTCCATTCTTCTCCCAAGGTCCTGGATCATCTTCAGTATCATTATTCTGAATTCTTTTTCTGGAAGGTTGCCTATCTCCACTTCATTTAGTTGTTTTTCTGGCGTTTTGTCTTGTTCCTTCATCTGGTAGAAAGTCCTGTGCCTTTTCATTTTGTTTATCTTTCTGTGAATGTGGTTTTGCTTCCACAGGCTGCAGAATTGTAGTTCTTCTTGCTTCTGCTGTCTGTCCTCTGGTGTCTGAGGCTATCTAAGAGGCTTATGCAAGCTTCCTGATGGGAGGGACTGGTGGTGGGTAGAGCTGACTGTTGCTCTGGTGGGCAGAACTCAGTAAAACTTTAATCTGCTTGTCTGCTGATGGGTGGGGCTGGGTTCCCTCCCTGTTGGTTGTTTGGCCTGAGGCGACCCAGCCCTGGAGCCTACCTGGCTCTTTGGTGGGATAATGGCGGACTCTGTGAGGGCTCACGCCAAGGAGTACTTCCCAGAACTTCTGCTGCCCGTGTCCTTGTCTTCATGACGAGCCACAGCCACCCCCACCTCTGCAGGATACCCTCCAACACTAGCAGGTAGGTCTGGTTTTGTCTCCTCTGGGGTCACTGCTCCTTCCCCTGGGTCCCGATGCGCACACTATTTTGTGTGTGCCCTCCAAGAGTGGAGTCTCTGTTTCCCCCAAGTCCTGTCGAAGTCCTGCAATCAAATCCCGCTAGCCTTCAAAGTCTGATTCTCTAGGAATTCCTACCCCCGTTGCCGGACCCCCAGGTTCGGACGCCTGACATGGGGCTCAGAACCTTCACTCCAGTGGGCGGACTTCTGTGGTTTAAGTGTTCTCCAGTTTGTGAGTCACCCACCCAGCAGTTATGGGGTTTGATTTTATTGTGATTGCGCCCCTCCTACCGTCTCATTGCGGCTTCTCCTTTGTCTTTGGCTGTGGGGTATCTTTTTTGGTGAGTTCCAGTGTCTTCCTGTTGATGATTGTTCAGCAGTTAGTTGTGATTCCGGTGCTCTCGTAAGAGGGAGTGAGCGCACGTCCTTCTACTCTGCCATCTTGAACCAATCTCCAAAATCTTTAATTTTGGGTTTTTATCTTGATGTAAAAGTTATCATTATAGATAACAGGATGATTACTTTGTAGCTGACTCTCATGAGATTTAGTACCTGCATTTTAAAGTAAGTGATCATACTAAATATGTTTAATTTGTATGGTTAAGTTTTTCAAGCATGGGCTTCTGGAATCTGTGAGGTTGCTGACTGATGGTGATCTGTATTGTTTCTGTGAAAAAAAAAATTGTTTTAAACTTATCTACTAAATTACGGGAGTAAACTGTCTAAGTTGGTTGCCATTGTACTTAATTTATATATATATGTATTTGTCAATAGTCCAAAATAATGAGTGTTGTAGCATATTTTTATGCCCCATGTTGTTTAAAAGTGATACTTGTGATAAAGTACATGATTAATTCCATTACCATTACAGTTTAGTAGTAAAATGGAGGTTACCTATGTAGAAAGCAGGTAATATATATAGATTTCTTACATTTTGAAGCAGTAGTTGGTAAATACTTCTTTCATCTTAGCACCCAATACATCCTTTCACTAAAAATCTGAAGGTAAGTAACTTATGTTTTGGACATGGACTTCTTTTTACCAATGTCAAATTACTTTTCTCTCTGTGTAGAGAAGCTAAAATTAATTAAAAGCTTTCCTTTTGTTATTTATAAATGTCATTTTAAACTGATTCTTGAAAGCTCTTCAAACATGGATTAGGGCTTGCTTTTTTAGTCATTAAAACTGATAGTTATTGCAACTTTAACCAAACCTATTTAGCAGTGTCCTAATCATGTTCTTATACATAATGAAGATAGTCTGCTATTAGTCATACAACTTATCAATACTTTCACATAATCGCTCATTAGATCCTCAGGAAACAGCATGATGTAAGAGAAGCAGGTATTAGAGATTAGCATCACATGCTCATTGAATGTTTACTAGGTGTTCTGCCCTGTTCTTAGAGGTTTGTGTGCATTTTCATTGTTGTGAAAATTCAACCCTGTGAAATAGGTACTATTATTGCCCTCATTTTTCAGTTAAGAAAACTGAGGCACAGACTGGTGGTAGTGGGATCATGTACAAGTTTCTCAACATTTCTTCACCTATCTGCCATATTCTTCTCTAAGTCCAACTCCTTCACACGAGATTCTACCCCTTATTAGCTACTCAAGGACATTGCTCTTGAAATTCTCTATTTTTCTCTCCTGCATCCTCAGTTTTTCCTTTCTACTGGATTATTCCTGTTGGCATACAAACATGTTATTTCTCTCTTCCTAAAAAAACAAAAACACGAAACAGTAAAACAAACAAGACCCTCTTTGATTCCACTTCCCTTCTAGCTGTTGCTTTATTTCTTTCCTGTCTTTAGTGCACAACTCCTTATAAATTATGAATACTCACTGTATCTGTACTCCTCTCCTCTTCTCTTGAATCCATTCCAGTTAAGTTTTTACCCTACTGTTCCACCAAGATTGCTTTTATGAAGATCACCAGGGAGCTCCATGTTCCAGGATACGGTGGGGGAATAGAGAAATAAATAGAATAGTATGAAAGAAGTACACTACGATTAATAACAAAAGCCTGTAAACACTCAAATATCCATATTGTAAACTTTAGTATTTCTGTGTAATGGAGCATTATGCATCTGTCAAAAAGAATGGGGAAGACATCTTTATACTGCTAAGGAGTAATCTCAAGGGTACAGTAAGTGAGAAAACAAGGTACAAAGGAGTATCGTGTACTATCTTTTATGTGAGAAAAGAAGGGAAATACAAGTGTATTTGTATTCAGGTTTGTTATGTTGTTAAAAAATGATGGAAGGGTAATTCAGAATTATAGACAAAGAGGGTAGGGACAGAAGCTAAACCTCTTTGTACCTTGTTCTATAATTTTTACTTTGTTTCCATGTGTGTTATATATAATTTTTTTTAAAATTAAATAGAAAAAAATTCCTAAATGGTAACAAAACAATTTAACAATGTCAGGATGGTGACAAAACTGTGAGAAGAATTATTACAAGTAATTTCGAAACAGTATTTTGACTGCATATCCCTAATGGGATATATCTAAGGACGGAAAAAAGTGACAAGAAATCTTAAACCTCATCCAATATTGTTATTATTATTTGAGATTATACATAGTAGGATAAAGCATATAAGTACTTTTGCTAATGGCATACGTTTGTTAATATCATAGCAAGAAAGATTTTCAGGGTGATAGAGATACAAATAAAAAACCATATACTGTTTAATTAAAATTGGAAATATGAATATATACTCAGGGTTTAAGTTTCTCTTTCTCAAAAATACATATTTTCTAGCTCTCCTCAATGAAGAATCTTAGAAATAATAGCAAGTAATAATAAGCACTCTTAGACCCCAGATTTTGTCTCTAGATGCCATTTCCCATTAAAAGGAATCAAGGCCCCTGGATCAGTGGCTGATTCCAGGCCTGGGGAAAGAAATGTGGAAGATGAACCTGGTGTGCCCAAAAGCAAGGAAGCTCTTAGAGACTACAGAGGTCATGTCAAAGTGACATAGGATCCAACCTGAAGGGACTCCTACTGGCCAAAGATGGTGCAATTTGAGGATTAACAAAAAAACAACCAGGTGGCAGTATATTGAAAAACATAAAATTCCACAAGCTCATAATGATACTTAAACCAAAACTTTTTGGTCACTTCTGGAGGTTGCTTGGGCACTCATTCTGGAAACTGATAAAGGGAATAAATTGAGCATTTTTGCTGTCTTTCTTGTGTAATCTAGGTAAGCAAATGGTCGATGAGGTAAAGTTCTTTTAGAAGAAGCACAGCTAATACAGAAAGAATTAGAGAATTAGAAAATATTTTCTACCCCTAATGAAATAATGGATCTAGGCAGTTGGATCTAGGTTGTTAATAAGATGAATGTTTGATGGCAGACTTTATAAGGGATGAATTCGGCTGACAACATTTGAACACACTGATCAAACTTAACATGACTAAAAGTAAGTCACTCAATCCAGTGTGCTAATAATGATGTGATGCAACAGGAAGTTCTCTTGTCAAACAAAAAAGAACCTGAATTTAATCAACCCTCTAGATCTAACTGCATTATACAGAGACTACAGGACATGCTGTACCATACCAGGAGGACATAGTCACCCAAATCCAGATTGCAACATGTTTTCTTCAACAAATAGCTAGGGAAAAATTTTAAAGAAGTGGAAGCTGTTAAAAGATTAAAAGAGACGTAACAGCCCCATCCCATGTGTGAACCTTGTTTGTATTCTGATTTAGACAAACCATTCCTAAAAAGACATTTTTGAGCAAGTGGGAAAAACTGAGCTGTGCTGGATATCACATTATAAGGAATTACTATTTATTTTGTTGAATGTGGTAATATTGTGGGTAGTTGGGAAAAAAACTGTTACAGATACATTCTGTTTTTTACAGGCAAAAAGAAATATGTGGTATTTGCTTTAAAACTCTCTTCCTTGCCAAAAACAAAATGGGGGTAGGTGGGTAAATGAAACAGGAGTAGCAGAATGTTGATAATTGTTGGAGCTGGATATTTGGGAATTCTTTTTTTTTTTTTTTTTTTTTTTTAAATTTATTTTATTTATGGCTGTGTTGGGTCTTCGTTTCTGTGCAAGGGCTTTCTCTAGTTGTGGCAAGCGGGGGCCACTCTTCATCGCGGTGCGCGGGCCTCTCACTATCGCGGCCTCTCCCGTTGCGGAGCACAGGCTCCAGACGCGCAGGCTCAGTAATTGTGGCTCACGGGCCCAGTTGCTCCGCGGCATGTGGGATCTTCCCAGACCAGGGCTCGAACCCATGTCCCCTGCATTGGCAGGCGGATTCTCAACCACTGCGCCACCAGGGAAGCCCTGGGAATTCTTGAAGATGGTAAGGGGGTTCATTTTATTCTCTCCACTTTGTGTATGTTTGAGAAGTTTCATAGTAAAGTAAAAAAAATTCGTAAGGAAAGAACTGATATTTTTTATACAGAATGATATGACATAGAAGTATCTATTAAATGTTTGGACTGGTGAAAGAATGATAGTTTATGATGGCTGTAGTATTTATCAAAGAAACTTCTTTAGGTTGCAGCTGAAGTAATAAGTATATTGTGGAAACTTATAAAGCATTACGTAATTCATTTGTCCAGGGATTAGATCAGTCATTATCTACTTAGCATTTAACTTATGTTATATAATTTACTATTTGTGCTCCACTCAATATTTATATGTATCGATTGAAGTTTCAAGACTTGTGATATGTATTTTAAAAAAAATCCTTGGGACTTCCCTGGTGGTGCAGTGGTTAAGAATCCGCCTGCCAATGCAGGGGACACGGGTTCGAGCCCTGGTCCGGGAAGATCCCACATGCCGCGGAGCAACTAAGCCCACGCACCACAACTACTGAGCCTGCGCTCTAGAGCCCGCACACCACTACTGAGTCCACGCGCTGCAACTACTGAAGCCCACACGCCTAGAGCCCGTGCTCCGCAACAAGAGAAGCCACCGCAATGAGAAGCCCACGCACCGCAACAAAGAGTAGCCCCCACTTGCCGCAACAATGAGAACCCAACGCAGCTAAAAATAAATAAATAAATTAAAAAAAAAATCCTTTGTTGTATTTGGTTGTTAATATAAGAATTTTTATATGTGCATTTTAGGAATGGTACACTCAAAAATACTTCCAGGGGAAGCTAAATTATGCCTAAAAGCTAAGTATCTTGGAAGGACAACTATACCTTCCCTTGATCTTTGGTACCTAAGGACCCCTGAATCACAGATATTACTCAGTATGACTTTCTACTATGGTTATTTTTAATGTAAGACTTTTTTAGTAGCCATGTTGCATATGTAGTCTGAAGATTGTTATAGTTATTGCTTGGATTTGGCATGTTTAGTAATTGTTGATATAGCTAATATTTAACTGTTTTAATAGAATTCAAGGAACATTTGCCTGTTTCTCAGTTATGAAATAGGAGGTCTTATGGGGACTCTACATAAATGCTTTTATTTTAAATACTTAATGCTTGTAGTGTGAGCACTTAGCAGATTTATTTTAAGTACAAAATAAGGCAGAGATAACCAGAACATATTTCCTATTTTGGGTTGCATATGGAGATGGCACTTGAATCTCCATGCACTTGAGTTGATTTTTCTTTAGTCTTGTGTTTTTGAAAAATGTACGAAGGTATTCATGAGAATGGCAGGAATAATAAAAACAAGAATAGTTACCTAAAGCTGTAACTAAGTCCAAATGGCTTTGGAATTAAAACCAATAAATTGTCCTGCATGATGTTAGTAAAGAATAAAATAAATCTTATGTTTACTTTTGATTAAAAATACTGACAAACAATGCAAAATAACACTGGTGACCTTGGAATTTTATCCCATTGTTGACTGTTAATAGAAAGTCAGCCACCTTCTCATTTATAATCTTGAAGGTTTTTAATGACAGTCACACATGGATTGCATTATGGCTGAAAAGACAAACTTCCAATTTACCTTTTTTTCCTCATTTTAAAACTAATTTGGTAATTATCTGTATTTTATTATATCTACAGTAGATATGCTACCATTTGCTGAACTTTTAATGTCTTAAGTGGAATTTGGAAAAACAAAATTCTTAAATTATGTCAGTTTTCTGCTTATTTGTGCCTAAAGGGAGTTTTACTTTACCCATTGTAAGGCATCTTATTCCCAACCTTCAATTTGTATAATTAGAAAAAGTTGAATTCTTTTCTTTGTCCCATTTCTTAGTTGACAAAGGATCAGAGGTTGGTGTATTCTGGCAGACTGCTTCCCGATCACCTGCAGCTGAAAGACATTCTCAGAAAAGTAAGCTTTTCTACCACTATTTGATACCAGATACTCAGAGTGCCAGAGGAGATATGTTCTGAAGTTTTATTGATATCCAACCAGTTTAGTTTTTAGATACTTAAAATCAACTCTTTTGGGTAGCATAATAGGTGATTCTGATTATTTTAGGTAACAGTTTTGTATAGCCATCTGATAGCTAAATCTGAAATAGGATTATATATTTGTGTTCAGGGATTTGTTATCTTGTGTAAGACAGCAGTACTGAGTTATCAGTAAACTGTGCAGGAGTAGAGTGCTCAAGTAGTGGTGAAGGATTTTCATTGATAATAGTCTCCTCTCTTAAATACCCTTTTGACCAAACTACGTTTTAATACAAGTTAACTTGGGTTAGGAGTTTAATTTCAGGACAGAAAATAGAAGGAAGCCCAATTGGTCCATCAGTTAGCAAACTTTGAATGCTGGTACTCAGAGTTAAATATACTTGAATACAGTTTTTTTGACAGATTGAATGCTAGTTATTTTAATGGCAGCCTTTTAGCTCATGTTTATTGGTGGAATTCATACTTTTAGAACTTTTCTATGTTTGAGATTCTTTTTGCTTGTGAGTGTAGCAGAATTGAATATATAGCTGTTAATGTTTTGCTTTAGATCTTTGACTTAACTCAGTGTTTTCTGGATATCCCTAATCTCTCTATCCTCTCCTGTATGTTTATTGATCACCTGTGGGAAACTTTAAAAAATCTTACACTGGTGTGTTCCTTCTGTTAGATAGTTGACATTTTAGCTTTGTCAGTGTGACTTCTTGCTGTCATTTTCATTTTAATCATGTAGTTTCAGGTTGCCAAAGTGGTTTAATAACCTCTCTGTCTCCCTCGCTCTCTCTCCCTCTCAAAAATAGTGGAATTTGCAGCAGATTCACCCCCCCCCCTTTGTTTTCTTAATAGACTTTGTTTTTTAGAGTAGTTTTAGGTTCACAGCAAAATTGAGCAGAGGGTATAGAGATTTCCCATATACCTCCTGCCTCCACACATACACAGCTACCCCCACTAACAACATCCACATCAGAGTGGTATAGTAGTTACAGTTGATGCCTACATTGACCCCATTATCACCCCAAACCCATAGTTTCCATTAGGGTTCACTCTTGGTGTTGTACATTCTGTAGATTTTAACAAATGTAAAATGACATGTATCCACCATTATAGTATTGTACAGAATATTTCATTATCCCCCAAATCCTCTGTGCTTCACCTCTTCATTCTTTCCCTGTTTTTATCCTTAAAAACCTTTTTGCTATATGCTCTTTGAAATATATATTTATTATTTTACCCAAGTATAGCTAGAGGCTGCACATGCATACATTTAAAAAGGGTTTTGCTGCCAGAAATCATTTCCAACCAGAAGACTTAAAAGAAGAATGCCTCAGGACTTCCCTGGTGGTCCAGTGGTTAAGACTCTGCGCTTCCACTGCAGGGGGCACGGGTTCGATCCTGGGTCTGGGAACTAAGATCCCACATGCTTTTTTTTTTAAATTAATTAATTAATTATTTTTATTTTTGGCTGTGTTGGGTCTTCGTTTCTGTGCGAGGGCTTTCTCTGGTTGTGGCGAGCGGGGGCCACTCTTCATCGCGGTGCGCGGGCCTCTCACTGTCGCGGCCTGTCTTGTTGCGGAGCACAGGCTCCAGACGCGCAGGCTCAGTAGTTGTGGCTCACGGGCTTAGTTGCTCCGCGGCATGTGGGATCTTCCCAGACCAGGGCTCGAACCTGTGTCCCCTGCATTGGCAGGCAGACTCTCAACCACTGCGCCACCAGGGAAGCCCCCACATGCTTTTTTTTTTTTTTTTTTTTTTTTTAATTTTGGCTGCACCACGGTGCATGTGGGATTTTAGTTCCCCAACCAGGGATTGAACGCACGCCCCCTGCATTGGAAGGTGGAGTCTTAACCACTGGACCGCCGGGGAAGTCCCTTTTCTTTCTTTTTTAAAATTGCTGAGCCATCCTTTGTTCTTCTCTGCCCCCCTTTATTCTCTTTCCTTTCTCCATCTTATTTACTTGCTTTATGCCTAACTATAAATATACTCATGAAATTGCTAAGCTAAAATGCCAATTCTAATCATTTTTAGCACATTTTCCTTCAGTCGTAGTTGTAGATTTATGGCAACACATTTGGAATATTTACAGAATATAGTTCAAATATATGCTTTATGTCTGTGCATAAGTGTTATAGATAAAAACAGTTTTTGACTTAAAAAAATAAAACACTATTGCTAAAACTAAGACAAATGAGATTATAGTGAAGTTATTTGAGTTTCTTTATCGCTGTAAGGTCTCAAATGATGAAAACATTTCACTACTCAAAGTTTGTAGGCCTAAACTTCAGTGTGACTGTCACAGTTCTGATATTAACATGCTAGATGTTTTTATATTGAAATAATAGTGCTGACACAACTTTACAGCAGTGTTTGCTTCAAAACGCCTTGGTATACAAAATAATCATTTTTTTCATATAGCAGTTCCTGAGTATTGAGACCATTTTCTAAGCATGGACAAAATATTGAATTCACAAGGGTCCTAATGACAACAATTTATTACTAATAAAATGGCTGTGGTAGGAAGGAACTTAAGTTCTGAATTAAGTATTTCTGCTTAGCTACTGACATTTTTGAGCTGTGTATTTTCCAGTACTACTCTTTAAATGTAATCTTCTTTAATTTTAGCAAGATGAGTATCATATGGTTCATCTAGTGTGTACTTCTCGGACTCCTCCCAGTTCTCCAAAATCCAGCACCAGTAGAGAAAGTCATGAAGCATTGACATCCAGCAGCAATTCTGTGAGTTGTTTTGGGCAGAGTAAATGTTGAAGTTTTCTGATTATCCTTTTTTGCCTCCAAAAACTAAGTGGAAAACAGAACAATTCGCTCTTGTGGGTTGTGAGACTGTGTTTTGAACAGCTCAAGTTAAGCATTTAAACTTCATTTTTAGAGATCCAATACACAGTGTTATCCCCTGAAGCCTGTTCCCCATGAGTTATAATTTGCTATATGGCAGGTCAGTAATAGATCCAATCTTCAGGGGTTTAATTACTGAAGTACTCAAAAAACAGAATTATGATATGGTTATATAGTATAAACTCTAGGGCCAGTATTTCAGAAATATTTAAAGTATTTGATATAGTATATTTAATCAAGGTAGATTAAATTATTTAAACTTTAAGTTTCCTAAATCTTCTTGGTAGATTGCTTGGTCAAGAACTTTGTTTTTTAAAATGATTGCATTTGAGCCTATATTCCAACTGTGGGAGGAATAATTACTTAACCTACTCAGTTCTTTCAGACTTGAGTATTCATTTCTCCCTTCTTATTTTTCCCTCTGCTTAAAACTGTTTTGGAAATTTTAAGAACTAGTTGAACTTTTCAACTTAGATATTTTCTACAAGTTTTAGAGACACCGTCTCAAATCCTTTTATATTAAATTATTTTTGGTTTCCCGTAAAAGCTTTATGTGACACTTTTGGAGGTGAAAGAAAAGGACTGGATGAGTGGAAGCTTGCTTAAAACTTCCTGGGCAGGGAACTTTAGTACTGCTAAGTGTACTTTCCTTCTTGTCAAGAATCTAGCCAAAACTTTAAGGAGGGGATGAATGGCATGGGTGATATAGATACTGCCAGTTAACTGCTTCTTTAAGAAACTAGATCTTCTAGTTGTTGTATTTAATTAGCATAGCCTCAATGGTATTTTCTAGTACCAGCCATGGGAGTTTAGCTTACATTAAATTGAGATATGTTTTGTCAATAAACCTAAGTGTCTTTCTGTGTTTCCTACCTTGCATAAGAAGGGACAAAACCCTGGCATTTGCGTAGAGTTCTGTATATAGGACACAGTTGTGTTGCTCCTGTTTTTGTTGACAGAGAACCTTCTCACTTTTCTGGTGGTTCCTTGTTCATGATTTCATGTCATTAGTATATATATTCAGTTTTTTTAAGGTATGTTATAAAAATCTAAAAAGTATCCAAGGAGAGTTAAGTTGAATTCCTCTTAATTTTTTATGGCAGATAAATTTCAGTGGGACTTGAAAATGTCTTAAAAATCTGTTCATGAAAGAGTTATCCAATAAGGCCAGAAATAATTAGTTCTAGAGACATTAGGCTGTGCTGCCAAATGGCTAGGCCTTTCTTCTATTAATTTTTTAATGAACACCATATTTTGATGGTCCCTTTAACAAGAAATCATGCCAAAAAAGAACACTTTCCAGGTTATGTGCCTAACAATCAGGCTCCCTAGTAAGGTTTCTGGTGGCTATGTGGTGTGGAATAACATCTTAAAGCTTTTGTTAGTTTTGCAAAAGACCAGTGTCCTTGGGACCTTTCACATGGCAGGACTAAGGAAGGTAGAGAGGCAAAAATACATGCTGTAAATAGGAAGGCAGTACAGGTAAATGCAGTTTTAATGAACTTGGAAGGATGTTGAAATTATTTTGTACCCATCTTTTTAAAGTGGGTAATTTATATAAAATGTAATTGTGTTTTAAATTTACATAAAACACTTGACAAACTATTTTCAAGCAGCAGCAAATTGAGGTGGTCTTCAAGAGATTATATTGTTTGAGGTTATTGAATCTGTGAGTTACTGACATCACTGAAGCATGAGAATTTTAAAATCCTGTTTGGTATCTTGTTCATGTTGTAAAAAAACAATATTTGTTGGTGGTATCTATAAATTAATAGAATTTTAGAACTGAAAGAAATCTTGAAACTCTAGTTCAATCTCATTTTTTATAGGAAAGCTGAGACTCAGGGGTTAAGTGAATTTTAAGGTTATGTTCCTTGTTAATGTCAGAGATAGCACCAAATTCTAGCATGTTCCTCAATATTTTAAATGAGTGTACTACTAATAGCATGTTATACAGTAGCTGTTATACAGTAGTAGTTCATAGTAACTAAGTGACACAGTTATTAGTACCATTTATTAAACACTTCCTATGTGTTAAGCATCATGAAAAGAGCTTTGTATGAATTTGATTTTCACAAATTTTGTATGCTATTTTTTTGTATATAATTACTACTCAGCCTTTTATAGTTGAGAAATGGACTAATGTTGTGTAATTAAGTGATTTTGATTTTCTAAACTCTTCAGTCTCGTAAGAATTAAAATATCTACTTATTAAGCTGGGCACAGGAGTCAAATCAGTAAATTTCTAAAATTCTTTGCAGAGGGATTTCATAAGTACATTTTTAGCAATGTGTCTATAATATTGTGATTGTAATGAATTAAATCTCCTTGAAAAAATAATTACATTTTTGTTTGTAGAGTTCAGATCTGTCAGGATCATCAACTCCATCATCCAGTCAAGAAACCTTGTCTTTAGCTACCAGTTCGTCCTCAGAAGGATTGAGGCAACGAACCCTTCCACAAGCACAAACCGACCCAGCACAGAGTCATCAGTTCCCATATGTAATGCAAGGGTGAGTGAAACTGATAGCTGTGGGCCTCTTAATAATCTGTGACTACAGACTTTCGTGGTAGTCCCCTTCAGTAATCAAAGTACATTTGAAATTTATTCATATACCTGATTATATGTTTTGAGAATTAGAGGGTTAGGTGGATCAGTGTTTTTTTAATTTTTTTGGCTGTCCCACACGGTTTGTGGGAATTTAGTTCACTGATCAGGGACTGAACCCCAGGTCCTCTGCAGTGAGAGCATGGAGTCCTAACCACCAGACTGCCAGGGAATTCCCAGGAGCAGTGCTTTTTTTTTTTTTTTTTTTTTTAAAGTGAATGGTGTTTTGTTTTGTTTTTTTAAATTTATTTATTTTATTTATTTTATTTTTGGCTGCGCTGGGTCTTTGTTGCTGCACGTGGGCTTTTCTCTAGTTTAGGCGAGCAGGGGCTACTCTTCGTTGCAGTGCACGGGCTTCTCATTGCAGTGGCTTCTCTTGTTGCAGAGCACGGGCCCTAGGCGTGCGGGCTCAGTAGTTGTGGCCCACGGGCTCTAGAGCGCGGGCTTAGTAGTTGTGGTGCACGGGCTTAGTTGTTCCGCGGCATGTGGGATCTTCCCGGACTCGGGCTTGAACCCGTGTCCCCTGCATTGGCAGGCAGATTCTTAACCACTGCGCCATCAGGGAAGCCCAGGAGCAGTGCTTTTGAAAGCTGGTTGTACATTAGAATTGTCTAGGGCAGTACTTTTCAGTCTTTAATGTTTGTGCTAATCACCTGGAGATCTTATTAAGATGCCGGTTCTGATTCAGTAGGTCTTATGGGGCCTGAGATTCTGTATTTCCAGCAAGCTCCTGTGATGCTGATGCTTCTGATGCTTAGAACATACTTTGAATAACAAGGATCTAGGTAACTAAAATTTTTGTTTTTACTCAGTCTCACTATAGGTCTATGCAAATTAGTCTTCTGGGGAGCAGATGGGTGAGTAAGGGTGTTCTTGGAAGAGTACAGGGCCCAGTAATATGTTTTTAAAAACTTCCACTGGTGTTTATGATCAGCCAGGCTTGGTAACAACTGAGGTAGAATAAAACTGTTATGTATTATGAAGATATGCTAACCATTGCATGTTATCCAGAGTCTTTCTTAGAGGAGTTGACTCAAGAAGCTTACTATGGCTACCTTACATTTAGCAATTACAGCAGGCCTCTTGGGTTAGGCAGTTCCAGGGGGGAATGCAGTCGACAGCCACAGCATATCTTTCAGACAGCTCAGAAAGGAGGATCTTGGAGAATACAGTTTAGACCTGGGTTATGTCTGAAACCAGAGTACTTTTGAAGTAAAGGAAACATGAATAATAGGTAGTGGTAGTTGTTTTGTGTTGCGTATCATGCTGTGGGACTGCAGTGTGTGACAGTGCTCCGGATCCATGATGGTGAGGCTGGAAATAAGGAAATGGCTAGGACCCCTCAGAATGGTAGTAAGTGATATAACCAAGGAGTAGCCACTGACTGTTATGCCAAACAGGATGTAATAACATACAGGTACTTTCTACTTAGAACTTTAAACTTAATTCAATTCTTAATGCAGAAAAACAAAGCGGAGTATATAGCAAAATATTTAAAAGACTCATTTGTCTCATATTCTTGAGTTTTTCTTCTAAAAATAAGTGTTTAGATGAGGCTGATTGTAGACTTTTATGAAGCATCCTATGAAACTATCAATATTTTTGTTTTCAGAAAATGATTATTACAAACCAAAATTTAGTTATTTATAAAAAACAGTATTGTCACGGTTTACATTATAGAATAATGGCTTAAAATACTTTCTGTCTTATGACAGTGATTCCTTTCCTGTCTTTTTTGCAGCGTAAGACAGTTCAGTTCCTCTCAATTTATA
Organism: Eubalaena glacialis; assembly: GCF_028564815.1. NCBI lineage: Eukaryota > Metazoa > Chordata > Mammalia > Artiodactyla > Balaenidae > Eubalaena > Eubalaena glacialis. The sequence continues at coordinate 86,252,749 of NC_083723.1, read as the reverse complement.
CAGAGTGATTTTACTTATATTTTACCAAATACGGTGGTAGTGATAGAAAGTGAGAAAATTATGGATATAATAAACCTGGAAAAATATGTAATGACATGTTAATAATAGTTATCTCTGCACAATAAGATTTTTAACTCTTTCTCATACTTACAGTGAATATATTTTGTAATAAACAAAGTGTGTAAAGTTGCACATCTTCAGAATAAGACCATGGTTATCTTGGGAAAAGATTAATAATTTCTTTAGGCTGTTGAGAAAATCAACAAACTTTGGAGACAAAGGCATTTAGCTCTTAGAAGTATATAAAAACAGATTAGAAAAACAGATTAGAAAAATCTGATTAGAAAGATTAGATTAGATTAAAACAGATTAGAAAAATCTGAAATAGTGTTTATTTTGCTAAAAATGAGTATTAAGATGATAAGCAATAAAATCCTTAAAGATCTGAGCTTCACTTAGGCAATCTATTACTAGATGAATAATGTTTTAAATCAGGAGGGCAGTATAGCTTAGTGGATGTACAGATTCAGGAGCCAGCCTGCCTTGGTTTGAATCCTGGCCCTAACCACTGACTAGCTTGGGCAAGTCTCTTCTCTACTTTGTTTCAGTTTGCTCATGATCTGGAGATAACAGTACTTACCATACAGGATTTCTGTGTGGATTAAGAGTTCACATATGTAAAGTGTTTACTGATGTGTTAGCAAATATTTATAAATTCATTCATATTTATAAATGAATGTTGTACATTCATTCAGCAAACAGATTTATAGTCATCTGTGAGTCTGATGCACTGAAACATTTGAATGAATGCCAGTGCTAGGTGCTGGAAAATGAATCTATATTTGGAAAGAGCACTTTTTGATTTACAAAACAATTTAAGGGAAATTTCAGTAAATAGGTTATTCAGTTCAACAATGAACGTGATTTAATTTCATCTTATAGTTGTAATTTTTTACTAATGAAGACTTTACATCTGTCTTTAAGTAAATTTTATTGAACATAGCCTTAGCCTTAAATGTACAAGAGCAGTAATTTAGTGACCTTGAAGAATTCACCAACAAAATATAATCTCTGCACACCTTTTTTAGACTTCAGTACAGCTTATGTTTAACTAGTCACATGTGTTTTCCACCATGTAGGTTAGTACTCTCAATCTTTAGTGAACTTGTTAAAATTGCTAAATTCTGATCCCTACTCCCTGAGTTTTTGAATCACTAGGTTTAGGGTAGTGCTTAGGAATCTGCCAACTTAACAGCATTCTGGGAACCTCACTTTTTAAGAAGCTCTAATGCAGGTGATTATTTGCCCATCAAGATCTTGAGGAAACATAAGAAGACCAAACAGTACATGTATATCACCACATTGGCTATCCATTTATAATGTCACGTTTATAAATCTTGACTGACTGTTTTGGACTCAGTGTGCTGTGCTGTCATATTTAACTCCAAAAACTGCTGACTGGTTTATAGAATACCCACTGTTTTGTACACTCAATTTTCCCCCCTGAAATAGTAACAACCTTGTTTTATAATTACTAAAACTGAAAACCTACTCATTGTACCCTTCTGTGTTATCTGATTTTTTAATAGTAAAAATTGCTTATAACCCACCACCCAGAAATAACTATTGCTAACATTTTTGTAGTTTCCTTCCAAATAATTTTCTAAGTATACTTTTTAAATAGAAATATCATACTATTTTATTTTATAAACCTTTAAAAAAAGCATAATGTAGCCTGGACATATTTCCAGATCAAATATAAATCTACAACATTTAAAGTCTGTATTAGCAATAAGTTTAGCCAAGGAGGTGAAAGAGCCATGCACTGAAAACTATAAGACAATGATGAAAGAAATTGAAGGCACAAATAAATGGAAAGATATTCCATGCTCATGGATTAGAAGAATTAGTGTTGTTAAAATGTCCATACTACTCAAAGCAATCTGTAGATTCAGTCAATCCTTATCAAAATTCCAAATGATATTTTTCACAGAAATAAAACAAACAATCCTAAAGTTTGTGTGGAACCACAAAAGACCTCAAATAGCCAAAGCAATCTTGAGAAAGAAGAGCAAAGCTAAAGGCATCACACTCCCTGATTTCACACTATACTACAAAGTAACAGTAATTAAAACAGTATGGTATTGGCATAAAAACAGACACATAGATCAATGGTACAGAATAGAGAACCCAGAAATAAACCCATACATATATAGTCAATTAATTTATGACAAAGGAGGCAATAATATATAATGAGGAAAAGACAGTCTCTTCAATAAATGGTGTTGGGAAAACTGAACAGCCACATGCAAAAGAATGAATCTAGACTACTATTTTATACCATACTTAAAAATTAACTCAAAATGGGAATTCCTTGGCAGTCCAGTGGTTAGGACTCCGTGCTTTCACTGCCGAGAGCACAGGTTCAACCCCTGGTCGGGGAACTAAGATCCTGCAAGCTGCAGGGCATGGCCAAAAAAAAAAAAAAAGTTACCTCAAAATGAATTTGACTTGAATGTAAGACTTGAGACCATAAAACTCCTAGAAGAAAATAAGCTCCTTGACACTGGACTTGGTGATGATTTTTTAGATTTGACAACAAAAGCAAAAATAAATGGGATTACATCAGACTAAAAAGCTTCTGCACAGCAAAGGAAATCATCAACAGAATGAAAAGGCAACCTACTGAATGGGAGAAAATATTTGCAAATCATATATCTGATAAGGGGTTAATATCCAAAATATATAAAGAACTCATACAATAGCAAAAACACAAACAATCCAATTAAAAAATAGGCAGAGGATCTGAATAGTCTTTTTCCCAAGAAGACATACAGATGGCCAGCAGGTACATGAAAAGATGCTCAACATCACTAATCATCAGGGCAATGCAAGTCAAAACCACAATGAGATACCACCTCACACCTGTCAGAATGGCTGTTATTAAAAAGACAACAAATAACAAGTTTTGGTCAGGATCGTGGAGAAAAGGGTACCCTTGTGCATGGTTGTTGGGAATGTAAATTGGTGCAGCCACTATGGAAGACATTATGGAGTTTCCTCAGGAAATTAAAAATAGAACTACCATATGATCCATCAATTTCACTTCAGAGTATTTATCTGAAGAAAATGAAAATACTTAATTTGAAGAGATATATGTACCCCCATGTTCACTGCAGCATTATTTACAATAGCCATGATAAGGAAGCAGCCTAAGTGTCCATAGGTAGATTAATGGCTAAAGAAATTATGGTACATATTTACACAATGGAATACTATTCAGCCATAACAAAGAAAAGTTATACCAGTTTACTTTTCCAATAACAGTTGTTAAAAGAGCCCGATTCGGGCTTCCCTGGTGGCGCAGTGGTTGGGAGTCTGCCTGCTAATGCAGGGGACACGGGTTCGAGCCCTGGTCTGGGAAGATCCCACATGCTGCAGAGCAACTGGGCCCGTGAGGCACAACTACTGAGCCTGCGCATCTGGAGCCTGTGCTCCGCAGCAAGAGAGGCCGCGATAGTGAGAGGCCTGCGCACCGCGATGAAGAGTGGCCCCCGCTTGCCGCAACTAGAGAAAGCCCTTGCACAGAAACGAGGACCCAACACAGCCAAAAATAAATAAATAAATTAATTAATTAAAAAAAAAAAAAAAAAAAAAGAGCCCGATTCACCATACCATTACAGATACGTACTTCCCAGTATGGTAAGTTGGGATGTCCTTGTTTTAATCTGAGACACGATAAAGAGACATTCTTTTTGTTTTGTGAAATGCTTATTTGTTGGCGTGTTGGTATTTTAAAAAGCTCATTTGTGACAGTTCTTTATCTAAAAGGATATTAATAATTAATGCTGATTGAGCACTTAGCTCAGGCTAAGCATTGTATTAAGCACTTATACATGCTTTATTTCATTGAACTTTTTACCACCTCTGTGGTCTAGGTACTATTCTGTCCCATTTTATGGATGAGGAGAAGGAGGATGAAAGGTTATGTAGCCTGCCTAAGTTCACAGAAGTGGTCAGTAGCAGGACTAAAGTTCAAATCCATATCTGACTTGAAAGTCTGTGTTAACTGTCTTGTTGAAGTGAATATTTTGTCTGTCATTTGTTTCAATATAATTTCCTAGCTTACCATTTGTATTTTGACTTCATTTATAATGGTGGTACTCTCCCCTCTGCTCTCCCGTTTAAAACTTTTCTCTAGTAAGATCTATTGGCCAGATTTTAAGTATTGGTGACTGAATAAACATATTTGTCTATATGAGGACCTTGTGGCTTTATTCAGGAAAAGTTTACTTTAAAATTTGCTGTAGCTGGGCAACGAAGACAGGAAAATGAATTATGTAGTTGCCCTCAATGGAAGTAGGTCAGATCGGCAAATAAACTGCCATTCACTGATGTGCTATCATGGTCTTGAAAAAGTTCTGCAGGAGCCTGGAGGAGGGAGTGACTGTCTCTGCTTGGAGGAAGGGGGAGGGCTTCATAGTTGGTAACATTTTGGCTGATTTTAAGGGAGGTTCAGCAGAGGAGAACAAAGCAGTGTGGAGAGTCTTGAAAAGGCATATTCTGGAAACGAAGTGGGGATTCCATGCAGGTTTTCTATGAAAGAATTTGTCCCTGATTGTTGAAGTTTCCAGTTCCTTTCATCTCCTCTCCTTTATAATTCTTAACTTTAAAAAGCATACTATTGAATGTTTATTGTAAGGAACCCTTACTTACCTAACATCCAGCTTCAGCAACTATTAATAGACTATGATTCTTCAACCATTCCCCCTTGCTCCTCCTTTTTTTCTTGGGCTGGAGTATTTCTAAAGTAAAATCTAGACATCATATCACTTCATCTGTAAATACTGTGTATCTGTAACAGACGTGACAGATATGGACTAAGAATCACAATACCATTAGAACACTCAACAAAATTAAAACATTTTTAATATCATTTAATATCCAATTCGTGATCCATTTTCCCTGATTGTCTCGAATGTCTTTTTATGGTTGTTTTGATTGGATCAGTATTGAAAGAGATTGACCTACTGCATTTGGTTGATGTTTCTTAAGGCTCTTCTAATCTAATCCCTATCCCTACCTTTTTTTAATTTATGCCTTTTCTGTTGTTCTATATAATTTCCCATAGTAGTCTAGATTCGGCTCACTACATCCTTGTGGCATCATTAATATTTTCCTTTGTTTACACAGATTGCCTGTAAACTGGTAGTTAGATCTAGAGCTTGATTAAATTCAGTTAAAGTTCAACTTATTTTTATTTATTTTTTTTACTTTAGCTTATGTGGAAAATGTGAATTTTATTAACTCACTTTTATAAAATATTTTAACAGATGATTAACAAATAATAATGTAACTAACAAATCTTAGAATCTTAACATCATAGAAGTTTGCTTCTTACTCATGTAGTAGTCTGATTCTAGTGTTTAATCCCATGTAGGTGATTTTTCGCCATCTGGTGATTCAAAGTCCCAGGGTTTTTTCACTTTTATGGCTTTTCAAGACTCATAAGGGAATTCCCTGGCAGTCTAGTGGTAGGACTTGGTTCTTTCACTGCCAGGGCCCGGGTTCTATCCCTGGCCGGGTAACTAAGCTCTCCCGCAAGCTGTGCTGCCAAAAATAAAAAATAAAAAAAATAAAAAAGGGAGGGATAGATTGGGAGTTTGGGATTGACATGTACACACTACTACATTGAAAATAGATAACCAAGAAGGATCTATTGTATAGCACAGGGAACTCGGCTCAATATTCTGTAATAACCTAAATGGGACAAGAATTTGAGAAAGAGTGGATACTTGTATGGGTATAACTGAATCACTTTGCTGTACACCTGTAACTAACACATCATTGTTAATCAACTATAATATAAAATTAAAATTAGAAAAAAGGCTCATAAAATCTTGGAGTTCATCTGTTCATCTGTATGTACTTGGCAAATGGAGAAAGGAGCATAGGGAAGCACACCTACTTTGTAAATACCTTGGCCTAGAAGTGATATATTCCACTGTCACTCACTACATGAGCAAGAACTAGCCACATAGCTCAATGAATTGCCAGAGGACCTAGGAAATGTAGTCCCTAGCTGGGGAGCCACACTTCCCAGCAGATACTCAAGGGAAAACTATAGGAGGAAAGCACAGATTTTGGTGAACACATCATTATATTTCCCTCCCTAGCAATGATAATAACAATATTTTATTAATATTTGCTTACTTTGTACCAGACATTGATGTGCTTAATGTATATATATAACTTAACAACCCTATGGGATAGGAAATGTTCTCATACCTATATAAGGAAACAGGCACAGAGGATGCTCCAGAATATATTTTACAAATGATTTTCTTATGACAGAAGCTGAATCTTACTGTGATTTTTAATAAGAAACAGTAAATTGTATTTAAATACAATACTAAAATGGAATGTGCATATAAATATAGATCAAAGAATAAAAATTTCATTGAAAAAATTGAAAAACATTGAATGTATCATGAAGCAACACCTCATGCTTCTTTTACAGCCAGTCCCATTTAAAAAACTTTCATACATGAAATTATTTCATGATTAGTAGATGTTTTCAAATGCTGTTTTTAACTGATAAATACTAGAAATTTGATTGCTATATCATATATTTCTATCATGTAAACAGAAAATTACCAAAGATAAGGAAAAGTCAGTTTTCTCTATATGCTAGTACTTCTGATTTGGATAATTTTAACCTAAAGACTTTGTTAGAGCAAACCAGGAAAAGATCTGTTATCTACTTGATGACTAAGTGGTCTGCTTTAGGCCATTAAAAAACATTATTTTGGAATAACTGAAAATTTGCAAAAATTCTTAAGTTACTTTTTATAACAGACTAGTTAGAGGACACTTAAGAGAACGCACACATATTAAAAACATGAGAACATTATTTTTCATTTCCGTTTCCACATACTGTCTTCTTTGAACAGCCTATCTGATTAAGCTCCCACAGGTTGTGTTCTCTGTTTAATGTGGCCAAAGGCAAACCTGATTCCACACACTATAAAATTATAAGCATTGTAAATAGTAATGTTTAATTATTTGGCTGATAAGATCAGTTATAGAATGAAAGATGACAGTGTGTGGAAATGGGAAAGAGAAATACTGATTTCATGTTTTTAATATGTGTACATTCTCTTAAGTGTCCTCCCTCCCTCCCTCCCTTCCGCTTATTTTTTTTTCAAAGGAATTTTTTGTAGGTAGTGCTGTGTCCTTGCCTCGCTTCAGGAGGCACCTAAAGTTTGGCTGTCTTATTACCTCTAGTCATGTTAAAGTGGAACAGTGGGGACAGGTGTTGCCAGCCTGATCCTCCATCATACAGTTCTTTGTCAGCCTTTTAGTAGTCACTGATAATCACTGACTAGATCCATTATTTCATTAATTGTTACAAAATGGTAATTTCCTAATCCTATCGTTTCTCTTCTGTTTATTAGCTATGCTTCTTGTATAACACACTTTCTCTCATCATTTTGTTATCCTAAAATACAATCCATTCAAGAAAGGTCTGATAAATGCTGGGTTCTTTATCAGTTTTCAGAGTAGTAGTTGTTTCCCTAGTAACCATGAAAGGTGATGAATGAGGTTTTTTTGTTTTTGTTTTTTTAGAGTGTCAATGTGAACTTAAGGCTTTTATTTTTTTAAGAATTTTTTTTGATGTGGACCATTTTTAAAGTCTTTATTGAATTTGTTACAATATTGCTTCTTTTCTATGCCATGGCCCTTTGGCCCTGAGGCATGCAGGATCCTAGCTCCCTGACCAGGGATCGAACCCACATCCCCCCACATTGGAAGGGGGAGTCTTAACCACTGGACCGCCAGGGAAGTCCCTGAACTTAAGGCTTTTAATATGTTTGTGTTTGGTCTACAGACTATCTACTGAAAGAAGGTAGTCATTCATCTTGATACTCTTTGATACTCTTGATTCATCTTTGGCCTGTGGGAGCCAAATTTTCTACAGTGTCCTTTTGCATTATTTTAGTAATTTTGGATAGTGTCCTAGATTCATGCTTGACTAGACTTCCCAGGCTCATCTTGATCCCATTCCCAGGGAATCCTGATGAGAAATAGTATTCATAGATTAAAATTTTTATGGTTCTTTTTTTTTTTTGAGCGTGATTTTCATCTTTATTGTTATGCATCACTTTACTTCAAAAAACAAACAAATCTGTTTATCACTTTACCATAGGAAACAGGGACTGAGTTGATAAAGAAGGTATACTTAGGTAGGAAAAACAAATAACTATGGTTTAGAAGTTGCCACTCTATCCTGACAACAAATAAAAAGCTGAACAAACTGAAAAACCAGTAACTCTTCTTAGGTCTGTCAGAGAACTGAGGTCATAGGGCGGACTGCTGCCCCTCAAATTGGAGAGACAGACAGACATATACAGAGAATCACAACTTAATGAAGCAGAAATCCATGAGGAGAAACCTCCATGGGAACCAGTGCTGGGGTAGGAAAACCTGAATTGTAATTGATGAATTACAGTTACAGTAAACTGAGCTGGAGGGTCAATATGGACGACTCTGGGGTTAAAAACTCCAGAGGGACCCAGTCATATGAGGGCCTCCACACGTTTGTGAGTTTTGCTTCTAGGAGCTTGACCAGGTCCTCACAGTAAATACCAGAGAGGAATTCCTTCGTGTTTCTAGCAAGCAGAGGAGAAAAGAAAATGATTTTGAAATAATGCCAGACCATTCTGTTCTTCTTAACAAGGTCTGCCCTCAGGAGAAACGATTTTACCAGAACATCCCATGCTAGGGTTTATCAGAGCCTAACCTACTTGGTGCTTCTCAGTATTCCTTCCCCTTAGGTGGGACAGGATGGGCGGAGGGGACTGGAGTTGAGTGTTTCCCTTCCCCCAAGTATGGTTCTTTTTTGTCTTTAGAATTTATCCTATTACAGTTAAAATACTATGTTTTGAAGTCAGTAGAATAAATCTTCTCTGTGTGGTATGCTGCAGACTTGATACACGAGTTCATTTGTTTCAGTTTCTTTGAATTTTTTTTATGTCTTGTTATTTTTTCTTTTTGATTTAGCTTTTTTCTTAATTGCATAAAACATTTCTATGGTTCCAGTCTCAAATCTATAAAACAAGATACATTAAGAGCCCTTTCATTTTATTCCCTTTTCCTGTTCTCTCTCTCCCCATAATACGTAACTACTTTTATGACTTTTTGGTTTTGGTTTATCCTTCCACTGTTTCATAGTAAAAATTTAAGAAAGTGTGTATACACACACGTATACACAATGTATATACACACATATAAATATATCCTTTTCATTCTAACATGAAAGATAGCATATTATACATATTCTGCACCTTGCTTTTTAACAAAATATCACATAACAATATACAGGAGGTCATTCTGTGGGCAGGATATGGAGACTTTCATTCCTTTTTACATCTGCATACCAATTCACTGACTGCATAAATTGTGAAATCCACTCTCCTATTGATGAATATTTGAGTTATTTTCCGTCTTTACTGTTACAAATAGTGTTGTAATGAATAGCTTTGTGCGTATATCATTTCAGGTTTTTGCCATTTATATTTAGGATAGACTCCTAGAAGTAGAAGTAGGTCAAAGTAGATAGATCAGAGAATAAATGCCTTCATAGGACTGGAATTAAAAACAGGTGATTTCAGGCTTCCCTGGTGGCACAGTGGTTGAGAGTCTGCCTGCCAATGCAGGGGACATGGGTTCGGGCCCTGGTCTGGGAGGATCCCACATGCCGCGGAGCAACTAGGCCCGTGAGCCACAACTACTGAGCCTGCGCGTCTGGAGCCTGTGCTCCGCAACAAGAGAGGCTGCGATAGCGAGAGGCCTGCGCACCGTGATGAAGAGTGGCCCCCGCTCGCTGCAACTGGAGAAAGCCCTTGCACAGAAATGAAGACCCAACACAGCCATAAATAAATAAATTAATTTAAAAAGGAAACAAAAAAAACCAGGTGATTTCAGCATGCTGATAAGTGCTATGATAAGGTTCTCTCTTTTTAATCATGAGCTACTGTCCTTGTTTTCCGTTTCTCTCTGTTATTAGGGGAAAGGAGGCTGGGAGTGGGAGTAGGTTGAGTGTGTGGTTCCTAAGAGGGATGAGTACGTACAAAGGCTTAAAAGGGCAGACATGTGAAAATTTTTTCCATATTTCATATTTCTTCAAGCTAATTCTCAAGAGCAGAATTACTTGGGCAGTTGAGTATAAGTGAACATTTTTAAAGGTATTTAATTTTATGAAATTGTTTTTTAAAGCCTTATTCCAATTTATCCTCCTGGCGATGAAAGAGTTGGGTTTCACTTGTACCCCTTGCCAACACTGGGCATTGGCAGATAAAAAATCCCTATCTTTATTTTATTTGCATTTATTTGGTGTCCTAATTATTTCCATTTCTATGAGTTCTTTATTTAGAAAAGATATTAACTAATATTTATTGCAAACGTTTTTTTCTAAGCTCAGTATCTTTAAATTTTTTGTCAAATACGTTATCTTTTTTGTGCTTTCTTCTATTGCTTATAAGTTAGGAAAGTCTTCCTCCTTCCATAGTTTTGGTAAATAGTCAATTCTAATTGCATCTAGATTTTCTGTGGTTTAACTCAATACTTTATTTTAGTCTACTTGAAACTCATTTGAAACTACTTGAAACTCATTTGAATATGGAATAAGGTGAACCTTTAAACTCCCTTCCCCCAACCACCAATTTGGTCATCACTTTAACCAGCTCCAAATAATAATTCTCTATTGTGTTATTTAATGATGCATCCTCTAGAATATATTAAATTCTTATGTAATATGTTTCACTACTCTATTATTATGTGCTTTAACAGTAACTTTATGATTTCATATCAAATAAACTCTTTTTTCTTGTTTTCTGTAGAGTACCAAATATATAACATCTTGTCTGAAGGATAATTAACACAATGGAAAGTTGTAGTATATCAACCTGGGCCTGGAATGTACCTTAGCAATTATACAGTCCAGTAGTTTTTAACTTATTGGTGAGAAAGGGAAGAAGCATCTAGGGGAATTTATTTATTTTCTTGACAACATAGTTTCAATAATCACATTTATGTTTTTGGCTGCAGGAAGGTGAGGTGGGAAGCTATAGTAATTTTTTCTAAGTGATTGTTAGTGGCCTTTTCTTCCCTTGACCTTTAAAAACAGTGACAAAGTCTAGCCTTCACATTTAACAGTTGAAGTAATGGATTTGTGTGAGGTTATATTTCCTCTTAGTGGTAGAGATTGGTTGAGTTCTACTTTTAGGGGGATGAGTTTTTTCTTAGTTGGAAATACTAAGAAAATTTAAATATATACCTAGATACAGACTCATATTGTGGCTAATACTTGATTTAGATAGTTTTCATTTTGCTCAGATGCATCAGTTCACTGGGGAAATGCTAACAGCACTTATACAAATGCCAAAACATTTATATAAATGTTTTATAATACGCCTCTGCTCCAGTGGTATGGCTTTCTCTCCAGATTTGATCACTAATTGATATCTTTTTAAATGTATAGGTGGGGTAAGGTTCTTTTCCTCTTCTTATACAGGACTTGTTTATCAAGAGCTGGGAGGAACTCTCATGGAGGATTCTCTGCTTTTCCTTCTTCATTCAGTATGTGGGAAAGCTTGGGAAGTAGTGGGGAGGGCTGCATTCAGGAGGCAGGAGGATCTTCTGATGATGGGAGCCACTGTATGGCTCCTATTATTCCTCCAAGGATGAGGAAATTTCAGGTTACATGCAGGAGAGCTGATGCCTTAATCTAGCACCAAGTTGCCTTCAGTACCGTTTGTTGATAAGTTTTAGCCTCCCAAGCTCTTCTAAATTAGGTTTCTATAATCAATTTTTACTAATTGTATGTTAACAGTCTTTAGAGTATAAAATTAAAGTTCATGAATTTGTTAATTATTCTTGTCTCACTCTGGATAGATCAAACTAATATTAGCTAAGATAAAATTCAAGTAATATGAAGAAAAGGAGAGTTACAAAATTCACAAATTCTGCATTTACTTATATGTTTATCCCTGTAGTTGTCTTGAGGTATGCGAATTTCTGCAAACCTCACATTACACACTTTGAAGTCATGTTCAGAGTTAGTGGTAGGGGAGAGTAAAAATAAAAATAGCTAACATTTACTGAGTACAGACTAGCAACCCTGTGAGGAAGATTCTATTATTAGCCCCATTTTAGAGATGAGGAAACTGAGGCATAGAAAAGTTAAATGTGACCACCCACAAATTTTACTGAATTAATAGAATTTTAATCTACTTTAGGAATGCATGTATAAATATGTTCTGCTAATCTTGGTTATTTAACTAAAAAATATTTTACAGATTTTAATAATGTTCATTTTTTATTTTACAGTTGATAGGTGCTATGTCTTAAATAATATTTTATTACTAATGTAAAATATCCTTTTGCTAATTCCCCCAAGTTTAGGGTTTTGGTTCTCAAGAAGAATGTACTAAAAATGTAATGAAAGTATTTTTTGACTTCTGTGCTGAAATGAGAAGATAGCAGATGTTTAATCTGGCCACACATTTGCTTTATTTTTCCATTAAAATTGGGCTGTGATGTTACTTGTTCTGTATACTTGGGGTCAGGGTCATCTTGCATAAGCTATAATGTCTTACTTGAGGAATGCTGAAAATAAGTATTTTTCATTAAGATTTAATAAGTTTTGTCAATGGATTACTTGTAGTTCAGAAATAAAAATGTAGAGAAATGCTTTCAACTTCTTCTGGAGCATTAAAAGGCATTTCTTTATTACTCTATTTCAGAAATGTAGACAACCAGCTTCCTGGGCAGGCTGTTGCGGCTGGATTCCCAGTGTATCCCGCTTTCAGCCCACTGCAGATGCTATGGTGGCAACAGATGTATGCGCATCAGTATTATATGCAATAGTAAGTTAATTTGAGTTTGTTTTTTTACTCATTGTGTTATTTGCTTTATTTTCTTTTTGATTCTAAGTAAGTTGATTTGGGATTTCATTTACTGATGTGTTTCATTGGTTTTTAAAAATTATTTTAAAGTATTTGGCTAAAGGAAAAAGGGTTCACATCCTGTTCACATCAACTAAACCTATTCTCTGCTTCTCTCTCTCTCTCCTAATTATATTTAGCAGTATTCAGGTGCTTTCTTTAATAGAACATTCTATCTATTTAAGAGGAGAAAACTTAGGAAAGTTTCACTGGAAGGCAGCAAATCTACGTGAAGGTAGGATGTCGAATAAAAAAGGGAATAGAAAGAATCATATGTCAGGGAGGCTCATATTGATGTAGGCTCAGTTGTGGCTAATATGCTTTCTGGACTGTTGGTATTTTAGTAAGTCTTGCTTCTGATCAGCATGGAACAATCTTAGTACCAAATACAGTTTATCAGTTTTCTTTTTTCTGGACTTCCTGTGTGTTCATTTAAAAATTCTAGCTTCTCTTTAATGTTTTCCTGTCCTTGTTTCTGTGATTCTGTCATCCTCTTCATTCTTTTTCTCTTTCTGATCACTCATTTTGTGTCCTTTGTTTTTTCCCTTTTTCTAAATGGTAACATTTCTTGTTCAGTTAGGTATTTGTATACCTACCATGTGCCTTGTGATACTCAGTCTGGTAGGGAAGATAGGATTCAGTCCTGGGCCAGTCATCTTGGATTTCCTTTTTCCGTGGCCTTAGTTGTTAGCTCTCTGTGATGACTCCCGTTCTTCATCTCCTGTGCCTCCTCTTGTGTCTCCACTTAATTGTTGGAGATTTCCATAGAGAAATTTGCCTTTCCCTTAAATGCAGTATGTCTGAAATTTAACTGCACCATCCTCTTAAGTGCATTCTTCTTCTTGACTTCCTTGTCAGTGATACTGTCTCTTCTTAATCATCCTCCAAGCTCTTAACCTTAGTCAGCTTTGATTCTGGCTTCTGTTATCCCTGAATCCAACAACTTACCACGATGAGTTAGTATGTTGTTTCTAGTTTCTGTCCTTCCCTATATCTTACTTCCAATATTTTGTGCAGATCTTTCCTAATATTAGACCCACTTTACTGCAATCACTCTTTCTCCTTTTAGGCTCTTTACTGTATTTCACTGTACTACTGCCAGGTTAATTTGCGTAACACATAATTGAGTCTGTCATTCTCCATCCCCTAAAACATCTGATGGCTCTCTTGCCTACAGTGTGAAGTCTGTATCCTTATCCTTCCTCTAGACCTTACCCCATGAAGCTAACCTGCTTTATTAACTTCATATCCTAATGCTCTCCTGTATAACCCCTTGGCTCCAGGAAGGCTCTTTATACCTTACCTGTCGCCATAGTAATGGTTATCATTTGAGTGACTGCTTTGTCCTTAGTACTCCACTAGATGCTTTACACCCCTTGTCTTGTTTATAACCTCAAAAGAACTGTGTAAGATAAGTGGGGCTTATCATAGTTTGATACTGAAGCATATAATCTTATGTACATCATTTAACTTCTGAGCCTCAAGTTTTCACATTTAATGAAATAACTCACCTATGAATCAGAATGTCCATGAGATAGGAAGTGTTTTGGAAATGAAAGAACCCTCTACATATACAATGTATTAGATAACTGGCTTAAATAGGCTTTTGTAGCCTGGAAAACTTCTATTTTATTTTATTTTGCTATCTTGATTTTAAAACTTTATTGTAGAAAAATTTCAACATATAAAAAGATAGAAGAGTGAAATGAATCCCTGTGTTCTCATCACCCAGCTTTTCAACATTTATCAATTCATGACAGTCTGGTTCTACAACTTTCCCCCTTTGCTAAATAATTTAAAGCAAATTTCAGATATATTATCATTTTACCGGGAGTCTTTTACAGGAACATTTATTCTGACTTTTAAGCAATCAAATTATAAGCAAACTTCAGGACCACAGTTCTTCATAACTTGACAAGGACCTACACCAGTGTTCTCCAGATGGAGTTCCCAAAAGTCAGGATTGGGGTTGAGGGACTGTTACCTGGGATCTTGTTAATATTTTAAAATACTAATACAAATCATTTATCACTGAGAGTGGACACACAGGGTAATGATTAATGTACTTTTTTAGACACATCTTTCAAAACACGGGTCTAAGGAACAGGTGGTGGGTGTGGGGGTCATTTATCCTCTGTAGAAGAGCAAAAGAGGCCATTAGTGAAAAGTTTTGGAAAAAGATCTGGTCATTACCTTACAATTTAGTGAAAGAGAGAAACAGTAGTGATCACATGGCTGTTCTGATCTCTTCCACCTCTCTCTGCTAACCTAGACTACCAGGCTGGGAGATCATCCTTCCCTGAGCTACTCCTGCCGTCCATGTTGGCTCCACTTTTCCACTGGGAATTATGCTTACCTAGGAAATGAGGTGTGGGAGTTGTGATATTCCATATTAGGTTTATGACAAATACATATGACTTCCCAGGAAGTTTTGAAAAATATAGTATATAAATATTTTTTTCTTTTTAATATTTATTTTGGTGAATATTTCAGTCAAGCTGCAGTTTCAGCTCAGGCCACATCAAATGCCAACCCAGCCCAGCCTGCTGCTTCACAGCCTCTAAATCTGGCACACGTTCCCGGAGAAGAACCCCCGCCAGCTCCAAACCTAGTGGCCCAAGAAAATCGACCCATGAATGAGAATGTTCAAATGAATGCACAGGGAGGTCCAGTGCTGAACGAAGAAGACTTCAATCGAGACTGGCTAGACTGGATGTACACGTTCTCACGAGCTGCAATTCTCCTTAGCATTGTGTACTTCTATTCTTCTTTTAGTCGGTTTATCATGGTAATGGGAGCCATGCTACTGGTTTATTTGTGAGTGATGTTCATTCACTTTTTGTGGTTTCTTTTAATTACTTTCTAAAACTGTTCAGCACGGAATCTGGCATGTGGTAGTCTGTTGTGAATGTTGAGTGAAGGAATATGAATGTTGGCCTTCAGATATCTGGCATCAAAAGCAAAGCAGGTTATGTTACGTGAGAACGTTTATCAGAATTGTCTAGAAGCAGATTTTTTCCTTTACTGTCTTTTATAAAAACTGTTAGTTCAGTTAGACATGCTCTATCAATTATTTAGAATTTGAGGTGTGTTTGATGCAGTCTTGCAGAGGATGTGCTTTTTAATTAATTATAGTTATCAATAGTAAGTCCTATAGGTATAGGTCAGATTTTTTTTCATAAGCAGACTAACTGTCCCTTGCCCCCCCTTTTTCCCAAGAGGCAAACAAATATCTAGTTGAATTTCATTTTGAAAAATATCAAAAAATGATTTTATGACTCCTGATATGTCTTAATATCTAGCATAGAGTCAGTTAAGCTCATGATAGACTTTAGACTTAAATTGATTCCTGTTTTCCTGTCATTGCTTTGAGAGGTGTAGTTCTTGGCCTGAAGTAGGAGATTTGGTCTTTTCATTTATCATAGTTCTAATCATTTTTCTCTTGTAGGACACTAATGTTTGATAGTGTTACAAATAAAAACAGTTGTGACTTATTTTCTTTTCTCTTTATTTTACTGAGCAGACACCAAGCTGGATGGTTTCCTTTTAGGCAAGAAGGAGGTCAGCAACAGGCTCCCAACAATAATGCCGAAGTCAACAATGATGCGCAGAATGCAAACAATCTAGAACTTGAAGAAATGGTATGCTAATGAGGTTTTCGTATACTTTAAATATAGATGTTTCTTCAGCACTGTATGAGACCAACATAATAAAAAACTCTTGGGGTATTCCATAGTATTGAAGAAAAGTTAACATGTAAATGTGTGGTTTCATCTAGGAGAACTTATAATACTGTCAGTCATATATTAGAATTAAGTGGAAAGAACTAATATCATTCTTCCCAAAAATAGTCTAAAAAGAAAATTATGCACACAGTGAGAATTTATTATATTAAATTGGCAGTTATCCCTTTGAACTTGAATGAGGAATTTATCAATTTTGGATTTAATGAAGATTTCTAACGACCATGAAGTTCCACTTCCTTATTACATGCTCATATTCCTTCTTTGGGAAGAATTTAACTCTCTCCTTTTCTGTCATGAGTTAATGGTAGCTGTTCAGATCACTTAGGAATATGTTTCTTCTTTTGTTTGAAAGGAGCGTCTTATGGATGATGGGCTTGAAGATGAGAGTGGAGAAGATGCAGGTGAAGATGCCAGTGCAATTCAAAGGCCTGGATTAATGGCATCAGCTTGGTCTTTTATCACCACCTTCTTTACTTCACTAATACCAGAGGGGCCTCCCCAGGTTGCCAATTAGACCTGAAAAACTGTGCCAGTTGCAAAGGAGGGTCTGAATTTAGGAAAGTGTTTTAAATAACAGTGCAATTTCAAAAAAATTTATTACTTTCTTTTCATCATCATGTATAGAGGTGTTTTTTTTTTCTTTAAGCTTCTCATGCATATGAATATTTTAAGCATAAATGGACTACTAAATGTGATTTTTTTTTTTTAAGATCTTAACATAGCGTAATAATATTGGTCTTCCAGGTTTTATTAATTTCAATTATGTATATTATACCAAGACAGACCTGTTTGTGTGTCTTCTTTAAAGAGCTGCTTCACATATAAATGTCTAGCTAATATCTCAGCCCTTCAATGTATAATTTGAATACATATATCTATTTTCTGTGAATTATCCTGAAAGTTTTAAACAGAATGACCTCATAGTTTTTAACAAAGAATATTATTTACCTAAAATGTGCTAGTAGCATCTTGCCCAGCCATAAAGCAATAAACTTCTCAATAATCTTAATTTTGACATTTGAATAAATGGAAACTTTCTATTTTAAGGGCATATCCCATCGATTGGAATTAGTACCTTAAAAAAAAAAGGCAGCTCTTCAATGGAATTAATAGTGATATAAAATGTTTGATATAGGCAGTACTTTTATAAAATAAGATTCTGGAAATTGCTCCCTGTAATTTTTTAAAATAAAAGGTCAATTATGGTAAACTGTCTTATGGGATATTTATTCAAACTCTTCCATAATGTACCTATTACATGCAAAATCTATGTAAATTTCAGTAGTTTTGGGGTTGCTAAAGTCTTCAGGGTCATTTTCACCTCTTTCCATTCCAGATGGATATCTTCTAGTTCTCAGGTAGTCTGAAACCTCATTAGTTTATTTAAAAATCCCTGTGAAAGTCAATTCAATATTTCTTAAGAAATGAGTAAGTCTCTTATAGGGTAGCTAATTAAAATTGAATAAGTGAGGATAGGAGAGCTTACTATGGAAGAAATTTTATCTCACATGATATGTATTATAAAGTAATATATGGTACTGGTACAGTAATATATGATTAGATAATAGAACAAAATATAAAATTAAGAAGAATCCATGAATTATTCTCTAAGTTTTTTACTTCCAGTGTTAAAGGTGACATTTCAAGGGTAACTGGTTAACCCTTTGAAAAGTAAAATTAGGTTTCTGTTTATAGATGTCAGTCAAAACATCATGATTGAATACGAGCAGTTCAACCATGAAATTACTAATAAAAAATATAGATGAATACTTATTAATATTGGGAGGAGAAAAATACCTTTATGACAGAATCCCTAAAAGAAAAGGTTGCTTATGTATATAATGTTTTGACATATTAAAAGGCAAATAGTTAGTTAGGAAAAAAATATTAAAAAGGTAATAAGCAAGTCTTAAATTTAGCTTAAAAAAAAGACAAAATCCCAGTAGGAAATGGGCAAGGGCAATCTCTTCGTCAGCTTGGGCTGCTATGCTAAATTACTGCAGGCTGGGGGCTTAAACAACAAGCATTTATTTTCCACAGTTCTGGAGGCTGAGAAGTCCGAGACCAAGGTGCTGGCAGATTCAGTATCTGGTGAAGGCCTTCTTCCTGGCTTGTAGGTGGCTGTCTTCATGTGTCCTCCATGGCAGAGAGTCGAAGCAAGCTCTCTGCTGTCTCTTTTTACAAGGGCTCCAGCTCTGTTCACGAGGGGTCTGCCCTTATGCCCTAATTATCTCCCAAAGCTTCACCTCCTAATTGGCAGTTAAGATTTCAACATATGAATTTTGGGGGGACACAAGCATTAAGTCCATAACAGATACAAACATGGGCAATAAACGTGAAAAAAAATGTAATGTGGACAAGTTAAAACTAACAAATTGGTAAGATAATAATACTCAGTGTTGGTAAAGGTACAGAGGAATGTAAAATACTATATAGCCTTTCCAGCAAGTATCAGATTTTCAAAATGTGCACAGAATTGCTGTGTTATCCTGTTGGTCGTAGAATAAAATCAGACTCCTAAAAATGGCTTTACTACATCCTGAAAGGTTGAGTCCTTGCAACCTCTCAATCTGTGTTTCTCCTTAATACCTCTGTTCTACCCAGGCTGGCTTTCCAATTCCGGCACTCTCCTTCGAGCCCCAGGACATTTAAAATGACAGTTCTTTTTGTTTGGAACACAGTCCCGTCCTTTGCCTTGTTACCACTTACTAATCATCAGCTCTCAGCTAATGGCCTTTGCACTTAGCACCGTTGGTAGTTTACATTTATTTCCTTATTTGTCCTACAAAACATGAGAGCTATAAGGTTGGGGAGTGAATTTATGCTCATTAGTGTATCCCCCATACCAGAAGAGTGCCCAGTAGTTAGTTCAGTACTGCATGAGTGATTGAAAATGTGCACACCCTTTGAATCAGAAAAGGTTTGGAAGGGTATCATGCATGTGTGATTTAGCTTTTAAGATTTTCTTTTTTTTTTTAATAAATTTATTTTTATTTATTTATTTTTGGCTGCGTTGGGTCTTTGTCGCTGTGCACAGGCTTTCTCTAGTTGTGGCAAGCAGGGGCTGCTCTTTGTTGCGGTGCGCGGTCTTCTCATTGCAGTGGCTTCTCTTGTTGTGGAGCACAGGCTCTAGGAGCACAGGCTTCAGTAGTTGTGGCTCGCGGGCCCTAGAGCGCAGGCTCAGTAGTTGTGGTATGCTGACTTAGTTGCTCCATGGCATGTGGGGTCTTCCCGAACCAGGGCTTGAACCCATGTCCCCTGCATTGGCAGGCAGATTCTTAACCACTGCACCACCAGGGAAACCCACCTTTTAAGATTTTCATTGCATTGTTTATAACAGGAAAAAATTAGGACTGACAGATGTTCAACAGGGTGAGCTATGGTATATTTGTACACTGTTTGGGTCCATAGTTAGGGATGGCTTGTTTCAGGGCTGATGCAATCATTGCATCCAGAGGGAGGGTCTGGATTTTAACCTGGGAACTAAATAAATAAACTGTCAAAGCTGGAAGAAGTGTTCCATAGGTCACATGCTAAAATAGAGCAGGCGAGTAGAGTAAGAATGCAAAGATAATTATGAGATTGATCAGTCTCCTTTCTTCTGTTGGGAGTTGGACAGGGGAGAATTGGAGCCATAGAGTTCATAGAGGGGAGCATTATTGTGGGGGACATCCATCTGAAGGAAATGAGCAGGTCTCTGCATCCTAATTGTAGGTTGGAGCCTAAGGAAAACGATGCTGGTCATAGACTCCCCCTCTGAAGGGCTGTGGCTAAAGGTTCTAAGAACAGTGGAATGTGTTACTCAATTTTAATTATTTTCCCTACATTGTTAATTCCCTCATGTTAGTCTTACTTTCAGTAAGTCTTTGTCAGAAACTACAGCCCAGTGTCAGCTGTGTTTAGATGTTAAGGGAGGAGCTGTGTCCATGCTGGGGCCAGATGGTGCCTAGAGGGCAGTGGTAGCTTGGAGATGGTTTCCAGATGGCAAAAGAGCAGCACAGAAGCCCAGACACTGGTCTCTAGGCTAAATGGTGACTAGCAACAACCAGGATGGGATATAAATACTTCCCAGGACTTTTCCCATTTCTTACACATCACAATAAAGACTAGACTTTCTACAGTCAAGCAGTATGGATGAGAGGGTTGGATTTTGTTAGCTGGGTAAAAGGAAAGAATGATCTGAGGGCTGAAGAATTGGAGATATTTTCACTATAGTTTGATGCTACCACCCATCATTATTCTAACTAGTTTCTCTGGCTCTGGCTCCATCATCACTGTTGAAATTTGCTTTTCAAATTAAGGGAGAAGAGGCCACATTTGGAGTTTTATTAGTTTTGGAGCCCCATGGCAGTTTTTACTTCACTGAGAAAAGACTGAGGTGTGCTGATTTGTATGTCAGCTTTCTGTAAGTCTGGTGTAAATCAGACCTTAAGGCCTGTTGTATCTGGAATTGTGTTGATGGATCTGCAAAACTCCACCAGGCTCTGGAATGTGGTATTCCCAACTACCAATCTTTCCTGGGAGCCCCAATGTGGTTGGCTGACTCACCTCCCCACGTGGCATCACACGCTCTCACTGCAACCTGGGAAACTGGCTGCATGGTGGGTACAAAGCATGTTTATTATATTTTATATCTTACACATAAACAATATTTTGGATGTTTCAGTATTTAAACATTTGAATTTAAAAAATTGTGGGGACTTCCCTGGTGGTGCAGTGGTTAAGAATCCACCTGCCAATGCAGGGAACACGGGTTTGAGCCCTGGTCCGGGAAGATCCCACATGCCGTGGAGCAGCTAAGCCCATGTGCCACAACTACTGAAGCCTGCGCACCTAGAGCGTGTGCTCCGCAACAACAGAATCCACCGCAATGAGAAGCCCACGCACCGCAAATAAAGCCCGTGCGAAGCAATGAAGACCCAACACAGCCATAAATAAATAAATAAATTTATTAAAAAAAGAACTGTGGTAAGAATGTTTAAAATGAGGTCCACTCTCAACAGATTTTTAAAGTGTATAATAACAGTAGCATTTAAAAACATTTAAATATTTAAAAACGAGGAATAAATGGTGATGCTTCTTAAACATAAGTGTTGTGGAGCAATGCAAGCCTTTTTTATTAAAACACCATGGAATCTTTTAAATAAAGGTTTTTCTTACAAAGAGAGCCCAGAATAATTAGGGTTTCTGGAGCTTCTCTACTGTCCAGGAGTCTTAGTAAGTAGATAGAAAGCTTTTCCCAGCACAATGAGGTCTCAGCCCTAATAGGGGGAGGGCAGCAAAAGATCTGACTCCTTCCAGAGCAAATCTTGGTGGTTACTGTCTCGCATCACACTTGGGGGATAAGCCTTGGAGGCCCCAGTCTAGGGTGTCAGTTTCATGAGTCTTCTTGCCAAAGCTTACTTCCTTGATCCTGCTGCTAAATTCTAACTCTCTTACTCCCGTTGATCTACTTTCCAAAATGAACATACTGACGCCTGCATAAACTATTTCATGTGGTACAGTAAGCCATTCCACTCAGGTATTCCAAAGCCATAGGAAAGTTGGAAAAATTAAGATCTGTATAGGGTCTTTACCAGTTACCACTCCTCACAGAGGGTGCATAGGAGAGAGGCTGCCATTATGTGTTAATTTATATAATTAACAATAAAAACCATTATAATGCTTTAAAAATTGTTATTACTAACATATGAACATTTGTTATATTCCTGGCTCTGTGCTGAATACTATACCTGCATTTTAAAAAAATCCTTAAAACAATTCAAGGTAGGTGCTACTGTTACTTCCATTTTCCAGATGAGGAAACTAAGACTCAAAGAGGTTAAATAGCTCACTTAAAGTCCTATAGGTAGTAAGTGACAGAATAAAGTCTATTTTACTTCAGAACTTGAATTCCTTAAAATTAATCATTCAAATAAAGCATGTAGAGACTTTAGCTTCCAGCAATGGGTGATTAACTTGTTTTGCACTAAGCCCTCTGCTGAGAAAACCAGAAAAGTCAGAATATAGATATCTATTAAGGCGTCAGAAAGCTATCAACAAAGCAGGGACCAATATTCCACACAGATGAGACCTACATTTGGTGCCACATTTTACCCCTAAAAGCACTTGCTAATTCAAGAACAAGTGAGAGAAGCTGAGCAAAATTTTTGATAGACTCATAGGAAACAAATATTAGAGTTCTGGCTGCACCAAGAAGAAATGTCCTTTAAACACCCTAGGCTTTTTATTCAATCCCCAAAGGGCTACCGCTTGAGTGAAGGTGAACTGGAAATGGATCTGTCCTCACAAGGACTGAAGCCCAGCCTCAAATCATCTCAGTCCCTAACTGAATGAGGCAATTGGCCCCAAACCTAGTGGACAGCCACAAGCAAAAATAAATCCCCTCTGAAGAAACAAAATATCATGCAATTTCTCAAATTTTCTCTATAATTTTTTCAAAGTCTATTCAGCAATAAAAAGGAATAACTAGGAATACAAAAACATAAGATTTGACCAAAAAGGAGAAAGTAAAACAGATAACCCTCAGGAAACTAAGATATTTAGCATTGAGGAGAGGAACCAAGATGGCAGAGTAGAAGGATGTGCTCTCACTCCCTCTTGCGAGAACACCAGAATCACAACTAGCTGCTGGACAATCATCGACAGGAAGACACTGGAACTCACCAGAAAAGATACCCCACATCCAAAGACAAAGGAGAAGCCACAATGAGACGGGAGGAGGGGCGCAATCACAGTAAAATCAAATCCCATAACGGCTGGGTGGGTGACTCACAGACTGGAGAACACTTATACCACAGAAGTCCACCCACTGGAGTGAAGGTTCTGAGCCCCATGCCAGGCTTCCCAACCTGGGGGTCCGGCAACAGGAGGAGGAATTCCTAGAGAATCAGACTTTGAAGCCTAGTGGGAATTGATTGCAGGACTTCGACAGGACTGGGGAAACAGAGACTCCACTCTTGGAGGGCACACACAAAGGAATGTGTGCATCGGGACTCAGGGGAAGGAGCAGTGACCCCGGGGGAGACTGAACCAGACCTACCTGCTAGTGTTGGAGGGTCTCCTGCAGAGATGGGGGGGTGGCTGTGGCTCACCGTGGGGACAAGGACACTGGCAGCAGAAGTTCTGAGAAGTACTCCTTGGCGTGAGTCCTCCCAGAGTCTGTCATTAGGCCCACCAAAGAGCCCAGGTAGGCTCCAGTGTTGGGTTGCCTCAGGCCAAACAACCAAGAGGGAGGGAACCCAGCCCCACCCATCAACAGTCAAGTGAATTAAAGTTTTACTGAGCTCTGCCCACCAGAGCAACAGTCAGCTCTACCCACCACCAGTCCCTCCCATCAAGCCTCTTAGATAGCCTCATCCACCAGAGGGCAGAGAGCAGAAGCAAGAAGAATTACAATCCTGCAGCCTGTGGAACAAAAACCACATTCACAGAAAGACAGACAAGATGAAAAGGCAGAGGGCTATGTACCAGATGAAGAAACAAGATAAAACCACAGAAAAACAAGTAAATGAAGTGGAGATAGGCAACCTTCCAGAAAAAGAATTCAGAATAATGATAGTGAAGATGATCCAGGACCTCGGAAAAAGAATGGAGGCAAAGATCAAGAAGATGCAAGAAATGTTTTAAAAAGACCTAGAAGAATTAAAGAACAAACAAACAGAGATGAACAATACAATAACTGAAATGAAAACTACACTAGAAGGAATCAATAGCAGAATAACTGAGGCAGAAGAACGGATAAGTGACCTGGAAGACAGAATGGTGGAATTCACTGCTGCAGAACAGACTAAAGAAAAAAGAATGAAAAGACATGAAGACAGCCTAAGAGACCTCTGGGAAAACATTAAACACAACAACATTCGCATTATAGGAGTCCCAGAAGGAGAAGAGAGAGAGAAAGACCAGAGAAAATATTTGAAGAGATTATAGTCGAAAACTTCCCTAACATGGGAAAGGAAATAGCCACCCAAGTCCAGGAAGCGCAGAGAGTCCCATACAGGATAAACCCAGGAGAAACATGCCGAGACACATAGTAATCAAACTGACAAAAATTAAAGACAAAGAAAAATTACTGAAAGCAGCAAGGGAAAAATGAAAAATAACATACAAGGGAACTCCCATAAGGTTAACAGCTGATTTGTCAGCAGAAACTCTACAAGCCAGAAGGGAGTGGCATGATATACTTAAAGTGATGAAAGGGAAGAACCTACAACCAAGATTACTCTACCTGGCAAGGATCTCATTCAGATTCGATGGAGAAATCAAAAGCTTTACAGACAAGCAAAGGCTAAGAGAATTCAGCACCACCAAACCAGCTCTACAACAAATGCTAAAGGAACTTCTCTAAGTGCGAAACACAAGAGAAGAAAAGGATCTACAAAAACAAACCCAAAACAATCAAGAAAATGGTCATAGAAACATACATATCAATAATTACCTTAAACGTGAATGGATTAAATGCTCCAACCAAAAGACACAGGCTTGCTGAATGGATACAAAAACAAGACCCATATATATGCTGTCTACAAGAGACCCACTTCAGACCTAGGGACACATACAGACTGAAAGTGAGGGGATGGAAAAAGATATTCCATGCAAATGGAAATCAAAAGAAAGCTGGAGTAGCTATACTCATATCAGATAAAATAGACGTTAAAATAAAGAATGTTACAAGAGACAAGGAAGGACACTACATAATGAGCAAGGGATAAATCCAAGAAGAAGATATAACAATTATAAATATATATGCACCCAACATAGAGGCACCTCAATACATAAGGCAACTGCTAACAGGTATAAAAGAGGAAATCAACAGTAACACAATAATAGTAGGGGACGTTAACACCTCACTTACACCAATGGACAGATCATACAAAATG
Source organism: Eubalaena glacialis (assembly GCF_028564815.1). Lineage (NCBI taxonomy): Eukaryota > Metazoa > Chordata > Mammalia > Artiodactyla > Balaenidae > Eubalaena > Eubalaena glacialis. The sequence continues at coordinate 86,227,114 of NC_083723.1, read as the reverse complement.
AAAATAAATAAGGAAACAGAAGCTTCAAATGACACAATAGACCAGATAGATTTAATTGATATTTATAGAACATTCCATCC